>NC_133770.1:293198415-293232376 GCF_003597395.2 Chelonoidis abingdonii
TTTCCTGTCTACCTGGCCAGTGCATCCGAGTTCAGATGGCTTTCCAGAGCGGTCACAATGGTGCACTGTGGGATACCGCCCAGAGGCCAATACCTTCGATTTGCAGCCACACTAACCCTAATCCGACATAGCAATACCGATTTCAGCGCTACTCATCTTGTCAGGGAGGAGTACAGAAACCGGTTTAAAGAGCCCTTTATATCGATATAAAGGACCTCGTTGTGCAGACGGGTGCACGGTTAAATCAGTTTAACGCTGCTAAATTCGGTTTAGTGTAGACCAGGCCCCAGATTAGGACATACCTTAACCAATTCGAAGAGATTGTTCCTGAGCCAGTAAAGACTGAATTAAAATCCAACAGATTTACAAATCAGTGCAACAATTCCTTATGAAAAAGTATTAGGGTGCTGAGAGAAAACCAAAGTCCCTTCCAGGAATACAGGAGGCTGCAGTAGCTGTCAAATGCACCCTTGCCATAGAAAAAGGTAAACCTGATTTGGTTAAAAATAAAGGTAATCCAAATATATTAGGGAATCGGACATTTGAGGAAGTGGGAAAGGAAATGCCATCTCCTTGACATTAGTGCATGCCAAAAACATCTACCACTTTAACAGCAGAAATACCTCTAATAGGAGGATTTGGGGTTTCCAGGAGAGCTCACAGATTTCCTTTGAAAATTGGAAAGGTTCCCCTGCTAAGATCCCATAAAATAGACTGACAGGTTAAAAGACTTGAAAACTTAAAAAAAAAAAAAAAAAAAAAACTCGCTGCACAACCATCCGAAAAAGCCTTGAAGCTTTGGCTATGCTCAAGAAGTCATTCCGAAACAAACAAAAAGAACTTCTAATTGAGTAATGGGGGCCCTATTTTCTCTCTCTCGCTCGCTCTTTTTTTTTTTTTTTTAAACAAACTTTTTTATTTGTTCAGCCTTTATAAAATTAAGACTTTGATTGTTGTACTTTAAATGGCCACAAGTAACTCTGAATATGGGCTTACTCTTGAATTTACTCGTATTAGAGTTAGTGCTTGGGACCCTACATATCCCACAACTAAAGGACTTTTGATTTGGGGAATGAGAAATGTACACAAGAATGTTTGTCTTTATTTGGGCGGGGGGGTGTGGAACAGTTTTCAGCCCCTCTCCCCATTCAAAGACAGACTTGAAAAATTACAGCATTGTAAATAGATTGCTGGTGTTGAAAGGAATAACCAGCTGGTATCCACTTCTGCAGCAGGAGGCATGGAGATATGACCCCCTTAACACTTGCCTTCCCTCCCCTTATGCCCCCCCCCATTTTTTATAAAATGAGCTAGTTTGGGGTTCAAACAAATAATTTCACTAACCAAATTCACCACTTAGGTTAACACTTAGATGGTAAGATAATCATGGACAGGAATTGGTGACATTTGGGGGGAGGGGGGTGTCAAAAAATTGTTCCACATGAAAAAATGCTAAGGCTGACTCGGATTTCTGCTCCTATAACTTGCCTGATTCCCTAGATCCCTCTGAACACTAGGTGCTAATTTATTAAATTGATAAGATTCAGAAATTTTCTGGGTAACTTCCACTGGAACTTTGCATTTCGCGAGTCTACAACTACTGCCATAAAATTTACCCTCGGTTCACAATGCTGTTAATTCTTTCCATACACAGCAGTACTAAGAGAAACAATGGGAAGAGGGGAGGGCATTCTAGGTTCTTCACATTTTGTTTGTTTTCTTAAAAAGAGTTTTCTCTTGCAGAAATGTCAGTAGCAGTTAGAAACAGAATCCAGGTCTTCTGAAACTTGTCTTCTGCCCTACCCATTACCTGTCTTCAGCAGATCCTGATTATATGTCACTTAAAAACAGATTATTTAAAAAAAAAAAGGGGGGGGGGGAGAAAAATCTGAATTTGGGAGAAAACAAAGACACTAAGCAAGTAAAGAGTTTGATCCTTGCATTTTCCTATGTTCTCCAGCTCCTTCCTTTAATTTAATAAACAGCACTGAGATCTCAAAGAGAGATTCCTCCTCCAGGAAATCTTAAAATAATGGTCTCTTAATATTAGATTGCTACTTGTGCCTTCCATATAGGCCTGCTCATTCTATTCTGCCATCCACTCCAGAATAAATAATTTAAGGGTCTGCTTCTCACAGCTTTTTCTGTTACTACTCACTTAAGTCACACTCAATCCCCACAATGCCTTTCTGGAAATACACAGTGGTAAAATAATCTAAGAAGGTGTGATCAAGCTCAGTTGCTGTTTTTCCATACTGAAGTCTTTATGCCACAGAAAATGAAAACTAAATTAATGTCAACAGCCCTGTCAAGTTAACGTACAATTTGCATGTCTGCCTTTTCTCTGGGAAAATTGTTAGAAATTAAAGCTTTGCCTGAAATGATTCACAGCATGTGTCACATAAAAATTTAAAATAAACTGTAGAACATCTGTGTTCCTTCACCATTAGAGTTGTCTGTGCCACACTTTCTTAATATTAACATATACAAGCCTTTAGAGAATATGAATTCTGGGAACAGACTCACCCGAACATCAGTAGCATCTCCGTGCCGGATAATACTGGCCCACGTTGTTGGCTCACTGCTACTTTCAAAATAATGGAAGACCTTTAAGACTCGTTCCATGGCCCCTGGGGAACGCTCCACGCCAGTACTGAGGTGTGTCTTTACACTTGAATTTGGTGTATGATTCAAGTTTGGATCAAGGTAAGCTGCTGCCATCGTTTTGCTAGATGCTAGGTATCTGTCATATTCTGGGAAAGGGGAAAGAGAGAAAATACATTATTTTGGTTGCACCTCAACCTCACACTGATTCATATATACATAAAAATCTTTATGGCAAATTCTAAAGAAAGAGGATGTTTTTTCAGACCTTTAACTCAGACTCCTCAAGGATTAGTTATTTATTTTAACTTACTATTACTTATCAAGCTGCTACCCAAAGCTGTAATCATTATACATATTTTATAAAATATGTTCACAAAAATCCTAGTGGATTAATATTCAGGAAAACTCTCTGACTCATCCCTAACCAAAATTCTCTCTCTTCAACCCATTCAATAGCCACAAAAGTTTTTCCTTCCACCATTAACAAGATCATTTTCCCTCAACTTCCTCATATTTCTATCAACCCACCCCTCTTATAAAAGGTCTGAGAGACCAGACATTTTGTAACTAAATTATAAAGAATTAGCTCAGGGGTTGGCAACCTCTGGCACGCAGCTCGCCAGGCTAAGCACTCTGGCTGGCTGGGCTGGTTTGTTTACCTGCCACGTCGGCAGGTTCGGCGGACCATGGCTCCCGCTGGCCGCGGTTCGCCGTCCCAGGCCAATGGGGGTGGCAGGAAGCGCCACGGGCTGAGGGATGTGCTGGCCGCAGCTTCGCATCTCCCGCATTGGCCTGGGATGGCGAACCACAGCCAGTGGGAGCCGCAGTCCGCCGAACCTGCCAACGCAGCAAGTAAACAAACTGGCCCAAGCCCACCAGGGTGCTTACCCTGGCAAGCCGCGTGCCAGAGGTTGCTGACCCCTGAATCAGCTCATGCTCTAGTTTTACTGTGATTGTAGACCTATGGGAGGGCTGTAATTCCTGTCAGAATTGGAAGGCCCTCCTGAAGTGCCCTCAATTTGGATATGTCCCACAACTGAGGGCTCTGTACCAGAAGTGTCCAGTCACCAGTCCCTCCTGTTTAGACTAAGGCTCTATCAGATCAAAACTATGTGTTAGTTTTGAGTGTTACATTATTGCATGAGGAAAAAATAAGACAGTCAGGACCCAAACCGTTTATAACTGTATACTGTAAGTCAAAACCAACACCATGTTCTTCATCCAGAAACCAAAGGAAGTCACTACTGACTATGGAGAAAAAGTAAAATGTGCCCGCTACATGGAATAATGAATAGTAAATGGCATGTAAGTGCATTTTGTAATAGCTGAAGTTTCCAAATGGTCTTTAAGCACAGTCACACATACAGCACATTAAAATAATTCTGCCTGGTGGTGAAAGGCATGGATCATTGTGGCACGGTCTGCTTCTGAAAGAAAAGGTTGCTGCTGCTAATGAGTCAACCATGAGCGATGTGGATCAGACATGATCTGCAGCTTGAAAACCAGCCTGAGTAACAAATGGTAGACATATGCCCTCCATCAAGCAAGCTGCTACAATTCCAACCACTTCTTCCTATTTATCCAACCGCAGACTAACGTAGCTTGTGGAACTGCATCTCATGCAGACTGCAAAGACATCTGAGAATACAGCCCTCCAATTCAAACAACACTTTTTACCTCATCATTAAATGCTAATGAGTTTTCAGTCTCAGAGAATGGGAAACAATGACGGTCATCATAGCCACTACTGTTTCATATGAGGATAGGATTTAGGGAAATTAATGAGAGCTCTGAAAGCACTTCAGAATACTCTTCTGAAGGACAAGTGACTGAATTGTGGGCAAATATGCAAGCTTTTACTTGCTTGTCTTCTGGTTATATTGCACAGATTCGTTTTGAGGAAGGTCACTAGTAACAGAAGGGATGAAAATAAAATATATATATATATACCCTAAAAGATGCTGCTAAACTGTGGTATCTCAGGAAAACCCATATTCTTAAGTCTACTGCCTAGAAGGATGGAGAGTAAGGACAGCTGGGTTCTATTCTTAGCTGACAGACCTTGGTCAAATAATGTAAGGCCAAATTCTGATACCTTTACTTACATTGAGCAGCCAGGTGCTACAAAATGTAAAAGAATCTGAATCTTGCCATTAACTTTTGCTTTCAACTACATGGAATACTGAAAGCTTCACAGTATAAGGCTATGTTTTGGAGAGTTAACCAAGACTGACAGAAAGTATTCCAAAAATAAGAAAGCAGTTTTTAATAACAATTCAATCATTTTATGATTCATTGTAATTTTGTTTAAAAACCTAAAGCTTCCTCTTTTATTAGATGCCAAAAGGGCAACACATTACATTTCTTGTTATGGGTCTATTAACATTTCCATTAAACCAGTCTCCTATTTTCAAGAGCTTATAATGTTGCTGTAAGATTCTGTCCTACGCTTAAGTCCGGTAGTGTACTATTGAATATAATACAAAAACAGTTAAAATGTTTATATAACATTTGTTTGGCTATTTTAAGTTATAAAGAAAGATAAGATTACCAGCATTATATGTAAAAGCAGCAAGGAGTCCTGTGGCACCTTATAGACTAACAGACGTATCGGAGCATGAGCTTTCATGGGTGAATACCCACTTCGTTGGATGCATGGGAAGCATTATATGCTTATTTGTACTCGTATAAACTCAAAACTGCCTTGGTTTTTGCATTCCCCTGACAGATCTTTGATTTACAGTGCGAATTCAGCCCTCTGTATTCAACAGAAAAACTACTAAGTTACTAAGGATGAAAAATCATCTGAAGCACATATGGAGACATATTTCCATAATATTTTATTAATGGATGTATCCATATTTTAGGATGGGACAATATCAAGGCTGAAATGTGTACAATTATGCTAGTCACTCTCATTTGGATTTGAAGTTGTGTGTCTAGCTATCCTGTCCTTTTGTCCAATATCTGCAATGTTTTAGGTGAAAGTCCTATTTTCCAAATTCCTGGTTCTTTAGACAGCTATACTAATATTTCTCAATATCCTACCAACATGCTAGAATGGAGCAGAGAGAGGAGAAGAATGGATCATCAAGAAGCAGAGTCCCTGCACTGTTAGCATAAAGTAGCCCTGCTGAGATGTTTTGATTTTTATCAAATCATGCAGCAGGTCATTGCCAGGTGATTTATCCAACTCTGCCACAGTGCTCACAGGGTGTGCATGGCTTGGGGGGTGTCACATGGGTATGGGGGGAATAGAGGATGGCTAAATTCTATTATAGCTGTCTTCATATATTCTAGAATGTCCAGAAAGGTAGTACCTAAGTGTTTCCCAGGTAAATCAGGATACAATGGAGGTGCCTAGTGGACTATCTGGATTCTTCTGCTCCTCTTACTTTCCCTGCTTATAGGATTAATAAAAACAGCAACAAAGCAAATCAGCAGCAGCAGCAGCATTCTGGTTACATTTGGAGGATATTTTCCAACAGGACACCTTTCTGCATGTCCTCCAAGCAACAAGACTGAATTAGTCTAATCCTTTCTGGAACCTCATTTCCAGAGACCATTTCCGCCTCAGCCAAAAACACAATCTTCCTCTTATGTACTTCATGCTAGCCTTTGTGAACTGCTTATTCCCAGAGGAGTGGGTCATGGATAGAGTCAATGCTCGTGATTAATCACACAGTGCAGACATGATCAATAAAGCTCAGTGTTATGTACCTCACTATCAAGACTTAGTGCTTTGATTTAAGGATTTCCCAGCAATGTGGGTCACAGAGTTAAGACAATTAAAAAAATTATGAAATCAATCATTTCAATTGATTTTAAAATGTTTAATACAAATAGAGGAGGTATGGTGGTCGTTTAATGGGCTTTCTTTCAGAGAAATCTTTTCTTTTCCAATGATCATATTGATGAATGCGAGTCAATTTGATAATAATTAGAAGAGGCACTAAACTGGGACTATTTTGGTTTAATATCTGTTGTACAAAGAAGGGTAGATGGCCCAGAATGTCCTGTTTGTATGTTCAAATACTATTCGAACTACCTTTTTGTCATTCTTCACACTGCGACTGCATATTAACGCTTGAATGTTTCACAAAGATCTATACAGATTATAATAAAAATTATTTCTATCCTCTGATTCCCACCTTAGGCTTCAGGATGTTCAAATATATAAGTTTATGTCCCTGCTAGGTCACATTTCAGATAAATGACTTAGCCATTTCACTTCAAAACTATGAAATTCATTTCTCCCTTAAAAATCTAATCACCTGCCTCTTCACAGCTATAATCAAGATTTAGACTTCATTTCTTTCTCTTGCCATGTTCAAAGTCTCTTACAAATCCCTCCAAGTTACTTTTAGATGACAGATTTTTAAGTTATTGAGAGGAAACTAAATTTTTAGATTACCTGCACTGCTAATACAACAGGGACAAATGAAGTTCTTGCAGAAATGTGTTGCTGCTGTACCAGCAAAACAGTTTAAGTAATTGTATTCAAATTGAGAAAAAAATTAAATATTGACCAGAAATAATGTACTACATCCTAGAAAACACAGTAGTTTCAGTTCAGACATAGGTGATAATGTAAAGTTGTTGCACTCAACTTTATCAAGCTTGCTTTTGCATTGCTTGCCTTCTGAGTACTGACATGAAAACGTATCAGGTTACTTGTCACAGTTTTAGTCATACTCCAAATTTCCTGTACTGAGTACAGATATTGGTTCCTCTAAGAGATCAAGATTGTGTTATGTGTCACCTGTATCTGAAAGAAAATGACATTTCATGAAAAACAAAAGTTCTCCAATTTTTTCATATGCACTATTAAACCCTACAATAGTTCAGCCTGAATGTATTAAGTTGTGTGTCTAAACCCTAAAGGTGAATGTGAATCTTAATTGGAATTCAGAGATATTTTTAATACTAGTAGAAAATCAAAACTCTGAATAGTCCGCATGTGATTTTACACACAGATGACTCCTTCCACCACCGATCTATCTGAATGTAAGTTCTCCTTTGCCAGATTTGCTCCCAAGTTAGGAAGGTTCTTGAACAGTTTTAATGACTATTTAATGAGCAGTGTTACACAGAGGTTCTCTGAATTGCTTCTCTCTAGACAGTCACTAACCATGCATTCACCTACCATTTGAGAGGTAAAGGTGCATTTGCTTTTGTCACAGTGTCCCTCTTTCTTCAATCACAAATCTTGCTACATCCACTTTCAAGTCAGAAATTCAAGATGTAGGATTGGAGAAAAAGCAATCAGTTGAAAACAAACAATTGCCTTCTGACAACTGCTTTTGTTATTCTACTTCTTTTCCCTCTTCCTCTCAAGAATGTGGCAGGTATCCTATATTTTTTGTTATTCTACATTATGCAAATAATATTATAGACAGACAAAAAAGTGGGCAGGCTGCTGCTTTTATTCTGGTTTTGCTTGCCTATTCTTTTTACCTCCTTGCCTCATGGGCTGGGAGTATAATGCTATCTGTGGATTTCTATTGCTAGACCCATAAAGAGTATATGTCTTAAACTGCTTCCACTAAGAATGTTACTTGTTTGGAAAATACCCCATGTACACAAATCCTGGATGGAGATCTGGGAGCCACTGAGGACCCCAGTAGCATTCAGCAGGGTTGCCAACTTTTAAATGCTGAAAACCGAACCACCTGCCCTACCTATTCCTCTGGGGCCCTGACCCCTGGCCAACATCTTCCCCAGAGGCTCCACCCCAACTCTTCCCAAGACCACACCCCCTGCTCGCTCCTTCTGCCTTTCCCCCATCGCTCACTCCCCCCTCCCAAGAAGCTGGTGTGATTGAGCAAGATGGTGCTGATTCACGAGACACAGAACATCATAGACTCATAGACTTTAAGGTCAGAAGGGACCATTATGACCATCTAGTCTGACCTCCTGCACAATGCAGGCCATACAATCTCACCCATGCACTTCTATAACAAACTCCTAACCTATGTCTGAGATGTTTAAAAGAAATATTTGTTCTTTGTCTTTTGAAAAACTGTTTTCTCATACTTGATTCCTTTCTACAATAAAATTCTCAACAGAAAAATCATGTAGAAAAAACCTCTAGCCTTAGGAGCGTTCATTAAATGTCTCACCTGTTCTATAGATAGGCTTTCCTCACATACCTTCTCAGAGACTTTGTTTCTTTTTAAAAAAGAAAACTGATTTCACACTCAAATGAAGCAAACCTAATGAGCAGATTCAGTGTGGTATTATACAAATACATATTGACATTTACCCAATGTGCATCTATTTGCAATTGTGTTCTAATACTTAGGGCTCGTCTATATTAGAAAAGCTATACAGTCTTAACTAAATTAATTTGAAGTCTGTGTAGTTAAACAGCTCACTCCTAATGCACATGCACTTAAACTCATTTAACCCTTGTTTAGCATGTACTAGTAAATTACTAAATTAAACTAAACTGATTTAAGTGAGGGTTAAATAGGTTTACATGCATCTACCGTAAGTGAGAAGTACCACCATCACAAATATCCAAAAAAAAAAAAAAAAAGGTTTAAAAATCTTCCTTTAATTTGGTTAAAGGCCCATCCCCTCTCTTTTCTATGTGTTATTATGTTCTCTGTGTGTTATTAGATACCAAAAGGGACCCTGGCAATGCTGATCGGGCCTTTAAAAGTCTGGTTGGCCACCTACAGTGGGGCTAAAGCAGACTCCATGGCTCTCGGAAGTGACCAGCCTGTTCCTCAGGCTCCTACGTGCAGGGATGGCCACAGGGGCTCTGCGCATTGCCCCACCCCAAGCGCTGGCCAGTGGGAGCTGCGAGGGCAGTGCCTGCAGGTGGGGGCAGCGCCCGGAGCCACCCAGCCGCCCCTGCGCCTAGGAGCCCGAGGGACATGCCGGCTGCATCCGGGAGCCCCTGAGCTAAGTGCCACCCAGAGCCCACAGCCCGTGTTGCAGTGTGTTATGTGATTTTAGTACTGGTGTGAAGTACCGAGGAATGAAAGATTCAGGCTGTCCATGTAGGAACTACAACATAGGAAGACAATGCATACTTGAAAACTTCCCCACGCCGCCCAGCCATGTTTCCTCAAATTTGCCCTAGAGGAAAAAACATTAGAAAATCATTTGGTTTTGATGAACATTAAATTCTAAGCCTCTCTGCTGCTACTGTGGAAGATTTGTCACTCAGGAAGCTCTCAGAATAGCTCTTTTTGGTACCATGGAAGAGGCACAGACAGATTATCAGGAAGTTGTCCAGGTATTGTGTAGCCTGCAAGCAGGTCATCTGAAGGGAAGAAGTGAAGTTGGGAAGTTTTTCCTAATGTCCAACCTAAACTGCCCTTGCTGCAATTTAAACCCATTGCTTCTTGCCCTATTCTCAGAGGTTAAAAAGAACAATTTTTCTCCCTCCTCCTTGTAACAATCTTTTATGTACTTGAAAACTGTTATGTCCCCATTATTCCTCAGTGGGCTTTTGAAAAAGTAATTACCATATTTTTTGTTCAGTCAATGCTAGTAGCCAATGGTTTTAAAAAAACAGAGATCTCTGTACCACAGCAAGGTATAATAATAGCTTCCATTCATATGTCTATCCAGAAATGCATAGCCTTCCCATCACCACCACACCAAAAAAGAGTTTGCTTGCATTTTATAATTTGTTTTAAAGCATTAATTTAAACTCCACCTGAATGACTCACTGAATGATTCATTGCATGGCATTTTTAAATGAATTAAAGAATAGCACCGTTAATCAGAATTCAGCTGCCCATTGTGTTCAGAGACTGTTGCCTAAATACAGATTGTATCTTCAAATTCATTTTACCTGACAATGATTCAGACAAATGATTTACTGTATTCACTTTTTCAGTTAAATGTTTTGGAAATTTTAATAAGCAGACTTGTAAAGATACTACAATAATTAGTCACAATATCAACAGAGATTTAGCACTACAAGTTACTTACAAAAAACTCAGGATAAAGATTTCTGCATTTCCTTTGTATGAATACTTTGGGTGATTTAATATTCTGGGGGACTACGAGACAGCTATTCAGAGTAGGCAGCTCTGAAGCACTATGATCACTACCACAATGCACATGTTAATCATGCATTTGTCCTAAATTTAACAAGTCCATCGTGGCAAAAATCTACTACTAAGTTTGTACAAGTCCCTAACTAATTTAAATCTTTATTAAACCAGACACATTCATTAATATATTTTTATGCTGAGCCAGGCTACTTCAATGGCTGGTACGCCACCTTTGCTAAGTGTTACTGAAGGATTAGCTGTCACCAATTTATTATATACTGAATATGTGTTTTGAGCATTGTATTTTGGGACTAAAATAGATCTTGAGAAATGAATATTTAAATAGTGTTGACACAACTGGATAAAAGGCTTTGTACTTTGGACTAACATTTCAATATATTTACTAATAATTTGATATAAAGAAATAAGTGTTAAATATCTCCTGACTCTCAAAATGTCCCCCTCCCCTGGCAGAATAATCCCACAGGACTAACTACTGACATTTCTTAAACATTCAGTTTAACTCAGTTTTACTGTCCTCTTATTTCTTGCTCTACACTACTCAGCAACTCCCTCTGGAGTTGGCACCAATTTCCATTTGCAAGTACAATACTATGGAGTTCCACCAATGATTTTAGTAATCCACTGAGCAGGGAACAAAAGGAAACCAATGTCAATTAACTTTAATTAGTACAAGGTACTCAGTTAGTCTCAGATTTCATTTTCCTCTGCAAAAAGATGATAATTTTGAAGAACCCAAATGGTTAATTCTCACTACTTAGTTTGCTTTCGTATCTCCATGAAGTTTAGGTAACCATACTAACTTTGCCCATAGTCCCCTTCAAATTTGTCTTTTGAAGAAAAAATTCTTAACTCAGCCTGATGAATCCTATTTTAATCAAATTATGACTTATCTGAAACACTGCTGCTTCAACAGATACTGTCTGGCACTAGTTAGGCTACTGCCAAGCTGAGACCTCCAATTTCCGTCTAACCTGTACTATTTGTTACTTCATTCTCCAACCCACTCCCATCCTGGGTATTTTGTCTAGCTGACACATCTTGTCCAACATCTAGACTGTAAATTCTCTGCGCCAGGGACTGTCGTTTTATCTGTCTGCACAGCAGCTAGCACTATGAGGCCCTGAACCTTCAAGGAGGTGCCCAGATACCACTGTAATAAAATATAAGTAATAATCTCACTTTTGCATCTCATATTTATTGTCTACTTTTACAGAATGTGCAAGTCATTGAGAATAGTCGGAATATACATTTCTTAAATAAATCACAAGGAAATGAGCGGCAGAGGTTCTAAATTTTCTACAGAATCTAGTTAAAATAAATGTAATATTATATGTTTTCAAGTCGCATCATATCCTGGCAACAACCCCAACCACAAAAGTGACAAAATAAAGTGGCAAACTAAACCATCTGAACCTGAAGTCAGTTTTCTTTACAACACATATTGGCTTTGTTTTATAAATTCCCTAAGCAGCTCAAGATGGTCTTCCAAGCAGCACTCTGTGGAACAAATTTATGGTACTTTCAGAGCACAGTTCTTCAACACTCAAAATATAAAGGGTAAATTAGTGCAAAATGGTGGCACTTAATCCAAATCATCTTCACAGGGACAAGTGCAAGAACCTGCCCTAGAGGAATCTGTAGAAAAAAGAAACCAGGTACCATAAAGATGCATTTCCATTTCTTAACATGTTTGGATCTCTTTTACATTTAACATTAACTCTGACTTTTCTAGATTTATGAGGCTTGGCTCTGAGATCGTTATACCATCCCTGTTATGTATTTTATTCTATATTACTGATGTATGCTCTCAACTTTAACTCTTAACACACAGTTTTTGTCTATGATTTATGTCACTAACCTTAGGGCATGGCTACACTGGCACTTTACAGTGCTGCAACTTTTGCGCTCAGCGGTGTGAAAAAACACCCCCCTGAGCGCTGCAAGATACAGCGCTGTAAAGCCTCAGTGTAATCAGTGCCGCAGCACTGGGAGCACGGCTCCCAGCGCTGCAAGCTACACCCGTAGAGGATGTGGTTTATGTGGCGCTCCGACCACACTCACACTTCAAAGCACTGCCGTGGCAGCGCTCCCGCAGCGCAGCCACAGCAGCTCTTTGAAATTTCAAGTGTAGCCATACCCTTAGTTAACTTTTCATAGAAATCAGTGGTCTCCTGAGAA
Organism: Chelonoidis abingdonii; assembly: GCF_003597395.2. NCBI lineage: Eukaryota > Metazoa > Chordata > Testudines > Testudinidae > Chelonoidis > Chelonoidis abingdonii. The sequence continues at coordinate 293,211,243 of NC_133770.1, forward strand.
TTTTATAAACAGTACACATGCAGTATACACACTGAGTAGTCTGTCCTAAAAATACACAATAGCAGCTATTATTCATGTAGTACGAAAATAGCCTATTATAAACTAATAACCTGTAACGTTTTTAGAGTTGATTCTATTTTAGTTCAACCAAAAAAAGTGAAAGCTAATAAAACAAAATTATTTTTCCAGATCTCCCAATAAAACTTGACTAAAGTAAATTACACTAGGTTTTATAAAAATAAAAATTCTGCATGGCATTCAGAACTTTTACCGCATTCTAATTTTAAGCCTGATGCAAACGAACATTGCTGAGTTACTAGTTCTCTAAAGAGCAGGAATTTCTAGTGTTAAAAAAAAAAAAAATTAACTATAGCAATAGTGTCACATACCACCATACATAGAATACTATGCTCCTGGTAATCATTCCTCCCTTGTGCATCTAACAGTTCATATTGAAAACACTTGGTTTTCCTTGAAGTGTTCAAATGAACAACACACATCCTTTCCATTTAAAAAAAAAAAATATGATCAATAGGTCTTTCTATACCCAGATTCTATGATACTTCAGTGGTGACCCAGACACTGAAAACTGACATTTCCATGTGAAAAACAGAATAGTATGTTTAATTCTTAGCTCTCCTTGGGTAACATGTTTAAAAGGCACTTCCCAGACTCAGATTAACAACAAGAGAAAGGTCCTAATGGCTGTCTGGTCAATCCCTTTGACGTTTGCAGACACAGAATACAACAGGTGGCCATCAGTCCATAACTATCAACCCCTTAGTCAGCACAAGTCAAAACAAAGGAAATCAAAATACAAATTTCTAATGCATTTCTTTGTTAAGACTGTAAGCTCTTCAGGACAGGGACTGTGCCTTCTTATATGTTTGCACAGTATCTGGCACACACCAGACATTAATGGAAATTAATAATAATGTTAGCCAAATGATTAATCATTTTAATATTTAGCATTCATTTAGCTCTTTTCAACCAAAGATCTCAAATTGCTTTTCAAAAGTGGGTAAATATAATTAACCCTATTCTATAGATGAGGAAACCAGGCACAGAGTGGTGACTAGCCCAATGTCACACAGTGGCAGAGTTGAGAAAGAACAAAGAAGTATGGGTAATAAGCAGGAAGAACTGGAAGTGCTAATAAATAAATACAACTATGACATTGTTGGCATCACTGAAACTTGGTGGGATAATACACATGATTGGAATGTTGGTGTGGATGGGTATAGTTTGCTCAGGAAGGATAGACAGGGGAAAACGGGAGGAGGTGTTGCCTTATATATTAAAAATGTACACACTTGGACTGAGGTGGATCCAAAGCCCAAGATTTGGTGTGATGGGGGACTTCAACTATCCAGATATATGTTGGGAAATAACACCGTGGGGCACAGACTATCCAATAAGTTCTGGACTGCATTGCAGACAACTTTTTTATTTCAGAAGGTTGAAAAAGCTACTAGGGGGAGCTGTTCTAGACTTGATTTTAACAAATAGGGAGGAACTCGTTGAGAATTTGAAAGTAGAAGGAAGCTTGGGTGAAGTGATCATGAAATCATAGAGTTTGCAATTCTAAGGAAGGGTAGAAGGGAGTACAGCAAAATAGAGACAATGGATTTCAGGAAGGCGGAATTTTGTAAGCTCAGAGAGCTGATAGGTAAGGTCCCATGGGAATCAAGACTGAGGGAAAAACAACTGAGGAGAGTTGGCAGTTTTCAAAGGGACACTATTAAGGGCCCAAAAGCAAGCTATTCCGATGGGTAGGAAAGATAGAAAATGTGGCAAAAGACCACCTTGGCTTAACCACGAGATCTTGCATGACCTACAAAATAAAAAGGAGTCATATAAAAAATGGAAACTAGGTCAGATTACAAAGGATGAATATAGGCAAACAACACAGGAATGCAGGGCAAGATTAGAAGGCAAAGGCACAAAATGAGCTCAAACTAGCTATGGGAATAAAGGGAAACAAGAAGACTTTTTATCAATACATTAGAAGCAAGAGGAAGACCAAGGACAGGGTAGGCCCACTGCTCAGTGAGGAGGGAGAAACAGTAACAGGAAACTTGGAAATGGCAGAGATGCTTAATGACTTCTTTGTTTCGGTCTTCACTGAGAAGTCTGAAGGAATGTCTAACATAGTGAATGCTTATGGGAAGGGGTAGGTTTAGAAGATAAAAAAAAAGAGCAAGTTAAAAATCACTTAGAAAAGTTAGATGCCTGCAAGTCACCAGGGCCTGATGAAATGCATCCTAGAATACTCAAGGAGTTAATAGAGGAGGTATCTGAGCCTCTAGCTATTATCTTTGGAAAGTCATGGGAGATGGAGAGATTCCAGAAGACAGGAAAAGGGCAAATATAGTGCCCATCTATAAAAAGGGAAATAAAAACAACCCAGGAAATTATGTAGAGAGATTTCATCATGCACACAATTCCTGCTGAAGACAGAAGGATATACTATGATCTAAATGGGTGCGGATAGGGGTTGTTTTGGACGTAAAATACTTACTAACAATAATTAGACAATCTTTTCAATAATACTTACATACAAACGACTTAAGACTGAATGTCGCACATTGGAAACTAAGCGCTGGACTGATAAGTTATGCGGAGAGAGTACCTTTACAAACGAGAAGTAAAGACGATTGCACCAATGTCTAGAGAGAGACAGGAGGCAAAAAGTCTACTAGAGACTAATGCCACTCTTGACAACCAATGAGAAGTAATTGGTTGTTTTAGTAAAAGTGCCTGGATGAAAAAGTTAAATTAACGGACAGAATGCTTTATGAGACAGTAAGCCACTAAGAGGAAGCATATATACTTCTAGTTCACGAATCGAGAGGACAGAATTAGAGGAAATGAGTATGTATTGCATTTTATATATACGTTAGGTTGCGAAATGTGCAGAATCAAGGTAGGGTCTATCAAAGTGGTATCATCACACAAGACGAATATATGAGTCAACACGAGTGATAACTGTGCATAAATAAAGCCAAACGGACTTCTGGAGTCGCACTACTATAGTCAATAAACAGACTACAGTAGAAGAAGCATCATTGCTTAACACACACGCCTTCAGCTGGAGTATTGTGTCCAAGTCTGGGCATCGCCTCATTTTCAACGAAGGATATGGAAGTAGAAACTCGAAAAGGGTTCAACAGAGAAGAGACAACAAAGAGATGATAAAGGCTCTGAGAAAATGACCTCAACATAAAGAAGGGCTGAAAGAATTTTGGGTAGTTATACACTCACTCACACAGCACTGAGAGGGGCACATGGATAGCAGTTTATCAGGTATCTAAAGGTTGTCGGTTGAGAGGGAGGAGATAAAACTGTCCGTCTTACGCCTCTAATATAAGGAACAAGCCAGCAATGCGGCTTTAACACTGCAGCAAGGGAGATTTAGTTGGAACCATTTTACGAAAAGTCTACTGTCAGGGACACACTAAAACACTGGAATAAATTGCCTAGGGAGGTTGTGGAATCTCCATCTCTGGAGATATTTAAGAGTAGGTTAGATAAATGTCTATCAGGGATGGTCTAGACAGTATTTGGTCCTGCCATGAGGGCAGGGGATTGGACTCGATGACCTCTCGAGGTCCCTTCCAGTCTTAGAGTCTATGAATCTCTGAATCTATGAATTACTTATATTACAAAAATGTGGTTCTTCAAAATGTTGTCAGTACAGATCCTACTATAGACATGTAGCCATGTCTGCTGGGGCCACATGTGTATCCTGTGCATCCACATGCTCCCATACGAGGGCATAAAGGGTTGGACAATGTGACCATCTGTCAGTTCCCTAACGATTCAAAGCCCATGTTGCTGAGGACTCCAAAATGCACGGATGGAGGAAATATTATGGTTTCCACACTGACCACTATACCTTGAAGAACCACAATTATTCTTAGAGTAAGCAACCATTCTTTCTTCTTCAAGTATATGCCAGCATGGATCCCACGGTAAGGTACTGTCAAGCAGTATCCTTCCTGAATGGTGGGAATAAGGTGCTTGAACTGTTTTATTGAAACAACAACTGCTGGACTGCTCTCCCAAACTTGGTATCACATCTAGCTGTTAGGTCAAGGGCATAATATTTGACCACAGAGGCCAATAAGAAACTATCAGGATCATTCTGGCCTTACCCTGTCTAACCCTGGATATCACAGTGGAGATTGGTGGACAATCATATAGGGGGCCGTTAGTCCATTGTAGAAGGAAGGCATCTGACAATGAGCCTAGACTCGTTCCTTCTCTGACGCAAAAGTTGAGGCATTTGCTGTTGTCTTTGGTAGCAGAAAGGTCTATTGTGGGAATCTCCCACTGATCAAATACTGGCTCTATGATGGACTTCTGCAGTGGGCCCAGATGGTTGGTTATGGCATGTCTGCTCAAGAAGTCTGCATTCCAGAAAGATAGCAAGCCAGTGGGATTATTTGTATTGATAACATGAAGCCCATAGCTTGATAGCTTCCTGGTAGAAGGATGATAACCAAAGTCCTCCCTGCTTATTTATATTGTGCTTTATCAGTCAAAATCTATTGGATGGGCAGGAATACTATGCAGGCCAGTCTTATGGTTCTGAGTTCCAGGGTGTTTGTATGGAAATTCAAGTTCTCCTGGGGCCAGGTCTTCTGGATCTGCAGATGGTTTAGACCGGAGTCCCCAACGAATCTAAATGCGCCCGTGTCCTGGATGGCAGTGGAGCATCCGCCAAGATGCTGCCAAATTTCTGTGGCATTTCAGTGGCAACGCCTCTCGATGACGTCAGTTGTCAGCGGCAAGTGGCATCATCGAGAGGGGTTGCCGCAGAAACGCCGCAGAAATTCGGTGGCATTTCGGCGGATGCTCTGCCACCGCCACAGTCCTTCATCTAGCACCGGCCAGACAAAAAGGTTGGGGACCACTGGTTTAGATGGGTTCACCAACTTGTTCTTGATGTGTCTGTGATGGTTGTCGTGGTCACAGAGGAGACAACCAATGAAACCCCTTTTCAAGCATCCTTAGGGTCTAACCACAGCCACAGCTCCTGGAGGACTGAAAGTGAGACCCTGAGATGTTGGAATGGGAAGTACACAGATTTCAGCCAGAGGCAAAGTCTCAGATAGACATGCCAATGTGTGACATAAAAGGCCTAAAGAAATACACATCATTGTGGGACGTGGCTTTAGGTAGTTTATATTTGGAGAGATTGCAACCCCCTATCAACTCTATCATCTGAGACAGGAAGAGAGATGGTTTCTCATAGTCCACAAGGAGGCTTAGGTGAATAATGAGAGGGTGTCTTCCACTGGGATCAGCCTTTATTGGAAGAGCAAAGCTGGCTGGGCCGAAAATCATCAGTATATTGAACAATTTATGAGATTTTCTGTGGATAACTGATTTCTCTACCTCTAAAGTGTCTGCTATTCTCATAAATGAAGTGTAGGCCATACTTACAGGATGGGGGGCTCTATTCTAGGAAGAAATGACTGAAAGAAATTTGGGAGCTATGGAGGATAATCCGCTGAACATGTGCTCCCAGTGTGATGATGAGGCCAAAAGTTCTAATGCAATACTGGGATGCATAACCATGGGAATATCAAGCAGGAGTACAGCAGTTATTTTACCTCTGTACTTGGCACTGAAGCAACTGCTGTTAGAATACTGTGTCCAGTTCATGGGTCCACAATTCCAGAAGAATGTTAATAAATTGGAGAGGTTTCAGGGAAGAGCCATGAGAATGATTAAAGAATTTGAAAACATGCCTGATAGTGATAGACTGAAAGAGCTCAATTTATGTAGCTTAACAAAGAAAAGGTTACAGGATGACTTGATTACAGTCCATACCTAGGGAAAAACTGTTTAATAATAGGGTCTTCAATGTAGCAGAGAAAGGTATATTATGATCCAATGACTGAAGCTGAAAGTACACAAATTCAGATGGGAAATAAGGCATACATTTTTTAATGGTGAGAGTAATTAAAAGACGGTTACTCACCTTTGTAACTGTTGTTCTTCGAGATGTGTTGCTCATATCCATTCCAGTAGGTGCGCGCGCGCCGCGTGCACGTTCGTCGGAGACTTTTACCCTAGCAACACTCGGTGGGCAGCCCTGCCGGCCCGACCGCTCCTCAGTTCCTTCTTGCCGGCTACTCCGACAGAGGGGAAGGAGGGCGGGTGTGGAATGGATATGAGCAACACATCTCGAAGAACAACAGTTACAAAGGTGAGTAACCGTCTTTTCTTCTTCGAGTGCTTGCTCATATCCATTCCAGTAGGTGATTCCCAAGCCTTACCTAGGCGGTGGGGTCGGAGTGAGACGTTGCGGAAAGCAAGACCGCTGAACCGAAGGCGGCATCGTCTCTAGATTGGTCAACCAGCGCATAGTGCGATGTAAAGGTATGCACGGACGACCAGGTAGCCGCCCGGCATATGTCCTGGATGGGGACCTGGGCCAGGAAAGCAGCAACGAGGCTTGAGCCCGAGTAGAATGGGCGGTGATCCGGCCAATTGGGACGTGAGCCAAGTCATAGCACGTCCGGATACAAGATGTTACCCACGATGAAATTCGCTGGGAAGTTATAGGGAGACCTTTCATACGCTCCGCCACTGCTATGAATAATTGGGGCGAGCGTCTGAAGGCTTTAGTCCTGCTGATGTAGAACGCGAGGGCCCGGCGGACATCCAGGGTGTGTAGCTGCTGGTCTCGGCGGGATGTGTGCGGCTTCGGGAAGAAGACCGGCAGAAAAATATCTTGATTAAGATGAAATGGTGAGACAACCTTCGGAAGGAAGGCTGGGTGTGGTCGTAGCTGCACCTTATCTTTGTGAAAGATGGTGTAAGGTGGGTCTACGACCAACGCACGGAGCTCAGATACGCGTCTGGCAGAGGTGATAGCTACCAGGAAGGACGTCTTCCATGACAGATAAGTAAAGAGCAGGTTGCTAACGGCTCAAAAGGGGGCCCCATGAGTTAGACAGCACCAGGTTTAGATCCCACGTAGGGGAAGGAGGCTTAACCGGAGGGTACAGTCTCTCCAATCCCTTAAGGAATCTGGAAACGATGGGGTGTGAAAAGGTGGAAGTACCGGACTCTCCAGGATGGAAGGTGGAGATTGCGGCTAGATGGACCCTAATGGAAGAGAGGGCTAGGCCCTGGCCCTTGAGATACAACAAGTAGTCGAGGACGACAGAGACTGGAACGGCATCAGGGACCATGGAATGCCGTGTACACCAGAATGAGAATCGCTTCCACTTTGCGAGATAAGTCGCCCGCGTAGAGGGTTCCTGCTACCAAAAGGACCTGTTGAACCTCGGCGGAGCACTGGCGCTCAGACTCGTTCAACCAGACAGAAGCCACGCCGTCAGGTGTAGGGACGGGAGTCTGGGTGACGAAGCCTGCCGAAGTCTTGTGTTATAAGGTCCGGGTAGAGAGGTAGTGGTATTGGAGGCGCCAGGGACAGGTCGAGCAGCATGGTGTACCAATACTGTCTCGGCCATGCCGGAGCGATCAGGATCAGCTTGGCCTTGTCCCTGCGCAACTTGAGCAGGACCCTGTGGATTAAGGGAAAGGTGGAAACGCATACAGGAGACCCCTTGTCCAGGGAATGAGAAAGGCGTCCGAGAGGGAGCCCGGGGAGCGCCCTGCAGGGAGCAGAACATCTGACACTTCCTGTTCTCCTTGGAGGCGAATAGGTCTATCTGGGGAAAGCCCCACCTCCGGAAAACAGAAAACAGGACGTCCGGACGGATGGACCATTCGTGTGTCAGGAACGATCGGCTCAGGCGGTCCGCTAGAGTATTCCGGACCCCGGGGAGGAAGGAGGCTATCAAGTCGATCGACTGGGCTATACAAAATTCCCACAGTTGTAGTGCCTCTTGGCAAAGAGGAGTAGATCGTGTTCCTCCTTGCTTGTTTATATAATACATGGCCGTTGTGTTGTCCGTGAAAATGGCAACACAACGGCCCTGTAGCTGCTCGCGAAATGCCTGGCACGCCAACCGGACCGCCCTTAGTTCGCGGACATTGATGTGGAGCTGGAGTTCTGGTAAGGACCAAAGCCCTTGGGTCTGCAGATGGCCCAGGTGTGCGCCCCACCCCAGAGCGGAAGCATCCGTCGTCAGGGATAGCGAGGGTTGAGGCGGCTGGAACGGCCGACCGGCGCACACCAGGGCGGGGTCCAGCCACCAGTTGAGGGAGCCCAGTACGTGTGACGGTATGTGACTATCATGTCCAGGGCATCCCTGCGTGGCCGAAAGACTGAGGCGCGAGCCAGAGTTGCAGAGGGCGCATGCGTAGTCTCGCGTGCTTTGTCACAAAAGTGCACGCAGCCATGTGACCGAGGAGGGCGAGGACGGTGCGGGCAGTGGTAGTGGGAAAGGCGTGGAGCCCCTGAACGAGAGAAACTATCGATGTGAATCTTTGAGGGGCAAGCTGGCTGTTGCTCGATTCGAGTCCAGCAGCGCTCCTATGAATTCTATTTCCTGCGTTGGGAGCAGGATGGATTTGTCTAGATTGATGATCAATCCTAGACGAGAGAACAGGTCTTTGATGAACTGTACGTGCCCGGTCACCTGGGCCTCGGAAGCCCCTCGAATCAGCCAGTCGTCGAGGTAGGGAAAGACATGAATGTGGCGACGACGGAGGTAGGCCGCAACTACTGCCATACACTTGGTAAAAACTCGAGGGGCCGAGGAGAGGCCGAAGGGCAGAACCGCAAACTGGTAGTGATGACGGTTCACTACGAAACGAAGAAACCTCCTGTGCGGTGGGTAGATCGCGATATGAAAATATGCGTCTCTCATGTCGAGAGCAGCGTACCAATCTCCGGGATCGAGGGAAGGAATGATGTTTCCCAGGCATACCATGCGGAACTTGAGCTTCCTGATGTACTTGTTCAGAGCTCGCAGGTCTAAGATGGGGGCGGAGGCCGCCTTTCGCCTTGGGAATCAGGAAGTACCTGGAATAGAACCCTCTGCCTCTCATGGCCTCTGGAACCTTCTCTATGGCCCCAATGTGAGGAGCTTCGAAACTTCCTGTAGGAGGAGTTGCTCTGTGAGAGGGGTCCCTGAAGAGGGACGAGGAGGGAGGGTGGGAAGGCGGGGTCGAAATAAACTGAAGACGGTAGCCGCCTTCCACCGTGCTGAGGACCCAGCGGTCTGATGTTAGCTGGGACCAGGCAGGGAAGAAAGCGGCGAGGCGGTTGGAAAACTGAGCTGGGATTCTGGGAGGAAATCGGTACGGTGCTCTCGAGCGCACCTTCAAAAGCTAGGTTTCGGTCCCCGCTGGTGGTTTGGCGGGACCGGAGTTGTTACCCCTTGAGGGCCAGACTGGCGTCTACGAGAGGTCCTGCCTCTACGCCTGGAGAAGTCTTGTCTCGGCCGAGGTGGGGGGTAGAACCGTCGGGGCTGGGGACGGAAGGGCCGTCTTTGAGTTGCGGCGTGTGCATCCCCAGCGAGCGCATTATTACGCGATTGTCTTTAAGACTTTGGAGGCGAGGGTCTGTCTTCTGAGAGAAGAGACCCTGGCCGTCAAAGGGTAGGTCCTGTATCGTGTACTGGAGCTCCGGTGGTAACCCGGACGCTTGCAGCCACGAAATACGCCTCATAGCGACCCCTGATGCAAGAGTTCTAGCCGCAGAGTCCGCTGCATCTAAGGAGGCCTGAAGGAGGTCCTCGCCACCTTTTTCCTTCCTGTAGGAGCGCCGAGAACTCCTGGCGGGAGTCCTGTGGGAGAAGCTCAGTAAAATTTTCCCACTGCCTCCAAGTGTTGAAGCTGTAACGGCTCAGTAGGGCCTGTTGATTGGCGACTCTGAGCTGGAGACCCCAGCAGCAGAATAGATCTTCCTGCCCAGGAGGTCCATGCGCCTGGCCTCTCTAGACTTGGGCGCAGGGGCTTGTTGGCCATGCCGCTCTCGCTCGTTGACTGATTGGACCACCAACGAGCAAGGCGGAGGGTGACATACAGAGGTATTCGTACCCTGTGGATGGGACCATGTATTTGCGCTCAACCCCTTTAGCCGTGGGGCACGGCACCGAGCCGGGGTCTGCCAGATTGTATCGGCTCGTGCCTGGATGGAACGAAGAAGGGGAGCGCTACGCGTGTTGGGTCTCCGCCGAGAGGATACTGACCACTGGGTCATCCACCTCAGGGACCTCCTCTACGGGTAAGTTTATATTTAAAGCAACCCGGCGTAGTAGGTCCTGGTGAGCCCTGAGGTCGATAGGCGGTGGCCCTGATGTAGATGTTCCCGCCACAGCCTCGTCCGGGGAAGAAGAGGACGAGACTCCCGGGACCAAAGGGTCTTGAAGAGACTCTTGGTCCTGTGGGGCATCTACGGCTTGTTCAGGGTGAGCCGTGTCCCGGGCTGGGAGCTGCTCCATAGTTTCTGGAGGTGGTCTGCTCACCGTGGACTCAGGTGCCCTTTTGTCAGAGGGAACAGAGCGAGGCGGTGGCTGGTGACGCCCCTGGCTCTGGTGGTAAGCCCACGGAGTCCAAAAGGGCCATGGCTGAGGTCCTTGAGTGTCCGAATCCCCATAAGATGCCGAGTCGGCATGGAGGAAACGGATGGTTGGCGGGATGGCCAAGGCGGGGCCGAGAGTGTGAGAGGATCATCTCTACGGCCAGTTGAGTCCTGTCCGCGTGGTGCCGGGGAGCGGTACCTGGAGTCCCGCCGGTGCCGCGAATGCGACCGGGACCTACTACCAGCGCGGTGCCGGGAAGGTCGACCGGTGCCGGGAGCCTCGTGCCGAGATCGGCTGCGAGACGTGCGGTGCCGGGAGGTCGACTGGTGCCGGGAGCCTCCGTGCCGAGACCTCTCCGAGACGTGCAGTGCCGGCGAGAGGTGCCGAGATCTGGAACGGCGCCTGGTAATGCCTTGACGGCGATCGGGACCGTGAGCGGTACCGCGAGTACGTCCGGTACCTTGAAGGGGAACGGTACCGAGGGACTGCGAGCGGCCGCGGGATCCGGAGCGATGGTGAGACCGGGACCGTCTGCGTGACCTCGACCTGGAACGAAGTCCCACGGTGCCGGGTGAAGAAGGTCTCACGAGAGCCGGCTTGCCCAGAGATTGTGGGACCCGCACCGGCGGTGCCGGGGGTCGAGGCAGCTCAGGCTCCGTCATCGCAATGAGGTCTCGTGCGGCTGAGAACGTCTCCGGGGTCGAAGGCACAATAAGCTCAACCGCGGCACGCGCCGGGGAGCCAATAGGCACCGGACTCGACGGCCTTTCCGAGGCCGGAATCAACGGTGCAACAGACCTCGAGGCCGCGGCAGAAGGAGTCGGTGCCGGGGCGGTCTGTTGTGGGCAAGCGCTCTGACTGCGGGGCTGGTGTAGTGGCCGCAGGAGGCTTACGCTTCTTGCCTCTCGGAGAGCGCGAGCGGTGCCGAGCAGGAGTTGGTGCCGGAGACTGGTGAGGTGTCTTCTTCGAGGGCGTATGATGCGGTGCCGAGGAGGCGCTTGTTCCCGGTGCCGCGGGCGGTGCCGAGGACGGTGGAGTGAGCGCTGCCTCCATGAGCAACTGTTTAAGGCGAACGTCCCTCTCTTTTTGGTCCGGGGCTTGAATGCCTTACAAATCTTGCATCTGTCTGTCAGTGGGATTCGCCCAGACACTTCAGACAAGAATCGTGCGGGTCGCCTGTGGGCATCGGTCGACGGCAGGCCACGCACGGTTTGAAGCCCGGCGACCCGGGCATGAGCCCGGTACCGGGTAGGGGACGGGCTAACCCGCGATCCCTACTAACTAATTACAAACAACTACTAAAGAACGAAAACTAACTACTAACTACTATTTAAAAGTTCAACTATATACAGGGGCGCCCTGCCGGCCCACCGAGTGTTGCTAGGGTAAAAGTCTCCGACGAACGTGCACACGGCGCGCGCACACCTACTGGAATGGATATGAGCAAGCACTCGAAGAAGAACTATTGAAACACTTTAGCAATGGTTATGGTGGATTCTCCATCACTGACAATTTTTGAATCAAGATTAGATATTTTCCTAAAAGATGAGCTCTAGGAATTCTTTTGGGGAAGTTATATGGCCCGTGTTACACAGGAGGGCTAACTAGATGATCAAAATGGTCCCTTCTGGCCTTAGAATCTATAAGTAGAACTTGAAATGTATTAAAATCCTCCAGTGCTGGTACTGGCCCTGCCACTTTGCCTGGTGCCAATGACAAAAAGTCTTTGGGAGGCAAAGTAGAAATGTTTTGCTCCTCTGGGCCCATATCCTGCCACCGTTCCTGACATTCTTTTTGGCCTGGTCAACGATGCCACTGGGCAGTCTGATCTCCTCCTCTTTCTAGAATGGGACGAGGTGGGCTCCTCAAAGGAGGACCATGGTAAATATTCCATTAGGATATGGTTAACCTGTCTGACGGTGGCCAGTCAAAGCCACGCCTTCTGTTGGCGAGTCAAGATCCTATAAGGAGAAGTGCATGTTTGGTCACAGTTTCAGTCTAACTCAGAAACAGGGTTCCATGCTTGAAGGAGTTGAGAATTCATATTCTGGTGAGGGAGATGAGAAACAGAAATCATTTAAAGGCGGTACCATAACATATGGTGCTTTCAGTACAGGGGTCCACACTGGTGCTGGAGGTAATCTTGGTACCAAGGTTGCTTCCAATATAGGACTGGAATTTTGCTGGAGTTTTTGACTGCCCAATCATCAGTTGTAATGGGGTCGGTCCCAATGCAGGTTTTGTCAGTGCCGTGATAGGTCAGCTCCTTGTCACTAGCCCTGGATTTGGTGTAGGGCTTAGTCATTTCTTTATGTAGTCTCCACAGGAGAACCCTAAAATCCATCTAGAGTCTTTGTCCTTACATTTGGAATGGCCTCACTTGTTACTGGTAGACTTGGCTCTGAAATTGGTGCCAATGGTATTGGCTTCTTTGCTGACGAAGTTGTTTTTGGTGTTGGATCTCTTTTACGGTGCTGAGATTCTCTCCATTTCAGCCTTGGTCATTGCATGGCTACTGGAAAGGGCATTCATGAACATCGTTTAATCTGGTACCTGACTCCTCCAGATCCCAACAGAGTTTCACTGACAATTCCAGTAAGTGGAGCTTCAATAGTGTCTCATGACTTGCGAGTCCTCAAAGAGAATGCCTGCCATACTGAGCATCTGTCTGACACGACTCTTGCCCAAGCATAAGAAGCATTTGCTATGCCCATTTGTTAGTGGGATTATCCTGTCACAAGAGGGGCTGGGCTTGAAGTCCAAAGACTCGGAGTCTACCGTGAGACAGAAGTGGTTGAGCTGCCCTGTACATGAGACTCTGTACTGGAGGAGGTATGCACAATGGTCCAAAAATAAGGAATTAGTTCAGATGGGTGAAGTGTATTTGGTGTACTTTCCTACAGTGAGTGGTGAGGTTTCTTGAGAGCTTAGCTGGAGCTAAAAGATGGAGGGGTTGGAGACTTGCTAGGTTCCATCTTGTTGTCATGGGTGGTAAGAAGAAACCAAGTGATGGTTGTTCCCCCCATCCTTTATGTCCTCCTACAGGTGCACAAGGAGGCACAGAGTACATTGCACGCCCTGACAGACACGGCAATTCAAAATACTTCAATCTCTCACACTTGAGGAGCATGTTCACCTGCAGTGTCAACCACACTGACACATACTCAACAAAGAACAGCATAATTTTTCATGAATCTGACTGTCTATTTCTTCCAGAAGAATTAGATAATGACAAAAAAGTATAAGCAGCAAAGAGTCCTGTGGCACCTTATGGACTAACAGACATATTGGAGCATGAGCTTTCATGGGTGAATATCCACTTCGTCGGATGCAGACACGAAAGCTCATGCTCCAATACATCTGTTAGTCTATAAGGTGCCACAGGACTCTTTGCTGCTTTTACAGATCCAGACTAACACGGCTACCCCTCTGATACTTGACAAAAATGTTTGTTTGAAAAAAGACAGATTTTCCCACTTCTACTACATAACACAGTTTGGTTTTTCTGCTTTGATGTCTACAGTTTGGAAGTATCAAAGCTATAGAAAATAGGATGGTGGCTGGATTACAGTTAAAGCCACAATCAGGTTTCTATCATAATCCGTATTTCTTTATTTTCACACAACCAGTTTGGAGTAGGAACTGCACATTGCTATTGTACACTAACTTACTGGCCTCTTGGCTCCAACAACCCCAGCCTCCATCCTTTGACTGTCTGATTCTCCCACAAGCACATACATCTGATTTATGAATATTTTAAAAAACAAAACAAACATTCTTTTCATTTCAGACATGCAAATTATTGTGTTGTACTGAGGAATGTGCTGGAATTGCAAACTATCACTTTAAGAGTGTGTGCACGCAGAGGGGATGGTTCTGGGTCCTGCTTGCAGATTAAGGGGTGCTGTGTAGAACTATGCAATCAGAGTCAGTATGGAGAGAGTCACTCTAGAGTAAAATGGAATTGTGCCTGTTTTAGGGAGAAGCCATCTCTCTCCCTCTCTCTGGTTTTGGGTTCTTGTGTGTTATCATTCTGAACTCTAAGAAACAAAGCAGTGTAACACTGCAGCTTCGAGCAGGGAGTACTTCATGTTTTTATTTAACATCTCTGTGTGTATGGCGTGAACATAATTTTATAGCTGGTATATGCAATTCCTGTTCCTATCACTATTACCCTCAACCCTTATCTCCCATCTTTTCTATTACACCCACCTGGGACTTGACTTATTTTAGATTTGTAAATTCTTTGGCAGCTAATAAATATTAAGAAGAATTTAACATGTTGTAGGCAATACTGTAATCCTAATATAGTAATAGTTTCAAATTTCACTTTCAGAGCAACAGCAATGGGTAAAATATTTGTTTCTCTTTACCTTCTAGAGGTTTTACAACCCTAATTTTGCAGAGCAGTGAAAAATACTGAATACACGTCTGAGTCAGGAAAACTTTCCCTGAACTGACTCATAAGGGTATTACTTTGGAATATGTGTCTCGTAAGTGTGGTTGCGGGGGAGGGGAGACGAAAGAAAAAGGGAATTAAACGGAAAGATTCATCTCTCATAGCAGTCAATGTATTTTACTCAAACTATTTCACATTTGGGCTTGCCTGTATTTAATATGGTTTCATTAAACAAACCTTAACATATTCAGTTAAAAATTTAACTGATTTCTGTATGGCAAGAAGAAAGAAGGGATGATTGACCGTGAGAGGAAAGAGTTAAGATTTCTGAGCCAAAGAAAATAACAGAATAAGTCAAGATAACCTCAGTCAGACTTTTGCTTGAATGAATAAACACAAAACAAATGCTTAAGAAAAAACAACACCAAAACTTTTAACTAATTGAACTAACCAGTTTTTAAATTTAAATTTTAAAACCAGTCTATGGTTTTAATGAAAACCTCCAGAAAAGCAACCCAATATCAGAAAAATGTATTAAGAGGCTACGGATTGGTCTTGTGGTTAGAGATACTGGACTAGAACTCACAATATCTGCGTACAATTCCCAACTCTGCGACAGACTTCATGTGACTTTGGGTAAATCACATGATCTCAGTTTCACAGTGTAAAATTAGGATAATACTTCCCTATCTCATAGAAATGCTGTCAGGATCACTTCAATGAGTATAAAGAGGGCAGTTATGTAATGCCTAGACAGATACACATGCACGTATATACACCTCTACCTTGATATAACGCTGTCCTTGGGACCCAAAAAATCTTAACCGCGTTATAGGTGAAACCGGGTCATATTGAACTTTCTTTGATCCACCAGAATGTGCAGCCCCGCCGCCCTGGAGCACTGCTTTACCGCATTATATCTGAATTCGTGTTGTATCGGGTTGCATTATATCGAGGTAGAGGTGTATTATTATTTGTTTGTGTCAGGATGACCCCTACCTGCACCAGCCCTGATTGGAGCTGCATTGTGCTATACACTATTATATACCCACAAATAAACTACGGTCTCTGTCCTGAAGAGTTTGCAATTCACACATACACGCACACATACACACAAGTTTTCAAGAAGCTAAAGCTGCCACATTAAACCGGCTGTTTTTTTCTATATAATTCTCTCCACAGGAATAAAAACTAATTCTCCTTCCATGTCATAATGACGAAACATGTAATTGTGCACTATCTACCCATTTGCAGAGGCAGCAGGTGGTAATCAATTAAAAAGCCCTGATCTAAACAAAGCACCTCTATAAACATTATAACTCATTTCTACCCACACTTGCCTATCCCATTTCCTTTCAATCCCTTTTAGAAAGTCCAGAAATAAACAACATTCTGGTTTTTTGCCCTTTAAAATGTAAAATCCCGTTTCCAATTAAAACAATCTTTGGAGCTTTATATCAGAGACTGCTACAACAAAGCCCAATAATCAAAGAGCAACACACATGTATTTTACTAAGCAACAAGAATTTTAAGCTTCAAATTAGTACTTGTTAAAAGATGTTAATCTATTGTTAGCTAGAAGAAATCATACAGCTAACGAGAACAGGGACATAGAGGATTTCTCTTCTTAACGTGCTGAATATTTACTGAACCCAGTTTTAATGATGGGTTGTGAGACTATTTTCTCTGCCCAAGACTAGAACAGACTGCTGAGCTGGAGCACAGCACTCATGCTTCTTCCTTCCAAAACCAAATCACATTTCTTAGAGATTTCTACTTCACAACTTGGACCTGTCTCAAGTCTTACATAATCTTTCTTTCAATCCTGTTTACAATTAGGGGACCACATCCTGAAAGAAATCTTTTCTGAACTCCCTCTTCTGGCTTTCAAACAACCTGATAACTTCTCCCAGCTCATCACCAGAAGAAAGCTCCACACACTCCAACTCAAAGCAGCACCTGACACTCCCAGAATAACATATGCAAAATCTTTAGACATACTTCCAACTGCTACAATGATCAGCATACTCCACAACACACCTTTCAAGATCCGCAGGTCATACGTGTACCTACCACAACACGTGGTATACCTCATCCAGTGCACTAAATGCGGATGAAACCAGACAATCACTACACTCTCGAACTCACACAGAAAAATTATAGACGACAAAAAACACCATATCACATATAGATGAACACTTCTCACAAAGCGATCACTGTCCTCTCAGTCCTCATCCTCAAAGGAAACCTGCGCAACACCTTCAAAAGATGAGTCTTGGAGCTTAAATTCATAACTTTGCTAAATACTAAAAATCATGAACTAAATAGAGATACTGGATTTATGGCTTATTACAACAATCTGTAACCCCCTGGGGTGTCCACACAGGACTGGAAGACATGAAGGTGGCCAGGCGGGCCAATTAAGTCCACAGGCAACACCTAGAGGAGGAGCCAGGGAGCAGGAATTGATTGGATACAGGCTCAGCTGGAGGAGCCTATATAAGCCAGAAAGCTGGCAACAGAAGGGGCTGTAGGGAAGTAGGATGGAATAACTCCTGGAGAGAAAGGAGATGTGTTAGGGGCTAGAGGGTAGGCCACAGTTACTCCCTGAGAGGAGGGAGTTGGGAGGCTGGCAAACCCAGAGGAGGGGGAAGCTAGGAAGGTAGGAAAAGGTACAGGGTGAACGCAGCAAGGTAGGACAGTGTTGGGCTTGGCTGCTGACCAGAGGACCCCTAAGCTGGAACCCAGAGTAGAGGATGGGCCTGGGTTCTCCTACCAGCCAATGAGGACATGGCACAGACCAGGCAGAGGACAGTGACTGCCTGGAATGATTTGTTCTGGAAAAGACTTTACTTACCACTGATCTGCAAACACACCAGAGAGCCTTCTATGTTTGCAGTGGAGACTGAACAGCATGAGCATTTTGCAAAGCATGCTGCTTCATGATCACAAGAGCCCACCCTGATTTTGGTGAATCATGGGTGCAAGTCCAGTAAAACTGTGGACTTTAGTAAGAGTACCAGGAATGACCATGCATCCTAGCAAACAGCAAAGAAGCAAAGAAAACCAGGGACAAGAACCGCACCTCAGGCAACTGGCCACAATCATGCCCGTTTTATGAGGAGCTTGACTGGGTGATTGGCACGATGACCTAGTCAGCTGAGATGGTCCCCTGCTGGCCCCCGACTCCAGCCTGGGGATTGATGGGAGCCAGTAGCAGGCATCAAGAAGGGACAATTAAGTCATTCTGTTGCTGACACTAGTTCCAGAGCAGGCTCTGTAAAAGGAGCAGCAGCAGCACATCCTGGGTCCAGACTCAGGGTATGTCTACACTACGAAATTAGGTCGATTTAATAGAAGTCTTTTTTTAGAAATTGATTTGATACGGTCAATTGTGTGTCCCCGCTAAGCGCATTAAGTCAGCGGTGTGCATCCACAGTATGGAGGCTAGCGTCTACTTTCAGAACATTGAACGGTGGTAGCTACCCACAGTTCCCACAGTCTCTGCCGCCCATTGGAATTCTGGGTTGAGTTCCCAATGCCTGATGGGGCAAAAACATTGTCGCGGATGGTTCTGGGTACATGTCGTCAGGCCCCCTTCCCTCCCTCCATGAAAGCAATGGCAAAAAATTGTTTCTCGCCTTTTTTCCTTGGTTACCCGTGCAGACGACATACCACGGCAAGCATGGAGCCCGCTCAGTTCACTGTCACCATATGTCTCCTGGATGCTGCTGACAGACACAGTACTGCAGTGCTACACAGCAGCATCCCCTTGCCTTGCCTTGCGGACAGCAGAGGGTACAATACGACTGCTAGCTGTCATCGTCCCATGGGTGCTCCTGGCCGACCTTGGTTAGGTTGGTCGGGTGCGCCTGGACAAAAATGGGAATGACTCCAGGTCATTCTCTTCTTTAAGTTTCATCTAATGGAGATTCAGTCCTGCCTGGAATATCATGCCAGCTGGAGACTTCTCCCTCAGGCTGCTCTCCCAGTCGGCAGCACCACGTGGTCACACCTACCCCAGCCTACCCCTTGTTCCCATGGCTCATGAAGCCTGGACAGTAATAAGGAGTAGTTCAACTATAGGCTGAGCAAGTGCAGAACGATGGTAGAATGCGCCTCTGGACGTTTAAAAGCTTGCTCGCACAGTTTACTGACTTGGTTAGACCTCAGTGTCGGAGTCCAAAGGCCTCTGGCCTAACATGGCGTCTGTATGGCCAATTGCCGGTCATCTAGGGGTCACACACTGGTACTGTGTGCAGCACCATAGTGCGGTGTGCAACCTTAGAGGGCCGTGTGCAGATTCCCGCCTTTTTACCTGGTCACCTAGGGGTTAGGCTAGGGTTGTGTGCAGTCTCCTGCTCTTCTGCCTAGCAACCCAGGGGTCAGGTTAGTGCTGTGTGCATAACACCAGCGTGCCTTGAGCAAAGGGGCCCAATCTGACCAATCGTAATGCAGTTCAAAGGATCGGATTAGGGTTGTGTGCAAAACTATGCTAGTGTGCTAAGTGCAGCTTCTAGCAGCTTCTAGTGTGCCGTGTGCAAAATCTGCCCACGTAGGGGGCAACAGCTCGGAACCTGGAGGGTGGGGGAGCTAGGAACCAATCAAATTGTGCCAGGTGTAAAACAGTCCCTGGAATAAAACCATGCCTCAAGCCAGGATCTGTAGGAGTATCCGCGAACTGACTGAAGGACCTGATCAACCCTTCAGCTAGGGGTCTCCTCCGGATATAGCCGGCTCGTGTCATGTTGTTTATTATTTTTCAACGGTATTTTTCACGGATTGCTTATTTTTTCTACGGTATTTTTCCACGGATTCGGTATGCTTCTGGTGTCTGTTCTGCTGGTCAGCTGCGCCTGGAATACGGTACCTACCCGCTAACTGTCTGTGCTTTGCCTAACCTTCTTCTCTCTCCCTTCTCCTTTAATTTGGTATACCACTGCATATGCTGCTGTCTGTAATAAGGTTATGTGTATATGGTACCAGGATTGAGTTGTTATAAGAACTGCTATTCAAGTTAATTTGGTGTATATATTTGGTTAAGTGTACACACAGTTCATTTAATTTGGTGTATTCGTTTACCTTGTACAAGGACATTTGGTTTTAAAGTATTTGGTCATGTGTAAATAAATGTAAATAGCTTGTTTTAGGTTGTGTAAAGGTTTCTCGTTCCAATAGTACTGTTAGTTGGTAAAGGTGCTCCTCCCCAGCCCAAGTTGTGATTTTCTCCCTGTTAATAAACGGACACGTGGTGTTTGAAGTTTCCAGCCTGTCTGGTCTTGGTTTTTCCTCACTCGATCAAAAGAACTTCACCGAAACCGCATTCGGGTCGGACACTCAGCAAAACCAATATTCCCATCGTTATTACTGCTTGCTGTGTGCTCCACAATATCTGTGAGAGTAAGGGGGAGACATTTATGGTGGGGTGGGAGGTTGAGGCAAACCATCTGGCCGCTGATTACGTGCAGACAGACACCAGGGCAGTTAGAAGAGCACAGCAGGGCACGTTGTGCATTAGAGAAGTTTTGAAAACCAGTTTCATGACTGGCCAGGCTACGGTGTGAACGTTCTTTTTGTTTCTGTTTGATGAAAACCCACCCCCCTTGGTTCACTCTATTCCCTGTAAGCCAACCGCCCCCCTCTTCCCCCTTTGATCTCCGTTTGCAGAGGCAATAAAGTCATTGTTGTTTCAAATTCATGCATTCTTTATTAATTTGTCACACAAATGGGGAAGTGGGGCACAAACAGGACACAAGAGTGGGGGCAGCTGTAGGGGCACCCCCTAGAACGGCACGCAGCTCATCACAGAAGCGGCATGTCTGGGGCTCTGACCTGGAGCGGCCATTTACGTCTCTGGTTCTTTGGTAGGCTTCACGCGGCACTGCTGCGGGTCTCTGTTATAACCTCTGTCCTTCATGCCCTTGGAGCTTTTTTCAAATATTCTGGCATTTCGTCTTTTAGAACGGAGTTCAGATAGCAGAGATTCATCTCCCCGTACAGCGATCAGATGCAGTATCTCCTCTTCGGTCCATGCTGGAGCTCTTTGGAATTCTAGGACTCCATCGTCACCTGTGCTGATGAGCTCGCTACACTAGCCAAACAGAAAATGAAATTCAAAAGTTTTCCTATCTACCTTGCCAGTGCATCTGAGTTGAGAGTGCTGTCCAGAGTGGTCACAATGGAGCACTCTGGGATAGCTCCCGGAGGCCAATACTGTCAAATTGTGTCCACACCATCCCAAATTCAACCAGCAGAGTCAATTTCAGCACTAATCCCCT
>NC_133770.1:293237697-293239463 GCF_003597395.2 Chelonoidis abingdonii
GCACATAAGAATGCATTGGGTCTTGATTCAGGCAATGAAATAGATTCTAGAAAAGTTCCAATGTCCTGTCCTGAAAAATTCCAATCCCGGCATCCAAAGCAAGAACAGTTAACAGCCTTGGTAGCGTTCCCTGCAACTATCAACTCGAGAGGCTTAAGTAATAATGCTAGAAAACACAGCCCCACTGATTGAAAGCATCAACAAAAATCTATATAAATGCAAATATCTACATTAATACAACATCAAGGTTGAGAATTTAAACAAACATGACAAAATTCAAAGAAGTTTATGTCCCACTGCCTACATATAGAATTTTTTAAATTAAGTTTATGCAGTTAAATATTTGCCTTAAATATAGTTTGAACTTGTTTTCAGACTTGCATTATTAAAACAGAATAATTAAATTTGACCCAAAATTTGTATTTTCTAAAGGGTGAGCTGATACAAAACTAGAGAGACAGAGAGAGACTTTTTTCAAAGAAACGAAGGGCATCTCACCTCCCATTGGCATTCAATATGAGTTGGGTGTCTAACTGCAGCTTGAAAGTTTGAAATCTTTCCACAAGACTAATAATGTTTGTGATTTTTGTTTTTTTTACAAGTCTCATGGAAACAACAGTTAATTTAATAAAACAAATTTTATGTAGAATTTGCAACCCAAATATTGCCCCACTGAAAATCTGAAATTGACAAAAGTGGTTATAAGTGTCCAAGCTAAGAGAAAGGGATAAAAGGAAAAATAATGAAAATTAACTGCAACTTTTTCAGTTTTAATGCTCTAAGGTATTATTGGTAACAAATAAATTGGTTTACAATATCAATTTTAACTTGAGGGTCTCATTAAGTTTTCAACTATGTTATATTATTTATACATTTAATATCCTTCCTTCAGACAAAATGAAATTAAAAACGAAAACTAAATCATAGTCTGTCAGCAGAATCCAAGCAATGCAAGTGAGATTTTGTACACCTGTGAATTGGAATTAAATTGGTTATCACAGGGGTCGGCAACCTGCGGCACGCGTGCCAAACATGGCATGCGAGCTGATTTTGAGCGGCACGCAGCCGCTTGCTGCGGTTCCTGCCCCCAGCACCTCTCAGCGCCCCCGCCCACCCATCTCCCCTGCAGGGGCAGGAGGCAGAAGCTTGGTTCTGCGGCAACCAAGCTTCCCCCTCTCCCGCTTCTTCCTCCAACATGGTGCTTTCCTGCCCCGCCCCCGCACCAATCCATTGATGGCCCTAGCAAGGGGGAGGGGGAAGAGCGGCAGCGTGCAGACAGCTCCGTAGAGGAGCCAGAGAGAGGTAGGGATGGAGCCTTGGGGAAGGGGGTGGAACAGGCACATCCCTTCCAGCCCCCTGCCGTGAGCTGCTCAGGGCAGGGGGCTGGGAGCACCCACATGAGCCGAGCACCGCAGCCCTTTGCCCTGACCCCCGACACACTCAGCCTTCTGCCCTGCATCCCCGCACACCCTCCAGCCCTCTGCCCTGACCCCCCCCACAAACCCCCCTCTGTCCTACAACCCCCACACCCTCCAGCCCTCTGCCCTGACCTCTCCCACACTCAGCCCTCTGTCCTACACCCTCCAGCCCTCTGCCCTGACCCCCCACCCACAGCCCTCTGCCCTACACCCTCCAGCCCTCTGCCCTGACCCCCACACACACTCAGCCCTCTGTCCTACACCCTCCAGCCCTCTGCCCGGACCCCCCACACACACTCAGCCCTCTGCCCTGACACCCCCCACACTCAGCCCTCTGTCCTACACCCT
>NC_133770.1:293240174-293295308 GCF_003597395.2 Chelonoidis abingdonii
CACGAAACCTTAAATTAGAGTGAATAAATGAAAACTCGGCACAGCACTTCTGAAAGGTTGCCGACCCCTGGGTTATCAGCTAAGCTAAGAACAGAACCCAGGAGTCCTGGTTCCAGTATGTTCCTACTAAAGACTGGATATTTTATTTTACCTAAAAGGTGTTTGATACGATATCTTTCCCCCCAAAAATTACACAACTGTTTAATGAACAGGAGTACTTGTGGCACCTTAGAGACTAATACATTTATTTGAGCATAAGCTTTCGTGGGCTACAGCCCATTTCTTTGGATGCAACACGAAAGCTTATGCTCAAATACATTTGTTAGTCTCTAAGGTGCCACAGGTACTCCTGTTCTTTTTGTGGATACAGACTAACATGGCTGCTACTCTGAAACCTGACAACTGTTTAATGCAACCTATTATCTGAGTAAAAGCTACTGGGCCAGATTTATTACAGGCTCTAGGCTAGCTTCCACTGAATATGGCCTTTTAGCTACAGGAAGTCCACCTAGAATGGTGCTGCAACAGTGCAATATGCCTGTAGCATCCCCTCTGTCAGGGACCATGTAGCCAGCCAACAGCCCACAGAAAGGACAGTGCTGATGCATAGATGGCAGCACTAAAACAGTTGGGATTAACCGCTGAAGCCTTCACTAGCAGGCTTAGAACCTGCTTCCAGCCCTCTGGAGGAAACACTGCTTGACCTCCCCTGAGTGTGATTCCACAACTATGGCATCACAGTCCTTGCAGGCATATGAAGATGCCATTTATACTCCTCTGCATTCACAAAGGTAAGTGGCCTTTTACCTAATTGAAATCCAGTCTATTTCCACTACCTCTGTTCCAATAACTAAACATGGTAGGAGAGATGCTCATCCTTCACTTTGGCCTCTTTACACCAACTAAAAAGGGACAGAGAAGCATAATGGGCCCTACAAGCACTGGACCCAGGTGGATGAGATTTCCTTTAATGCAGACACTGGAGAAAACACCTATGAGGCTACTTCAGAGAATCCTGTCACACTCTCTGGAGTGGTTCACTATCATGAGTGCCAACAGCAAGGCAGACTGTCAAAAAAGGCAGGGCAGAGATCCCAAAGGGGTGGTATGTTCTATAATTAGATTTCACTGACCCAGTAACAAATGGGAACTCCAGCAGCACTGTAACAGTCTTACCATGGAGTCATCAACAGCCTCCTTGGGCACTCCAGTCTATCTTGCCATCAAGGCAAGCTGGTCAGGAAGTCTAAATTAAAATGCTGCATCGGCGCAGCTGCATTAATGTGCTGGTGTAGCGCTTAAGTGAAGATGCTCTACACCAAAAGGAGAACTTCTCCCATCGGTGTAGTTAATCCACTTCTCCACCAGTGATAGCTTTATCGACAGGAGAAGGTCATCAACATACTGCTGTCTACATGAGGGGTTAGGTCAGTATAACGATGTCACTTGGGGTGTGGATTTTTCACACCCCTGGGTGACATAGTTATACCAATACAGACCTGGCCTGAGTGATAGTTGGGTGCTACATCAAAGATCACAAAAGATTCAGGTTGCTTCCAGTCCCAAGAGACCAGTCACTTACCCCAGCATCAATTAGTACCTCAGATCTCACACCTAAGAGAACAATTGTAGGCAATCCTATACTAAACTAACAAAAGATTCAATAACTAAGAAAATAAATGAGAGTTATTTCCAGGTTAAAGAAGGCAAACTTATATACACAAATGATTTACAGTCTATGGTTCAAAAAGGTGATAGAGTTGTCAGAACCAAATGTCTTTTAGGGCTCACCTAGGTTGACCATGAGGATCTCTGCTTCTGTTTTGTAGCTCTGGCCCTGTGAGAGTCCAAACAGCCAAAGAGATTAAAGATTTTCTAGTTCACTACCTTTATTTCAGAATTCAAGTGGATGGGATAAGTCCTTTGCCACCTAGCCTCTTCATGGGTGTGAAGGGGCAATTAAAGTCTTTGTATTGAGACGTCCCACACTGGCCCATTTAGTTTTGATAGGCTTCTTAATGAGCAGGAGACAGTCCCTTCTGACAGATTGACAGTTTCAGGGGCAAACACTTTTTACTGTTATAGAGCAAAAACTTAAATACTATCTTATAGCATGTGATAAAGATATTATACACAGGTGAGCTGGACAGGTTTCCAGCAATGAAATTGTCAGTGCTCAGCTAACGTCTAAACCTCAACAAGAGCTGGCACCTGGTTTGCCAATATCACAGACCCCCTGGAAGTCTCTAGCACAGGTGTATACTGGGGGAAAGAGGGATGCATTGGGGTGGAACTGCAGCACACTACACAAAAGAATTTAACTCAGTGCAACTATATTCCGACAAAATGTACGATACAATACATCCTGTGAAAAGGCTCTTGATACATTACAAGGAAGAAAATATAGATAGCGAGAGATCAGTTGTTGTGACCTGCAAAGGATGTGCTACCTTTGTCTTTGTCCCAGAGGACAGAAGCAACTTTGTCTATACCAAGTGCAAGCTAGTTTCCATACTGGAAGAAAAGTTTAAAGGACTGGAGGCCCAAGTATTGACCCTGTGTTGCATCAGAAAATGAGGACTTCTGGGACAGTAGTCGGGATTTGGTACTGAGGGCACAGCATGCCAAAGAATCGGAGAGAGCAGTGCAGTGAGGGCTGTAGAACAGGGAAGAAAAATGGCAGTGTGTGACCTCCAGGAGGAAGAGAACCAGAACACTCCCAACACAGACAGAGGAAGCAACCACTTTCAGGCTCTTGACACAGGTACAAGAGGGATCCTCGCATTTGTTTGAATCAGATACTAAAGTAACAGCCACCCCATTAGATTTGATTTGAGTAAGAAAGATGCAGATTGTTACACCACCAAAAGGAACTGAATTTTCCCAGGTGAAAAATTCAACAGAAGAGTGTTACAGTAGTATGAAAAGAGTACAGATCACCATGTCTAGATCTTGAGTAAACATTTAGATCTTCTGGCCTGCTATATCCCCAGTGTGAAAAATAGCTCTTAAATAATCTTTCAGTTAAACAGTGGCTGTATACTCAGAAGCTTTTTAGAAGAACCAGTAAACTCATATCAATCTGTGCAACTGTAATTTTCCATCGAAGCTGCAGACAATAAAGAACATAAGAACAGCCATACTGGGTCAGACCAATGGTCCATCTAAGCCCAGTATCCTGTCTTCTGACAGTGGCCAATGCCAGGTGCTTCGGAGGGAATGAACAGAATAGGTAATCATCAAGTGATCCATTCCCTGTTGCTCATTCCCAGCTTCTGGCAAACAGAAGCTAAGGATACCATCTCTGCTCATTCTGGCTAATAGTCTGGAGCCTATCCTCCATGAATTTATCTAGTCCTTTTTTGAACCCTGTTATAATCTTGGCCTTCACAACATCCTCTTGCACAGAGTTCCACAGGTTGACTGTGCGTTGTGTGAAGAAGTACTTCCTTTTGTTTGTTTTAAACCTGCTGCTTATTATTTTCATTTGGTGACCCCTACTTCCGGTGTTATCAGAAGTAGAAAACAACACTTCCTATTTACTTTCTCCACACCAGTCAAGATTTTATAGACCTCTATCATATCCCCCACGTCATCTCTTTTCCAAGCTGAAAAAGAAAGAAGATCGAACTCTTTCCTCAGTCCTCTTCTCTCGTATAAACTCTTTTTTAAATAGCTGTGGTTAGGGAGAAAAGAATACTCATTGCATATATTTTAACAGCCTGTGTATTTTGCATATTCTACAGCAGAAACAACAAGATAAACATGAAGAGGGTGTTGTTGGGAGAAACAGTAGCAATAGGTGCATTCAGATGTTCTATTGGAAGAATCACAACTGACACCTGGTCTACGCTAAAAACTTAGGTCAACAGAAGGCACGTTAAGTCCATCGAATTATATGTGTATCTACACTACCAAGTCCCTTCTGCTGACCTAAGTCACCTAAAAAGTCAACTTCTTTACTCCACACCCACGAGTGGCATAGTGCTTGATTCGACATCCATGAGTTGACAGGGAGATAGAGCAGATACTGTGTTGTGTAATTCAAATGAATTGGCCTCCAGGAGGTGTCACACAGTGCTCTGCTGTGACCGCTCTGGAGAACACTTTCAACTCCACTGCATGGTAGCCACGTACACAGGACACAGCCCCTCCCCTGATAAACCCCCAGAACTTTTGAATTTTCATTTCCTGTTTGATCAGCACAGAGAGCTCGTCAGCACAGCTGATCATGGAGACTCTACACTGCAAATGAGCTCTAGCATGGGAGTACACAGGAAGCGGTGGATGTTACTGCTGTGTGGGGAGAAGAGTCTGTGCAGGCACAGGTCCGATCCAGCAGAAGAAATGCTGACATTTATGCCAAGATCGCACGGGGCATGGGGGAGAAGGGCTACACCAGGGACATGCAACAATGCCGCCTGAAAGTAAAGGAGCTTCAGCAAGCGTACCAGAAGACAAGGGAGGTGAACAGTCATTCTGGTTCTGCCCCACAGACATGCCACTTTTACGAGGAGCTGCATGCGATTCTCAGTGGCAAACCCATCACCGTCCCAAAAAAGATAGCATGGATACCTCCCAGGAGTCCCAGGCCACCTTGGGCAACAACGAGGAGGACATTGTTGATGAGGAGGAGGAGGAGGAGAATGGAGGCAGGCAAGTGGTTGGGGTTAAATGCTATTATTGTTTATGTTTAATCAGAACAAAAAAGAAGATGTAGTGGGTATCTGCTTCCCGGTGGCCACTCCAGCTACACAGAGGGTGCTCCCCGTGTGCTGTGTTTATGTGTACAGGGATGGCCTGGGAATCCTCGATGGAGATCTCCAGCAAGCTTTCATTGAGGTACTCTGCAATCCTTTGCACAAGGTTTCTGGGAAGGGCTGCCTTATTTCTTCCACCACGGTAGAACACTTTGCCATGTCACTCCAGTATTAAGTCTGCTGGCATCATTGCAGCACACAGCATTAGGACCAGGTCTGTATTCAGATGCTTGCAGTATCTTCTCCTTCGCCACCTCTGTTACCCTTAAAAGACTGATATTGCATAGGGTCACCAAGGGGAAATGGGGAAAGTTTTCAATGCAAGCCCTTGAACCACAAACAATACAAGTAATCCATCCACCTTTGGTGAAATCTGAGTCAGACAACCACACTTTCCCTAACGTACCTTGGCTGTGGATGGAAAGGATCACCATGTATTGAAAACAGCATTGAAAATAAAGGGTAATGGCTCTCTGTGAGTCTCCCTCCCCCACAACCCAGTGCTGTCTTTGTGAAAAAACAAACTATTTGGGGAGCTTTACACTGGTGCATGTCCTCAAGCACCATCCAGGTTGTTAGGGAGAAGAGGGCATTTCTCAAGTGCCAACTGTGCTCCCAATGATGTAATTACAAAAGTAGCAGCACAAGACCTGTTGCCTGTGCCTCACGGCCATATTTACTACAGCTGGAGCAGCGAACAGTCACTTGCAATAGCTAACGATTCTCATTACGCTGTGGTTTGCAGTGAAGTGCATTAAGGGGTGTTTTTTTCTTAAAAATAATCAACCATGCACCAGAAACAATGCATGCACTGTGAATGGTTCCCTCGTGGTTTGCATTCTTTGCAGTTGAAACTCTGTCCATCGGCGCAACCTCCACAGAGCCTTTCCCAGATAAGACAGCGGAAAAAGAAGACTTGGGAGGACACGTTCAATGAGTTAATGCACATCTCCAAGACAGCTGGGACAGAACTCAGAGCATGATGGATTTCACTGTTCGAGAACCTGACCATGGACAGGGATGATAGGAAAGCATGCAGGGAACAGCAGCATGCCACACAGGATGAGATGCTGCAGATTATGAAGGAGCAATCAGACATGTTGAGGCAACTGGCTGAGCTTCAAGAAAAGCAGCTGGATGCTCGACTCCCTCTGCAGCCCATGCAGAACTGTCTGCCATCATCACCCAATTCTCAATCCTCCTCCCACAAATCTCCTATGTGCCTGGGGGTGGTGGTTCAGGATCCTTGCACTCAACACCAGGGGAAGGTAGAAGGAACTGCAGGTGCCCATTCCCAGACCTTTGTGATGGTTATTGCAGTGCATCTACAAGCAAGCTTTCCTTGTTTCTCCCCTCACAATATTATCAGCCCTTTTTCCCAAGGCTAGCTTACTTTTCTTGGCTGTCTGTGGATTTGTGTGCATAATAAAATAAAACTGATTGAGGGAATAAAATCTCTTTATTCATTCCACAAATGGTGGTTGCTGAGGGTGAAGTTTATAGGGGAAAAAATGCAATAGAGGAGATAGTTTGGTAAGGAACAACACAGATAAGTGTCACATTACTCTGGCTTACAGCTGAAACTGGTTTTCAAAGCCTCACAGAGATGCAGAGCCCATCTATGGGCTAGTCTTAGTGCCCTGGTATCTGGCTGCTCAAAATAAGCCGCCAAGCGATCAGCCTCAACCCCCCCATCCCAGTGGAAACTTTTCTCTCTTTGTTTCACAGATATTATGGAGCACACAACAGGCAGCACTAACAATGGGGATATTGCTTTCAATGAGGTCTAACCTAGAAAGCAAACAGCGCCAGTGACCTTTTAAATGTCCAAAGGCACATTCCACCACTATTCTACACTTACTCAGCCTATGGTTGAACCAGTCCTTACTGTTGTCCTGGTGGACAGTGTATGGTTTCATGAGCAAGGGGTAAGCTAGGTTTCCCAGGATCATGACTGGCATGTCAACATCATCAATGGTTATTCTGAGGTCTGGAAAAAAAGTCCCTCCTTGCAGCTTTCTGAACAGACTTGTGTTCCTAAAGATATGCGTGTCACGCATCTTTTCCGACCATCCAACACTGATGTCAGTAAACAGCCCCTGTGATCCACCAGCATTTGCAACACCATTGAGAAGTATCCTTTTCAATTTATGTACTCTTTGGCAAGGTGGTCTGGTGCCAAGATAGGGATGTGTGTTCCATCTATCACCCCACCGCAATTAGGGAACCCTATTGTGGCAAAACCATCCACTATGTCCTGCACATTGCCGAGAGTCACTACCCTTCTTAGAAGAAGTCGATTAATGGCCCTGCAAACTTGGATCACAACAGATCCCATGGTTCATTTACACACTCCAAATTGATGCCCCACTGATCAGTAACAGTCTATCATTGAAAGCTTCCACAGAGCAATTGCTACTCGCTTCTCCACTGTCAGAACAGCTCTCATTTTAGTACTGCTGCACTTCAGGGCTGGGGAAAGCTCTGCATAGAGTTTCTGGAAAGTGGTCTTACGCATCTGAAAGTTCTGCAGCTACTGCTTGTCATCTCATAGCTGCACAACAATCCAGTCCCACCAGTCAGTGCTTGTTTCCTGGGACCAGAAACAGCACTCAACTGCATTCAGATGATATGTGACTGTCACCAACAACTGCAAATTGTTTTGCTCTATAGCTTGCAGGAGGGGCTGCTTGAGTGACATTGCATTGTTCCACGCAGCAGCTCCTGTCTCAGCTGTGGAAATACAGCAGGATAAGGCGCAACGTGTTTGTAATGTTCACAACAAGAGTGTACAGCTGAGTAGGGTCCATGCTTATCGTGCTATGGAATCCACACGGCTAATCCAGGCTTTCAAAAAAGGCGCGAAAAAGCCTTGGTTTGTTTGCAGTTGATATTAGCGAGGGAGAGAGAGAGGAAGGGAGGTATGTGCACCATAGAGGGCTAATGCCATGGTCCGATAACCACCTGCAACAATGTTTTGGTCCCATGAGGCAGTGCAAGCCCTACCCAAATTCTTTTCAGCTACATGCACTGTGGGATAGCTACCCACAGTGCAGCGCTCCATGTTGCAATGCAGGCTCTGCTAGGGAGGACACACTTTACCGACACAATGAGTGTGCTGTGGACACACAAGATCAACATGCTTAAATTGGAGGCTTGATGTTGACTTACATAAAGTCGACTTAACTTTGTAGTGCAGACATGGCCTGAGTCTCCTGTCTCTTCCTTCGTATTTGTTTTAATCATCTCTTACCACACTCTTGCGAAGATCAGTAATCCATATGTTTTGTACTGATTCTATGACTTTACTTACATTTAAAGATGTCCGTGGCTTACATCCTTAGCTTTGTGACTTTTGGACATCTTGCTCTCACGGAACACTCCATTCAGGCTCCATTTTTCTTCAATGAATCAAGAAATCATTTAATAATTCTTTGAATGAATCAAATAGAATCAAGACTTTCATGGGGTAGTAGAGCAAATGAGAATGGTTTGGCAGAAGATATTCAATATGCAAGTTCTTTCTCTAGTTGATACCCAAACTGAAGCATCTTTTGTTTTTTAGCTTATCCTTTACTTCATATTTGTGACTGTTTTTTTTTAATTACTTTCTTATCCTATGTAACAAATCTACTTTTCCATCCGTCATATACATATTGCTGAACTGTACTGCTTTCTGTTATGAGTCTCTAAAATAAAAGGATTTAGAAAACAGAATTTCTATATTCTGACTGGCATATATACTTTAAATTTGGTTTATTTTTTAATCAACTGCAATGCACACTGATTGGGAACTTTCATTTAAGGTTGCACATGAGGTTTTTGTTTTCAGAAATCAAGTTAACTGTTGGGTGAAAGTCAATTTTATTTTCATGTTTCTGGTGAAATCTGGATTTTTAGAATCAATGTGTTTTGGCTTGTTCTGTCAAAGTTTAAATTAATTTAAAATGAATGAATGAAACATGCTGATGCATACCAGTAGTTATATCTCTAATTTATGCATTCTTGTGTTGTTCCAGTCAGGGTTTTTGGAATGACAGATACAGAAGGAAAACTCCACATATCTAATGCTTGATAGACATCTCAGCAGCAGCAGAAATCATTGGAACCAGTAGGGGAAACTGTTGAAATGTTGTTTGGTCAACTCTTCTAGGCATCTCTTCTATCCGATATCTAATTCCTTGGTGAGTTGTGGTGGTTTTGGGGTTTTGTTTGTTGTTTGTTTGTTGGGGGGGGGGGGATTAGTTTTTTACTGTGAGCAAGAAGAATGTTTAACACAAAATACAGGAATTCACATTCAGGAGAATGTAATGGAATTCTTTTAGACGGAACCCTAAAATACTATTCCTATTTATAACATATGAAATTACATGCATTCACTATCATTCTGTCACCTACTCTAACAGA
Source organism: Chelonoidis abingdonii (assembly GCF_003597395.2). Taxonomy (NCBI): domain Eukaryota; kingdom Metazoa; phylum Chordata; order Testudines; family Testudinidae; genus Chelonoidis; species Chelonoidis abingdonii. Next base: position 293,249,342 of record NC_133770.1, read on the forward strand.
ACACCAAACATCACAGTCATTCTCAGCAGAAAAACAAATACTACCGCTAATCTTTAGATGACAGGGTCCTAAAACAAGAAACAGTGTTCTATGTTAAACACATCATCACTGAACAGAACCACATAACCAATTTTAAATAAAACATAAGCCTTAATTTACAGAAAATATTATCTGAACCAGTATTCAAGAACAGCTTAAAATGGCATGCATACTACATTCTTATTGTAAACTAGCTGATCCTTGAGCCATACTTTTCCTCACTATGGTCTCAATCTATCAAAGTGCTGAGCACTTTCATACACATCCAGTAAAAATGTCAGTGGGAGTACACATATACTTAAGAGTTAAGCACTTGCAGAAGTACTTTACCGGATCAGAAGGGCCAGAGTGCTCAAGCACCTTGCAGGATTGAGCCCTAAGACAGTAAATAAAAGATACTGCATAGCTGGGCACACAGGACACGTTTTATGATTAATTTCATTGTGTTACAGGAAGTTGACTGTCCTTGCAAGACACAGAAAGGTAACGGCTTATATCACAGCTGCAATTTACACTAAAAAAATTGTCTGTTGGAGGAATAAGTGTGAAGCCACATTTTGTTTCCATTCCAAATAGAACTTGAGCATCTTTAATGGGATTATTGTGGACTGTACATAAAGGGGTGGGGACAGGAGTGTTGGGGGGTGGGGGGGAAGCTCCAAGTAACTGGCAATATGGCGTGGGGTCAAAAGTTTACATTCTCAGGCTTACTATTGCCCTCGGATTGCCCCTCGGGCTAATCAATATGTTCCTTTGAAGCTAGCATGAGTACATGTGATCATTTATTATTTTCTTTTGTTCTTTTGTTTGTGGTACAGGAGATAATCGATCAAAGGGGGGGTCAGTAGTATGGGTTAAGGATATAATTAACTAAAGATCCGGTAGTTAATGAATTGTAAATGATGAATTGTGGCACCTGTGGAAATTTCTGTAAACAAGTAGGGTATAAAAGACATGGCAAAGGCTAGTGATTTGTGCTTGATTTGAGATTTGTATCTCCCTGCACCTTATTTGATTTCAAATAAAGAGACTTGCTTTTCCACTCCGGTGTGGTTATTGGGGATACGCACACCGGGCAAACGAACCCTAACTGTTGCCCCTGCAACAGGAGGATATGAAGAAAGCTGCAGGACATAAGAAATATACTGCACCAAGTACTGCACGGTATTGTATAATTTTCTTTACTTTAATAATACAAGATTAACCAACTCCTGAATAAACAATACTTGCAGTGAATTCAGAGCTTGTGAAAAGCATCATGTATTAATACGAAAACCAAAATCCAAGTTGACGATAGGGGTGGTATCCAGACACCATTTACACCTTTACTCACCATTAAGTCTCTCAAGGCAAGAACCTAAAAGAATTAAGAGTCGCTCAATAGACCAACTATTCAATCAAAAGGTACTTGGATCCACCCAAATTCTGGTCTTCTTCCCACCACGCCCCAGGACTGCAAAATTAGCAACTTTTTCTTTCTTAACAGTCAGCCAAAGACAATTAGGCATTTTTACAACTGTGTAGATATCTGAACCAAAAGAAATGTTTTACAACTCTATCGATTTCAAATATGCCTACAACCCAACAGCATCATTTCATATGCAATATTAAGAGTGAGTAATCAAATATCCAAGTCATGAAATTTAATATTAAGGTTGAAAATTCTACCTTAACTGCACTCCTTTTGTCTTTATGCCTTAAAATATAGTCTCCTTGTATCAAAGTTGTCAAATCATCCAAATCTTACTAATATAAACTGGAAATTAAAGTTAATCTACCATACAGAGTCTTCAAAACTGGTAAGGTAACTGAGTTATGAACATTTACATTCAGCAAGCTGAAACTTTCTTCATTTGTTTTTCAAACTGATTCATAGCAAAAATAGTTTAGCCATCTTCATCAGTCGGGGATTTAAATATTAATAAACTTACAACTAATTAAGATTCTGATCCTACAACAGGGTTCAAATTGGTGGATTCATACACCTGTGCAGAGCCCCAATGACGGGATGTGCCCATGCAAATCCAGTTTGGAGAGTTAGCCCAAACTGATTTTGAGTTTAGCTTATTCCTTAGATCTCTCTGCAACATATAAAACTAGTCATATTTTAAATGAAATCAAATATCGCAGTTATGCAAGCACAGACTTTCTAAACCTACAGAAAAAAATGCATAAGATGTCTGAGTACAATATATTGGGAAAAGGGGTGTTTGGTTTGGTTTGATCACCACCACCCCCTACAAAACACATGGAACTCAGAAACAGCTGAACTGCATTTGTTCTAAATTCAAACTCTGGGGATGACATTTTTCAGCTTGGCTTCAATCAAAGGACCATTTCAGAAGGTTAAAAGCAGCTGGAAGATGGGATTACAACGGAAAGTCACAGGGGTTCTTCTCTCCCTATCTCAGGGTTTCTCAAAGAGGGGTCGCTGCTTGTGTAGGGAAAGCCCCTGGTGGGCCGGGCCGCGGTTCCCACTGGCCAGACCTGCAGACAGGGCAGGCAAACAAACTGGTCCAGCCCACCAGGGGCTTTCCCTACACAAGCAGCGACCCCCATTTGAGAAACTCTGCCCTATCTCTTGGCATGGTCATTAGAAGAGAATGAGGGCTGAGAGATCCAACACTCGGGTCTCATTATGCTCCCCACTCTGCAAAATCATAAACTCTGGTTAGAGGACCCATCAGTGAGCTCAGCAACAGACATGTGATTTGCTAAAAGCAGACAGAGTGGGGAGCCTTGTAGCCTGGAAGCATGGATTTGTGGTAAATCATCATATGTTTGGGGCCAGCCAGGATGCAAACTGTGATGATGGTTTTAATGATGTGAACATCTGTCCACTGGCAACTTGACAAGAGGCTTGTCTGCATCAGAAAGTGGTGCTGGTTTAACTGAAGTTGCAATATTAAACTGATTCAGAGTGGTGCAAATAAAGGTTTGGACCTTTTTTTTGGCTTAGTTTATTACAATTCTTAATTGACTAAAGCTAAATAGAAATAAGTCTTGTTTAAAGTAGAATAAGAGTGTCCACACAACTTTTTACAATGGTTTAATTAAATCAGTTAAAAATTACACCGTCATTAAACTAGTGCAATTTTCTCATGTAAGCAAGCCCTCAGAGAGCTCATTTCAGGTTAAGTAATTGAACAGTCATCAGATGGTAATGAATGTCACCAAGACACCTGGTTGAATATGAAACTGTAACATAAAAATGAGAGGCTCCATTGTTATTTTTAGAGACTTACTTTCTATAAGTAGCAGTGTACTTTATTGGAAATTCTGATTAGATTTTTTTTCCACTTAAAGTGTGGCAGATTTCCTGGGTTCCAGATTAAGATATGTATTACTGAGGTGGAGGAGAAGGAAAGGCATGATCCCTAGAAATCTTCAGAAGTGCTCACTTAAATTTGTAAACATTTGCTATTATTTGATACTTGGCTGAAGGTGGTTTTGTAGGTCTGAGAATACAGAAGGGTAGAAAATTCAATTGCACTAGAACTAGCACTCTTTAGTGGCATAAGGAATACTTAATATGCTCACTTTAAACTGTTCAATTTACATTCTACAAAAAAATCTTAATTAATGACCACACTTTAATAATATTTTCTTGCTTACTTTGACCTGCAACACAAATTATCTTATCTCCATGCTAAAAAGTTAACTACTGGAAAATAACAACAAATTAATGATTTTTTTTCTTCCTTACCACTCTTTTTGGGGAGAAAAAGTATGTACAGGAGTAACCTAAAATGGTTAAAGTGGAATCAGTGATTCACATTTTATTGGGGAGACAATACAGTAGTCTCGTATCAGAAGGCTTCCTTTAACAGAATGGCGTACAAAAATGCTAAGTACCAATTTAAGCAATGGAATTGCTGAACAACCTAAAAATACCTATATAAAGAATGATGCAGCTTAGAAGGCCAAACCATATCAAATATTTACAAAAATATTACCTTCAGATGTAGGAATAAAGAATAAGGAATGTACCCAATGAACTATGCAATTGTTAACTAGAGCACAAGATGATTGCAGTTAGCCTAAACTTTGAACTCAAGACATTGGAAAATAAAATTCAGAAGCTGTATAACTGAAAATAGTGGGTCACAGTTGCAAGAGTATAATGTGTTCAAAATTGGTACATTTAATGTATATTATGTGGTATATACACCAGTGGTGGGCAACTGCACATGGCCCATCAGGGTAATGTGACTGCGGGCCATGAGACATTTTGTTGATGTTCACTGTCTGCAGACACAGCCCCCGCAGCTCCCAGTGGCCACGGTTCACCATTCTCGGCTAATGGGAGCTGCGGGAAGCAGAGGACTGGAGGGACATGCTGGTCGCCATTTCCTGCAGCTCCTATTGGCCTGGAACAGGGAACCATGGCCATTGGGAGCTGTGGTGGGGGCCTTGCTTGCAGACGGTCAATGTCAGCAAAATGTCTCGCAGCCTGCAATCAGATTACCCTGATGGGCCACATGCGGCCCGCAGGCTGCAGGTTGCACACAACTGATATACATATACTACTGATAGATGGATGGATGAACACATTTTCTCTTCCTGTGTAGAAAAAAAAATGTGTACTAGGTAACAGTTTAATATAACTCCACAAAAGCAAAGAGAAACAAAATCACAGCTCATCATTCCTCACTGTGGTCCCGTGGACAATGAGCTGAAAGTCTACAGCCATTGGTTACAGTCCTATCCATGCCACTGATTTGATGTGTCATCCTGGGCACATTAACCACTCTATGCAATTTTCCCGATAACATCACTTACCTCCCCTTTGTAAAGCACTTCACATTCCTCCTCCTCTGTCAATATCTCTATTAAATCGGGTGTGGCTGTCCCTCAGCTGTCCTGCTAACTTATCTGTACCAATACTCTCAACAGTCACTGCTCCTTTATGGAACTCTCTGCTTTGACTGAGAAATGGTATAACAGTTTTCCACCAAAACTTTCCAGAAGGATTCACTTTTTGGCAGAGAACAAGTCTGTAGTGGGATTAGAACAGAAATGGTTATGTAACCTTAATCATAGTTGGTTCACGAAAATATGATAAAGTATTTGACAAACTTTAAAAACATGTCAAATGATCGTTATTTACACACACACACCCCTCTCTCAAAGAAATGCAAAAGCCAAGGGAGAGCTACAGACTTCAAACATGCAACAGCAACATCACATAAAAACTAAAAACAAAAATATCTTCACCATTTAAATTCATCCTGCATTTTTACATAGACAAAACATAATTATCTGAAGTGAAATTTATCTATGCAAACTTGACTCTTGTAAAACAAGCCATAGAATTTTTACTGACTACAGTGGATAATGCTCTATATTTTAAGTGTCAGTGGAAATATGCTGGTGGTGCTCCACAACACAATGAGGGTCACTGGCTCAGTACTAGAGGGAACAGAACCACTTACTGAATCACTAATATCACTTTATGTACCATTTGTGTTTTTCTTTGAGTCTCCCATCCCAGCACAGACCATGCCTAACACTGCTTAGTTTAGATCTGATGAGATAAAATGTCCAAGTCAGTATGGCTGAAGGCACATTGTTTTCACAAGAGATGTCTTTTCATGCAAGTCTTTGACTTAAAGACAAAAAATGGAATTCCGCTACAGCAGTAAAAGGAAAAACTGAAGAAACACCTTTAATTAACCCCTGATTCTATCACTAAACATAAGATTTTTTTTAAACCAGAAACTACTGATTTTCAAATATTAAAAAGCAACTTTATATCACTAAGAATTAAAAGTCCAGTTCATAGAATCCTGCCTCACTTAGCAGAGCTTTAATGCTAGTGTTTCTAAGGTTATAATTTTATAATGGGGAAAGGAACGCACTCCCACTGGCAGTGCTAATGAAAGCAAGACACAGGGCTATTCACAATATTATCCATGAAACCAGTTAGAGGCATTGGCAGGGCTGTCTTTTCAGTGCATTGCTGACAACCATTCAACAGTCCATTCTGATCTATGTATGAAATGGCCCAATACTTGCACGGGGGGTGGGGGGAATTCCTATGGTTGTATTAAGCTTTCAAAAATATCTTCTTGTGGAATTCTCACTGGAGATCAGAACACCACAGATGCAGAATCTGCTGGTAAAGACACAGCGGCAAGGAAGTAAGGTAATGTTTTTATTTCCACATAAAATTGTGTGCTGGGATATGGAAGAAGAGGGCATGCAATGAGTCTAACTCCCTTTTAAGCACAGGAAAGTTATGCCAATTTGATTCAAGGAAGCTGTAACAAAAAAAGTTGAAAATGGACACAAAGTTGCTGTTTCAGAGGATACATTAAGTGAGCTGGTGGCACACCACTGGAATATCTTAACCAGTGAGTCCGATAAGAGTGAAAAAGCGGTTGCTGCAGTTTAAGTACATTTGATAATCTGTTACTTCTTATATGAAGACCAAGCCAAGAGATATAGTCATGGATCTAATCCACTTTTGTTTAGTTAAGAGGTCTAATGTCATGGCATGGAATAGAACTTTAGTCCTTCAAATGGTATACTTTGTGTTGAACTTCAAGAGTGAGATTAGAATTATTTAGCCAAAAGTACTTCCTAAAAACCGCAAAGGCACCAGACAGTTGTTGTGTCACACACAACAGACTCCCTATAAAGAATAAATGTACCATATATTCCAAACTTTCTTGCACTACATCTCTAAAAGCTTAAGAGTTACAGAAAGCTTCTTAACCATCTGTAGTATAAACCATATTATGACTTTAGATCATCACCTATAAGTCAAGTTTTCAGCAGTAATAAATTCTCTGCCATGATAATCTTGTTTCCTGATAAATTATTTTAAGGATTAAAATCAACAGACCTAGGAATCTAAGATCTACTACTAACAGCAGAAAAACAACTGGGCTAGGTGTGTCAAGAAGTAGCTCCAGTCCTGTTCATTTACATCATACAGCCTGTCTGGCTCTCCTGACATCACTCTAAATAAAACCAATTGAGTGCAATTATTCCTCACAGGATCCAAAAGATCCAGATTAACAGGAAGGGCCCCATCCTTTAATCCATTGGCTGAAGGTACACCAAATATCTTATCCTGCAATCAGTATGTAAAATCGTGATGGTAAATGAGGTCTGTCTGGGTAAGGAACCAGAAGTAGTCGTCATTCACTTGGGACAGACTGAGACGTATCCCTCAGTTTCCTCTTTTATTTCTGATTCTAAAAAGGAATTGCTCTAATACCTTGGGGCATACTTGGCTCACTAATGGAATGTCAAGTTGGCGTATGTGTGGGGCAGTTTTATAATGAGAAAGAATTATCTTTGATTTAATTTGAAATCGTACTTCAGATCTGAAAGAAATAGTCTCTTCCTGTCAACGTTTATCATTCCAGCCTGTCCAAAATGCTACAGCTGAACTCATTACACTCTCCTTCTGTTCATGTCACAACCTCCCCCATAGCCTTCTTTGCTAGCTTCTACCTGAAAATTTCAGACTCCCTGGGTAAAGTTAACCATGTGCATAGACTCCAGTTCTGCAAAGATCTAAGAAAGGAATCAATCTTATAGTTATACAAAAGAATATGTGGAGACCTCATACGGATAAGATCGACTTTCCTTGAAACTTCCTGAAAGAATGAGAGACTGTCAAATGTTTACAAAAATCCTGGGTCCAATTTAAAAAGAACATTAAAGAGCTTTGTTTTAGATGTTAGTGAAGTCATGGCAGTGGAAGCCAACCTAAATTATCTTGGCAAGTAAAAAGTTTTTCAGAGCCCCATTACCATTGAATGAAACATATTTTACCCATTTTTAAACAGATTCTTAGTCATTTTGTTTGCTTGCCAAATCGAATCTAGGATATAAAAGACAAAACCTACATCCGCATTTAGTACCACGCAGCTTATTTTTTTATAATTTAGTAAAGATAGGAAATGACCTCAAATGTTAGCTATATATCAAATATTTCAGAACTTCACTAATCTCCATGCTTTGTAATCTGCTCAGAAAATTGGCACCCTTGCCTCACTTCTTAGCAAAGATTTAACAGTAAATGTTGGAGTGATGCCTCATTATGCTAAGATTTAATTATTTTTATGAAATATTCTACAATATTTTATTAGTATACTATGACCTACTATCATACGAGATAAAACTACAGTATAATTGCCATAATTAATGTACAAAACATTTTCAGATGCCTTATCTTTGAGGGTTTTTTTACTATGTTAGTTTGTAAAACTCAGTAAACTTGCTAGTTCTACAGCAACTAGTGTCTGTAAAAGTTTATAAAGCGAAGTGTTGAATTTTTAATACATTATTTTAAACAAATCCATTCAGGGTCATAAATTTTAAAATACTGAGGTGTTTTCTAAAAGAAATAACTGATAAGAACTAGATGCAATTAGCTAATAGGATCAAGTTTCTCTGTACAAAGATAGATAAGGTTTGCAAATGTTCTAACAAGACTGCAGCAGAGGGAAAAAATTATATGAGCAGACTGATTGTAACAAACATACGTCTGTTAAAACACTTATTTTGATCACATTAATCCCACCAATAAGAGCTGTACATCCAATCCAGTTGCTTGATGGATTTTGCTCATTAGAAGAGATTAAATAGCAAAAGATCACCTTTGGTTTCTAAAGATATTTATTCCTAAACATTGCAAATTATACCAGACTAAATGGGAGAGAAAAATCATCACGCAGACTATGAGGAATTAATAACCAATACAGTCAGTGAATCAAATCATTTTTCAGACAAAATTAACAAGGAAAATGTTACTAAAGTGTATACTCTCCTCTGAGGCCCTTGGACAAAAATGGATCAAGATATACTTCTTTAAATGTATACTACAGACTGCGCACATGGCATTCTTAAACACGTATACTTTCAGGCACTACCCTATAGTTGATAGTTTTCTAATTCACCCATCACTCTGACATGCAGGCCTCTCTAGAGCAGTGGTTCTCAAAGTCGGTCTGTCACTTGTTCAGGGAAAGCCTCTGGCGGGCCATGCCCATTTGTTTACCTGCCGCGTCCGGAGGTTCAGCCAATCATGGCTCCCACTTCCTTATTCACTTTCTCCATGACGGTGATGATTTTATAGACCTCTATCATACCCCCTCTTAGTCATCAATTTTCCAAGCTGTTTTCAGTCCAACTCTTTTTAATCTCTCCTCCTATAGAAGCTATTCAATACCCTTAATCATTTTGGTTGTCCTTCTTTGTACCTTTTCCAATTCTAATATATCTTTTTTGAGATGGGGTGACCAGAACGAAAAATAGTGTTCCAAGTGTGGGTGTACCATGGATTTACATAGAGGCAATATGATATTTCTTGAGTAATTCTGTATCGTTTGCAATTTTTGTCACCTCACGATTTACCCCTTTTTACAGATCATTTATGAATTTGTTGAACAGTACTGCTCTCAGTACAGATCGCTGGGGGACACCACCATTTGCCGTCTCTATTCTGAAAACTGACCATTTATTCCTACCCTGTGTTTTCTGTCTTTTAACCAGTTACTAATCTATGAGAGGACCTTCCCTCTTACTTTACTACTGCTTACTTTGCTTAAAAGCCTTTGGTGAACGATCGTGTCAAAAGCTTTCTGAAAGTCCAAGTACACTGTATCCACTGGATCACCTTTGTCTACACGTTGTTGACTCCTCAAAGAATTCTAATTAGGGCTGTTGATTAATCTCAGTTAACTCACAATTAACTAAAAAAAATTAACTGCGATTAAAAAAATTAATTGTTGATTAATCACACTGTTAAACATTAGAATACCAATCAAAATTTATTAACTATTTTTGGATGTTTTTCTACATTTTCAAAAAAATTGATTTCTATTACAACACAGAATACAAAGTGTACAGTGCTCACTTTATATTATTTTTACTACAAACATTTGCTCTGTAAAAGTGATAAACAAAAGAAATAGTATTTTTCAATTCACCACATACAAGTACTGTAGTGCAATCTATCATGAAAGCGTAACTTACAAATGTAGATTTTTTTTTGTTATATAACTACACTCAAAAAGAAAACAATGTAATATTTTTGCGCCTACAAGTCCGCTCAGTCCTATTTCTTGTTCAGCCAATTGCTAAGACAAACAAGTTTGTTTATATTTACAGGAGATACTGCTGCCTGCTTCTTATTTAAAATGTAACCTGAAAGTGAGAACAGGCATTTGCAAGGTATTTACGTGCCAGATATACTAAACATTCATATGCCCCTTCATGCTTCAGCCACCATTCTGGAGGACATGCTTTCTTGCTGATGATGATCGTTAAAAAAATAGTGCGTTGATTAAATTTGTGACTGAACTTCTTAGGGGAGAATTGTATGTCCCCTGCTCTTTGTTACCCACATTCTGTCATTTATTTCATGTTATAACAGACTCGGATGATGACCCAGAACATGTTTGATTTACGAACATCGTTACTGCAGATTTGACAAAATGCAAAGAAGGTACCAATGTGAGATTTCTAAAAATAACTACAGCACTCGACCCAAGGTTTAAGAATCTGAAGCGCCATCCAAAATCTGAGAGGGACAAGGTGTGGAGCATGCTTTCAGAAGTCTTAAAAAAGCAACACTCTGATTTAGAAACTACAGAACCCGAACCACAAAAAAAAAAAAAAAAAAAAATCAACTTTCTGCTGGTGGCATCTGACTAAGATGATGAAAACAACATGCATCGGTCTGCTCTGATTTGGATCGTTATCAGGCAGAACCTGTCAGAAGCATGGATGCATGTCCTCTGGAATGGTGGTTGAAGCATGAAAGGATATATGAATCTTTAACCTATCTAGCATGCAAATATCTTGCAACTCCAGTTACAACAGTGCCGTGCAAACGTCTGTTCTCACTTTTAGGTGACACTGTAAACGAGAAGCGGGCAGCATTATCTCCTGCAAATATAACCAAATGTGTTTGTCTGAGCGATTGGCTGAAGTAGGACTGATTGGACTTGCACACTCTAAAGTTTTACATTGTTTTATTTTTGTACACAATTCGACATTTGTAAAGTTCCAACTTTCATGATAAAGAGATTGTACTACAGTACTTATATTAGGTGAACTGAAAATACTATTTCTTTTGTTTTTTACGGTGCAAATATTTGTAATAAAAATAAATATAAAGTGAGCATTATACACTTTGTATTCTGTGCTGTAACTGAAAATGTAGAAAACCCAAAAATATTTCAATAAATGGTATTCTATTGTTATCTAATAGTGCGATTAATCATTTGATTAATTATTTTAATCGCTTGAGAGCTCTAATTCTAATAGATTGGTGAGGCATGATTTCCCTTTACCAAAGCCAAACTGACTCCTCCCCAACACTTTGCACTCATCTATACGTCCGATATCTCTGTTCTTTACAGTAGTTTCAACCAATTTGCCTGGTACTGAAGTTAGACTTACTGGCCTCTAATTGCCAGGATCGCCTCTGGAGCCTTTTTTAAAAATTGATGTCACATTAGCTATCCTCCAGTCATCTAGTAGAGAAGCTGATTTAAGTGATAGGTTACATACCACATCTAGTATTTCTGCAATTTCATATCTGAGTTCCTTCAGAACTCTTGGGTGAATACCATCTGGTCCTGATGACTTACTACTGTTTAATTTATCAATTTGTTCCAAAACCTCTTCTTCTGATACCTCAATCTGGAACAGTTCCTCAGATTTGTGACCTAAAAAGAATGGCTCAGATGTGGGATTCTCCCACACATCCTCTAGAGTGAAGACTGATGCAACAAATTAATTTAGCTTCTCCACGATGGCCTTATCTTCCTTGAGTGCTCCTTTAGAACTTCAGTCATCCAGTGGCCGCACTCATTTTTGGCAAGCTTCCTGGTTCCAATGTACTTAAAAATGTTTGCTGTTAGTTTTTGAGTTTTTGGCTAGTTGCTCTTCCAAATTCTTTTCTGACCTCCCTAATTATATTTTTACACTTGACTTGCCAGAGTTTATGCTCCTTTCTATTTTCCTCAGTAGATTTAACTACCAATTTTAAAAGAATGCCTTTTTGCCGCTAACTGCGTCTTTTATTTCGTTGTTTAGCCATGGTACCACTTTTTTTGGTCCTCTTACTATGTTTTTTAATTCGAGATATATATTTAATTTGAGCCTCTATTATGGTGATTTTAAAAAGTTTCCATGCAGCTTGCTGGCATTTTACTTTTATGACTGTACCCTTTAATTTCCTTTTAACTGGCGTCCTCATTTTTGTGTAGTCGCCCTTTATATAATTTGGTCTTTCAAAGGCAGCTTTGAATTTATTCAGCGAGTCTTCACTGGTTTATCACTAAACACACAGAGAGTTTCACAGTTTAAGGCCTAAAGGTACCATTAGATGATCCAGACTGACCTCCTATATATCACCAGACATTGTCACCCAGAATCCTCTGTGTTAAGTCCAAATACTTTATTTAGACAAAAGCAGTTCCGTCCTCAGGGGACTAAGCTGTGTGCCAAGATGCCACAAATGACCAAGGCCCCTGCAATGACAGGGAAATAACTAGGCGATGATTCCAGCAGGTGAACTATAGTCCATGCTGCAGAAGCAGGCAAAAATCCCCAATGTCCAAGCCAATCTGATCTTGGGCAATATTCCATCCTGCCCCCAAACCTGATGAGCAGTTTGACCCTCAGCATGTGAGCAAGACCCACTAGCTAAGCATCCAAGACAGAGCTGTGACGGGTTAGATCACAGAAACCCGCTTGGGAGCTGCCACCTGATGTGCCAAAACTACTTCTGCCCCTGCTTTCCCTGCCAGCCCAGGACCCCAGTACCCTGTCTTGCTGAGCCAGATATGCCCGTCTGCTCCAGCACAGACCCAGGGTCTGAATTACTTGCCCCAAAGCTGCAGGCTTCACTGAAAGCAGCCTACAGAAGTGTTATTACCTTTAACACTCAGATGCCCAACTCCCAGCGGGGTCTAAACCCAAATAAATCCGTTTTACCCTCTATCAAGCTCATACAGAGTAAACTCATGAATTGTTCGCCCTCTACAGCACTGACAGAGAGGTATGCAAAGCTGTTTGTCCCCCCCCCACCCCGCCCAGGTATTAATACATACTCTGGGTTAATTAATAATTAAAAAATGATTTTATTAAATACAGAAAGTAGGATTTAAGTGGTTTCAAGTAGTAACAGACAGAACAAAGCGAATTACAAAGCAAAATAAAATAAAACATGCAAGTCTATGTTTAATCAGACAGAATACAGATAAAATCTCACCCTGAAAGATGTTTCAGTAAGTCTCTTTCACAGATTGAACGCCTTCCTAGTCTTGGCACAACCATTTCCCCTGGTACAGCCCTTGTTCCAGCTCAGGTGGTAGCTAGGGAATTCCTCATGATGGCTCTCCCTTTTCTCTGTTCCATACACTTATATACCTTTTGCATAAGGCAGGAATCCTTTGTCCCTCTGGGTTCCCATCCCTCACTTTGCAATGGAAAAGGACCAGGTTAAAAGGCCCTCAGAGTTACATATCATATTTTTCGTTTCAGATACAAGAGTGGTACATTTATACAAATAGGATGATCACACTCAGAAGATTATAAGCTTTGTAATGATACCTTACAAGAGACCTTTTCCATGAAGCATATTCCAGTTATATTAGCATATTTTCATAAAATCATATAGAGTGCAACGTCACAAGAGTATTGGCCCACTCCTTCTCGTGTCCCTTCTCCAGTTGTGCCCAATCTGATGTTTCATAGGAAGGTGAGAGAAGACAGCAGCAAGAAACAAGACCCATACAAGGAGACCAACCATATGGCTCATAGCTAAGGCTCTGATTTTGTCATGAATATTTTTAGTAAAAGTCATAAAAATGGGAAGGGACTGGGCAGCAGTGGGGTGGCTGGTGGCTCTGGGGCCCCCACCACGTGTGGGGACTCAGAGCTCCAGGGTCCCTCTCCCCAGCACTGGGGAGCTGTGCGAATCCCCCTGCTGCCCCCAGTGTAGGGAGCTGCCTGTGACCATGAAATTGACCAAAATGGACTGTAAATTTGGTAGGGCCCTATTTATGAACCTGCCCATCAAAATTCTGCTCTCAGACTGGCATGAATCCGGAGAAAAAATGAACAGCAGTTAAGTTACTTGGAATTTACATTGGTGTAACAGCAGAATTTGAGAACAGTGCTATCATCATGGATACTTTGTACAGAAAGTAAGTCGTGAATAGCTGATTACAGAGAAAGGGCCACAGCTACATGAACTATAGGGCAGTGCCATAGATCTGGCAGCAGAGAAAACTAATTGCAATTAGGTCAGCACTCAGTGACTAGGTAGGAAGCAGATTTTAAGGCCTTAAAACAATAACGAAAGAGAAAGGAGCTGCTGTTCTGAACAACCATACTGAATATGAATAGGGTTTAGTGAAACATTGTGAAGCATTTAAGGAATCAGTGCTTACCACTGGGTTATGTATAGTGCACTTAAAGCTTTATCAGTCAAATTCAAACAAATAATTACCCACAGAGAAAGTAAGGCAGTGGTGGGCAATCTTCGGCCCATCAGGGTAATCTGGTGGTGGATGGCCAGACAGTTTGTTTACATTTGAACGGCTGCCAGCAGCTCCAAATAGCTGCGGTTCGCTGTTGCCAGCCAATGGGAGTTGCGGGAAGTGGCAGCCTGCACATCCCTACAACCTGCGCTGCTTCCCGCAGCTCCCATTTGCCAGGCGGTGAACTGCAGCCACTGGGAGCTGTAGGCAGCCGCTCAAATATAAACTAGCTGACAGCCCGCCAGCTGATTACCCTGGCGGGCCACAGGTTGCCTACCACTGAATTAGGGGCTTTTGGGGAAAATCAAGAACAAGAATTAAGACATTAGGGCACATTACCAAATATCTGATGAAATGTTAGATGTGAATTACATAGTATTTATACTGGAGGTGGTCACGGGAGCTATAAAATCAATGGTCCAAAATAAAGACATCCATCTAAATGTTTATTTCTTTAACAGATTACCTTTCCTTGACCGTAGATATCTCACAGCCCTTATCAAAGTAGGCCAGATCAGTTTCATTGCCCTAAAGTTAAGCTGATGAACAGTACACAGAGTATTCGTCAGCTGAAGAATGGTCAACATCCAATTGCAAAAACAGTGCAAGCAATTTCTCTTCTGTCTTATTTTCTTTGGTGGGGATGTGGTATAGTGTATTCTAGAAATGACTGATATTCCCAGATTCATATCTCATAAGCTTTAATTCCCACTTATATTGAATCAAAACAAAAAGGGGAATTGTGTGGGACTGTTCTTAATTTATTTCAGGAAAGAGAAGGCTGCATAAGGAAGTTTTCAAAGAAATTATATTACAGGATCTCATTAGACACAGGAAGTGTATTAAGCCACTGGAAAGTGTGTGCAGGAGGGACAGCTTTTCATTTGTTTAGTAGCTCAATGAGCAACACTGACTTACTCCAGTGTGAGCTGCATCCAGCAATCCTCAGCTGGAAGGACAGGTTAGCCTGCTGTGGTGCCTTTAAGGTTGTAAAGCAAAAGGAAATAAAAAAATCAAAACCAAACATGCCATGTTAATAGTTTTCTAGTTCCTCTAATAAGTAACAAAATTCATTATTTCCTTTTGGAAAGTTTTCTCTTGACTTTTCCACTTGTATTCAAGAGCTTCAATTATAAAATATTATAAGAAAATGAGTGATATTCTTTTAAAGTTGTACACAAATTTGGTGCATCTTAGTGGCAAAAAAATCAGTAGACAAAACTGATTACTGCCATGTCTGATATGGACAGGAGCTTTGAAAGTTATTCCCTGCGAAAGCATCTGAGTTTAGACCCCTGGGTCACTGAACAGGGACTGAATCCTAAGGCCAAACTGTGCCATAGCTATGCAGTTTCTGATATATAAATAGAAGTCATCCTTATATCAACTCCTCCCACCAATCAATTTTCTAATAACAGTAAAGTACAGATTAACTGAAAAGAAATGCAATTAATTGCTTTTGTCAAATATTACTTCACAGTGAAATGGTATATTCTGTATATTCTCAGATACTATCAGCGTGTGGTATTCAAGTTCTCACACAGGCTATTTAATGCTTATAGGGTTTTTTTCTCTGATGCATATTGCAATAGTATTTTGAGCACTTAGCAAACCTTAATGAATTTACCCTCAACAGACCTATGACACAGAGAAGTATTATTCCCATTTCACAGACAAGGAAACAGAGGCACAAAAGGGCTAAGGCGCATAGATCACACATGAAGCCAATGGCAGTGATGCAGTATGTCCATGTTTAAGGATTTATTTTTTTAACATAAAAATAAATAAAGGTACCATTAATTTAATCTAGGCCAACAAACATGGTATTAGCCACTAGACATTCTGTAGGTTTTGCTTACAAACCTCAGAATTACCATCTGCTTATTTTACATGTACTTATTTCCCTCTACAGCTTCTGAACTAAATGTATCACTCTGTGATCTAAGCTAACAATACTGCAATATTTCATGTCGTTACTCTTTTAAACATCCACATTGAGATGAATGTGAATATGAAAATAAACCCCAAATCTATACTTACTGTCAGTTATGTTACCTGCTTTACAGGCTGCTTCTTTTCCTAACAGAAGATTCAGTTTTCTTGCTATTAGCTATATTTTGCTAGCATACAATTGTGTTTGACCCACACATATTTTTACATATGCGGTGGTTTCTGTTACCACCATCCATGTAGGAAGTACACAAATGTCTTCTGAACTACAGTGTAAATATTATTATTTTGACATTCAGTTGAAATATACCAACCATGTAAGTTTTGTCCTTATGCCCCATTATTGCTCAATTTCAAGTCAGCTCCTATCATTACATTAGTTATAAAGTACAAATCTGTTATTTTTATTACTGCTAATAAATGTTGATAACTTCTCAACCATCAAGAAAAAAAATAATAGGCATCAGTCTTTTATCCTGTATGATTCGTTTCACTGAAATTAGCACTTTTAAAGAAAATAAATTGAGAACTTCTCCCCAAAGGAAAGTGAAAGGCAGGAATAGATTCATCAGCGCCTTTTAAAATTGAACAAATATTAAAACAAAATAATCTCTACATTAAGATCAGTGAAACTAAAAACAAAATAGCTAAAATAATGGCCATTCACTGATTTCAAAACATTTTTTTAAGAAAAAGCATTACAGCTGTCAGGTGAAAGAGAATTCAGCTGATTGTTTCACCTTAGAATTGCATGACCGGAATACATCAATTTTACTTTGTATTTTGTATTAATTTTTTTTCTTTCACTATTACTCACCGGTGGTAAAACATTAATTTGACACAGAAAAAAAAATAATTAAATCACGTGTACCTTTAGCCCAGCATATTGGGAATGGACTACAGCCGCTTTTCTCCATATAGATAGCACCTGCTTGTTTCCGGGCCTGTTGGCCTGCCAATTCCAACAACAACATACACACAATCGTATAAAGATCAAGCCAGGCTTCAGCATACAATGTCCCAATTCAGTGCTCCAATAGTATTTGCTCCTGCAGGGGGGCTGGGAAGCCAGCCACTTGAATGTATTCAATCCACACGCAAGGAGAAAACTATTAACCTTGCCTACATTTGGTCTCTTTTCATCTAGTTTAAAGGAAAGGTAGAAGCAAAACACTGTAGTACTCCTTTGGTAATATATTCCATCAGCATGAAGAATGTCTTTCAGTTACAGAATCGTCTCATGCCTCAACAATTTAAAGCACCGACCATTCTTTTCCAGGGTGAGCTACTGAACAGAATGCTACCAGCCAGTAATGTGACTGTGTGTGTGTGTCTGTATTCCTAGATTCATTCAGGAGGGAGGAGGGAGAGAAGGAGGGGCAGGAGGGAAGGCGATTAGCAAGCACCTTATTAATATGCTAATCTCACCCTTCTGTTCAATTCACACAGCAGACTCCTGTTTACATAACTGACAGCAGATTCTAAAATTGACTAAGCTGCAAATCAAGCCTGACCCAGGTCGTGTCTGTAGAGGTGCTCCCCAACCATTTTTGTTTTAAATTCATGCCTCTGGTATTTTACCAACCTATCCTGACATTTGATTTTCAATAACTTCCCTAATAAGATAAGAACAATGAAAAACTGAACAATGAATAACTTGAAAATGTAGAGTATCCTGAAGTATCCAGCAGAACAAAAATGTTTTAGTAAAAACAAAACATTACAAAAAATAAAAATAAAAAAGCCTACTCACCTGATATTTTCCATCAGATTTAGAGACTATTTTACAGTAAATTTAGCTTTATAAAATGTACAGTAAGAGCTGATTATAATTTCCCTAAACTTCAATGGAAGCAGGATTGAGTCTAGATCAGGAATCTAACTTAACCGCATTTTTTAGAATTAAACAAGAGGAGAAACAATGATAGATCAAAAGACTGGTGAAAGGTGAGCTAACACTAAGGAAATAGGACACCACAATGCCCACTATCATCAGTACCATACCTAGCTCCCGTCTAAAAATATGACCACTACTTTATTCTCTTGCAGCTAAGAGAAGGCATAGGTCATCACATATACTTCTCTATCTGCACATTACACTTCATATATAAAAGGTAAACAAAAGATAGATTTGATTTTCTTTCAATGTCTGGGCACCAGGAATAAAAATGATATTTTACATTATGTTTAATATACATTTATGCACATGCAATATACCACACAGAATTCATCTCTACTGAATCACCTGTTCATGTTATATATTGAAATGAAATGTTTATTAACTGTGTTGTAGAACCCTTTCTCTATAACAACCTATGTGCACTATTGTGAGGATGTACCTGTATACGTGTATAGTGTGTATGCAGACAAACAAAAATTACAAAACTCCCATCTTCTCTCTTCTAGTGGAAGGTTCCACAGTACACACTATAAACATATGTTTCATTATAGAACATAACAAAAAAGTAGATTCAGCCTAAATAAATATTATAAACTCTTAGGGACAAAATATACCATTCCTATCATTAAACTATTCATAAATTCCATATTAGCCATCTCTAATGTACAGTCCTCAATAGAAAGACAAGGTGAGTGAGGTAATATCTTTTATTGGACCAAATTCTTATGGTCAGAGAGACAAACTCTGTGTTAGCTCATAAGCTTGTCTCTCTCTCAAACAGAAATTGGTCAAACAAAAGGTATTATCTCACCCATCTTGTCTCTCTAGTATTCTGGCACCTGCATGGCTACAACACCGTATACAATCCTCAGTAGTAAGGCACAGAGCTTACATAACTAGGACTATTACCAAAAGAGTTAGTTTTAAGTTAACACAATCACCAAACTGACTCAATTGCCTAGGTGTAACAGCACACACAATACTCTCCATTACATATTTAATTAATTTTATGGGCTTACAGATTACATCACTGCCATTTTGGATTCTCAATACAGTATGATGCAGACATCCAGAAGGGTCCATTTAAAGTCTCTAGGTAACAAATACTGTTGTTTCCTTCCAAAAGGTAGGTAGGTAGGCAGGATGTGTGTGTGTGTGTGTGTGTGTGTGTGTATTGTTTAATTTAAAAGAAAAGTTATCCACTGCAAAAATAGAGATTAGAGCACAACCAAGCCACAGATGTTCTGCATCAGTGCCCCAGCACAATGACCAAATGGCTCTCTTTCTGAGGCTGAAGAGAGCCAAACAGACTTAGGGATATGCAGGGTCTCTCCTCCCCTGAAAGCTTTTGAAACTACACAGTACTGCAGAAGCATCCAAATCCTGTCAACTCTTATATGTTTACCTTTAAGGACATAACACAAGAATAGTACAGGTAACAGTTCCTGTTCATTTCAGCCATATATCTGGTACAAGGTAATTATTGTTATTGTTACTGTTACTTGTTCAGGGCTGATAATGTGCTTGGTTCTGTGCAACAGGCAAAGATAAGAGGCAAAAGAAGGATGGTCTTGTAATTAAGACTCTGGTCAGGGGTTCAAGGAAGCTCATTTTAATATCCAGTTCTGCTACTGGCCTTCTTTATGACCATGAGGAGGTCACAGTCTCTTCTTACCTTCGATCCCCATCTATAAATTAAGGACAGTATTTCCTTTCTCCCACCCTTTGCTTGTTTGTTTATTTAGAGTGTAAGTTCTCCAGGACAGGAACTTTCTTACTATGTGTAGGTGCAGCCTCAAGCAAAACGGAGCAGTGATCTTGGTTCGGGCCTCTAGACACTACTGGAATACAAATAAATAATATGTTCCCTACCATGAAGAGTTTACAGTCCAAAAGAGATGCATACAGAAGACAGCACTTAACAGGATGTTCTAGTAAATCCAGTAGGTAAGATTGGTTTTTGACTTGTTATTTGTTATTTTAATAGAATAAAAACTCCTATTGGGTAAGTTTATGGAAAAGTGGGTTATCAAGAAGAATCTGAATGAAGAGAATGCACTGGCTCATGTTTTTTAAAGCTTATTTGGATATTAATAAAGAAGTAGTGACACTGAACAAATGGATTTCAGAGGGTTCGACCACCCTCTTCTCAGGTCTTATATCTCATTACAGTATGGGGAAAAGTGAGAACCAAAGCTTTGCACCAAACTAGTAATACAATTTTTAATATCTGCTCAATGGTTCTATATAGGATATTTATTATAAACATATTTTTAAAATCTGTAAATAATAATTTACAAAATAGACCAAATGGTCCTACAGTGCAAGGATTTAAACTAACCAAACCTGCTAGTGTATTTCCATCTGCCTTTCTAACAAAAACATTACGGTAGAACACAACTCGAAAAGAAGCCAAGGCAGCATTCTACCTTAAAAATTACATCGTCTTTTCAGTATAGACGTGACTTAAATGGGTGACCAGACAACTCTTTAAATACCTTTCAGCCAGGGAAAATCAGAAGAGAAACAGCAATAGCTACAGGGCCACACATTTCCCACCACAAACATGACTTTTCAGTACTAGTAACTCTACCTGAAGCTGCTGACAGAGGGCATTGCATCAGGCAGCATTCATGCATTTGCATAGGTTCACCACATTCACATTTGCAGCCGACCCTCAGATCCACTAAGCGGTATTATCACCAGTCTTTGCCAACTCAGCTCTCGATCAAGTCAGAGTATATCAGTGCTTTCATTTAAGTTCAGTGCCTGAAGGGAGTTGTTCTGAAGGAACCAGGTTCTCCAAGATCATCCACATTTCCTGTCATGTTGTTCTCTGTAGAGAGTGGTATTTTGGGTTAAGGGATTTTCAGAGGCAAAGCTCTTTCTGGACTTCTGCAGCATAGATGGTAAAGTGTATCCATGCAGCGAATGTCTTGGATTATGTACCTGTTTTTGCCTCCCCTTTTTACTGAAAGCATCCCATCCATTGATGGTGATGCAATCCCCACAGGACAGGACAGTAACAGTGTAAGGTTCAGTTTCAAAGTCCCTGAGTTTATCCTACAGAACTGACTGAGTTCACTATCAATTTTATGTGCCTGGACTGAGCAATACCATGCTAGGCCATAGTACTCTGCAGTTGAGTAACACAAGTGCAAGAATAGTTGTTCAGAGTGTTTTGAGGTGAGTTCCCCATTTTGTGCTAGCCTGTTACTGAAGTACACAATTTCTGGAGTTTACTTTCTTTTTCAGCTTCTTGATGTGCTCTTTGAATGTCAGTGTTCAGTCTAATGTAACCCCTGGGTACATCGGATGTTCATAGTACCATCCCACAATATTTGCAGCTTTTGCTTAATGGTGTTTCAGGTGGAAGTCGCACATGAGTTTTGTTAGGGGATTAGCATTCAGGAACAGGAAGCATGTGCAATACTATTTTCCAAGTATACTCAGTGATCTGCTTAGAATGTGCTCAAATGTTTCTGACTGGGTAGCGATGTAAGGATCATCTGCATAAATGAATCTTAGCACATCAGGGAATTCTGGTTGGTTATTCATGAAGATATTAAATAGCAAGGATGATGGCACCAAACTTTAGAGGCATCCTGTCAACTATGCCATCAACTTTTCTGACCATGTATCTCAAGAAAGAACCTGTCGAGTCTCAATCAGGGAGGAGATGACCTGGTCCATCTTGGCATTTCTCAAAATTCTTGCCAATTTCAGTAGAAGTCATGATCATTCACAGTGACATAAACAGCCAACAAAGCAACAAACACCCCCTATAATTTTACAGGTTTTGAAGCCATCTTCAATGTACTGAGTTAGGTTTACAACTTGGCCACAGCATACATGTTCTGAGAGGAAACCGGCTTGGTCATCAGTCAGCCACCCTTCCACTATTGGCGCTATTCTACCTATAAATATCCACTCATTTACCTTGTGGGTTGAACAAAATAAGAATATTGGGTGATCTCTGTTTGCAGAATTAGTGTCTAAGTGGTTTAAGTAGAGTCAACACTTTGGCTTGTCTCCACAGCCTGAGTATGTGCATTGTCTCCATGCAGGAATTAAAGAAGTCAAACAGCCACTTCTGTGGTCTCATCCAGAAGTTCAGCAATAATTCATCAGATATACCATTGAATCCAGCTGCCTTGCCACGTTTCAAGGGTTTCATGACTAGTGTTAGCTCCTCAATTTTGAGTTGCTCACTGTGGATTTTGTTGTCTCTGAGGACTGACTGAAGTTCCTACTTGATTTGTTTCATTGTGCCCTTTGCTTTGAGGACTAGTTTATATTTAGAATGAGCTGATATGAAACTTGTTTGAGAGAGACTGTGGCAATGAGCTTTGGTTGTTGTCCATTAGGGTTCAGCTTACAAATTATGGCCATTCTACTATTATGGCACAGGTGTGTTGTTTTAATCATCTCCCTCCAGCAGCTGCACTGTGACATAGTTATAGCTCATTGCTCTTACCGTAAATCTCAGATGGTGGGGGAGGGGGAGGCAAGAGACGGTGATGCAAGCTCCCACAAAAGCTACTGCTAAAGAAATCTTTCTCAAAAAAAGATCCCAGTCCAGAGTATCTTCTGATGTCGAATGATGCTGTGACCAATATGCAGTGTAGCTGTAGACATGTCAGTCCCAGAATATTAGAGAGACAAGGTGAGTGAGGTAATATCTTTTATTGGACCAACTTCTACCGGTGAGAGAGACAAGCTTTCGAGCCACAAAGAGCTCTTCTTCAGGTCTGGAAAAGTTACTCCCAGCATCACAGCAAAATGCAAGGTAGAATAGATTGTTTAGCGAAAGAAAGGAACCAGTCAAGATAGAGCAGCCCATTAACACCTTCACAGTCTTAGGACCAAACCAGGGGGTTAATGGGTTACAGTTTATTGAATGTAAGCTCCTAGGCTCATCTCTTGAAATGTGTGTTGTGGGGGGTGTTGATCAAGCCATACTCAATGGAGAACCCATCCTGAAGGAAATCTTCCCTGAAGCCCGACTTTTGGCCTTCAAAAAACCTGCCAACCTCTCCATGCTCATCATCAGAAGACAGCTCCCCGCAGACCAGGAAACCTGAACTCAAATCAGCACTTAGACCCTGCCAGAACACATGGAAAATCTGCAGACATATCTTCACTGCTGTGATGATCTACAACCCCCTACAACACACCTTGCAAGATTCATGGATCCTACACGTCTATCACGACACGTGGTATGTCTCATCCAGTGCATTAAATGCCCTAATAACAACTATGTGGGTGAAACCAGACAACCACTATGTTGGTGAACACTTTTCAGAAAGTGATGACTCTGTATCTGACCTATCAGTCTTCATCCTCAAAGGAAACCTGCCCAATACTTTCCAAAGATGAGCCTGGGAGCTTAATTTCATTACTTGGCTAAACACTCAGAATCATGGACTGACCAGGTACATTGGGTTATGGTTTATTATAACAATCTGCAATACACTAACTCCCTCTTTTTGCCCTATGACTGCAGAGGTGTTAATGGGCCGGTCTACCTTGAATGGTCCCTTATAACATGCGCTAACAACTTACTATCTGTTCCATCTTGCATTTTGCTATGACACTGGAAGTACCTTTCCCAGACATGAAGAGCAGCTCTTTGCAGCTAGAAAGCTTGTCTTTTTCACCAAAAGAAGTTAGTCCAATAAAGGATATTACTTCCCCACCTTGTTACAATGAGCAATAGGGAGTCTGACCATGCATGTGTGGCTCTAGCATAAGATGGGGCGGCAGCAAACATGAATAACTTCTGAGGTAGCTTCATTTTTATTGTATTATTCTTTAAAAGAAGATTTGCTATTCCTTTAACTAGACATGAGGACTGTATAAACTTTTGGTAGTATAAATCATAACAGATTTACTTGTGGGCAAACCAACTACACTTCTCTGCCACTTCCTCTCATGTTTCCTTTATCAGGGACTCATCTGGAGAAATAAAGAGTCCACACAATACTCTTGAGAATGGTTTCCAATTCATCATACAAGCAGAACAGAGCAGTTCACCTGCATTTCTTACAGTCTTATGATACCAACACAGTATGCCTTCAGGCATCAGTTCCTGAGATAGTGACTCACTGCTGCGTTACAGCTATTAAAAGCTGTCTTCACCCAATCTAAACTGTCTCCATTCTATACAAAATCATTTTCATTAACAGCTTTGCTGTGCTTACAATCAGAAAACAGAACATTCTTTAGCATTCTTTATGGGCTACATTTACCTATAAAATGTCTAGTAGTTGATATTTCAAGACTCCCTATAAACAAAGCCTATAATGTTTAACCTTCTTAACAAAAATCTTACAGTATATGGAATATAAGTACTGCCCTAAATTGCCAAAAGCTCAGTTATCCAATAAATACACGCATCTTAGACAACACAGCCAACAATAATCAAATTCAATAGGTACACGTCAAATGCTCAAGGTCACTCTACAAGTTCCACTGGTTTCTGAAAAATTGCCGGTACTGTTCTGCTGGGTCTCGCGCTTTCTCTTCTCTGGGGTAGGTTCAGGGCGCTATTGCTTGCCTCTGAACCGGTTCTTAATTACTCCACTAGTGTCCTTGGAGGAGGGGAGTGGAGAGGAAGGGACCTGGGCCCGCCCTCTACTCCAGGTCCCAACCCCACCCAGACCCCGAGGGTTTTTTGTAGTGAACCACTTGATAGCGGTTCCTTTCCCCCTGGGTTACTTCCTCTCCTACCCTTTTCAGCTGTTGTGAAAGGCTTCTTGCCTCCCTCTATACAAGCCTGGTGCCCATTACCTAGGTTTCTTCTGGACTTCACAATCCACTGCAGCACTCTCCTCCAAACTTTCTATTTCTGCTCTTATCAAACTCTTCTTTTCTCCAACTTCTGCAAACCTGCACTCTGGCTCCAAATTCGAACACTTGCCTCCTTCAACTCCCACCCTGTACTGACTGAAGCAGGGGTTTTATCCACGATGACATGAAGTCAGGTGCTTCTAATTGGAGTCACGGTGCTCTAAATGGCTACCAGAGTTTCTAGTTAATTCAAAGCAAACCCTGCCTCCCTGGCAGGCGATAAAGGCCCTAGTCTTGTTGCTAACATACCTCTCAGCTGCCTCTGGCCATGCTGTATCACACTATGTATACATTGTAACTTTCCGTCTGGGGGAATTGGAATGGTTGGAATCTTAACTAAAGTATTTATTGGAGTAAATTAGCAGTAAACTTCAACACTAATGTGATATTGCATTGTGGAGACGCAGAATCTGAAAGCTTTAGCAAGATCCCCTCCTGCCCTCCTAGATCAACTTGAGTGGATCTACTTGGACCAACAAAAAACGGCTGACTGAGATGGTTGGAAAAAGTTAAATACAGCAAAGGCCTAACTAGCCTCTTAGATTGAATCCAAGTCGCAGATATAAGATTAAATCATAGTGATAATTATATTTTTAACAAATGGAAAACATAGCTTGGCAATACCTTCCTTATGATGAGTCTTACCTTAGTCTATAACCGAGGAGAGAGAAAGAGTAGATCTGAAATCTGAATGAAAACGTAGAGAAAGAAGACTTACCCTTAAAAAGATAAGAGCAGTATATCCTTCATTTTCACAGAGATTGACCAATCCAGCCTCAAATAATGCCGTTTCTCCCTATACTTTAAGAAGAATACAGATCTGAGTTGTGGAACTATGTAACTGGAAAAATACAGAAACCATAAGACTGGAAGGCTAGATGACTAAGGAGGTCATCTAGTCCATCCTCTGCACTTATGGCAGGACTAAGTATGGATTGAGACCACCCTTGACCCAGCGATAAACAGCCTCCCCTCAAAGCTGAATAGGAGAACTTACTCCGCTTCCTCCTTGAGCTATATAGTGGTACACTAGATTTTAATGCCAGAATACCAGTACTCCATAACAGCTGACAACATGGACTCCTGAGACCAGGCTTAAACGTTGTTAATACAGAGAACACGAATGATTTACCTGAGTAGTAAATCTTTGCTTCCAAGGTCAATTCTCAGTTGAAGATCTTGGAAGAGGAGAGCAGGAAAACAGGAACAAAGGTAGGGTCACTATGCCAACACAATCTCATTAAGCAACGTGTTCCCAAATGAGTCACTGGGGGAAAAGTAGGCACCTTATGGCATTATACAGATGTGTGGCCAGTCTCTCAGGGAATCAGGCCGAGGAAAAAATCTGTTCAGCAAGCAGATTGTTAACAATGTATTAGAATGCATTTGACTTTCCCATTATGAAATCTTCAAGAGCATCAGATTTCATGCCTTGCAAAATACACTGTTTAAAGCATTATTCAAATTCCACAAATCTTTTGCACCGCCAAAACAGTGGACAAGGACTGAAAAAACTGAATGTGGGTCATAAACAAAGAGACTTTGCGTTTTAAACAAGAAAGTATTCAGTGCTTAATATATTTTTAACACTTGGGTTTAACGGGCCCACGTTCAACGTGATAACCTACTCACTTAAAAAAAAAGATAAGTAGTTTCAAGATTAATGTATTCTTCAACTCCGCATTGCCAATATTTAGGATTTTACAATCAATTTTTTTAACTGTCTCTCTTTTTTCCTGCAGCTGTGAGAAAAATCACATAAATTAAAAAGGAAACGTTTAACTATCCTAGTAAAGCATGCTGAAACAGCTATACACAAAGGGGCTGCCACACGCCATAACATACCTGACACTACCAAGAAATAAGTATTATTTTCTCATCCTATCTTTCAGTTAGTCATATGTTATGTGTACAGTTAGGTAAAAAGAAGAATCAGACACGCGTGTGATTTTTTTTCTTTGGTAGCCATAGTATTTTACTTCAATTTCCACTTTAATTTTAGGTAGGAAATTCCAAGCCACTCCTGATACAGCCTTGAGAAATACAAAACCTCTCTAACAAACTAACGTTTATTAACTATACAAAGAGTCTAAATGTGATTTCAAAGATCCTCTCTTTCACTTTCTTTCTTCCAACCCCCACCCTTTCCTTCTGTCATAGTTTTCTGCCAACAAAACCTTTGCTACAATCATTTGCAGCCAAATATCTCTTATGGACTTGCCAGAGACTGGTTCAAGGATTCTCAGTGTTTAGGAACTTGCTCAATTCACTCACCACTGCCCTTGTCACAAGTTAGTGAGTGTAGATAGTCCTGCAGTTCAATATTTACACATACTGCAGTACAGAATAACAGCAACGGTGTAAAGCTTCCCCCTACATTGCTTCTGTCAGCATGTTTTAATCCTGTAATAGAGAGTCCACTACAAGGTGTTAGAGCAGGAGTAGGCAACCTATGGCACACGTACCAAAGGCGGCACATGAGCTGATTTTCAGTGGCACTCACACTGCCCGGGTCCTGGCCACCAGTCTGGGGGGCTCTGCATTTTAATTTAATTTTAAATGAAGCTTCTTAAACATTTTAAAAACCTTATTTACTTTACATACACGAGTTTATTTATATATTATAGACTTATAGAAAGAGACCTTCCAAAAAGGTTAAAATGTATTACTGGCACGCGAAACCTTAAATTAAAGTGAATAAATGAAGACTCAGCACACTACGTCTGAAAGGTTGCCGACCCCTGTGTTAGAGATACACTCAGGGCACATCTACTTTGTGAAAAAAATTAATGCTGCAACTGGCCCAGGTCAGCTGACTCAGGCTCATGGAGCTTGGGCTACAGGGCTATAAAACTGCAATGTAGACACTGGGACTCAGACTGCAGCCCAAACTCTGAGACCTTCCAAAGGGGAGGTTCTCAGACCTGGGCTCCAGCCCAAGCCCAAACATCTATACCACAATTTTATAGACCTGAGAGCCCAAGTCAGATGATCCAGGCTCTGAGACGCTACACTGCAATAAAAAACCCACAGCACCAACATATCCACTGTCTCTATGGTTTTTTTTTTGTTCTGCTGAGGTTACCGGTCAAGGATTCAATTAGTACCACTGGTGGTTATTGACTAGAAAATGAACTAAGACTACCAAATTACTTCATATAGGCCACAGCACAACCACTTGTACATTATGGTTTACTGCCAATCTCAGCTGCATTTGAACTGGTCACAGACTCTCTCTTCCCACTGACAGTCTCTAGGCATCCTATCCATTTCAATAAAATAGAGCAGGCACTTTAAAGGCAACAGGCCCCAAAAAAACATTTAGGATATTTTTGTACATCCCCCTCTGCTTTTTATGGCATACAGCCTAGTGATTGTGAGCTCTAGGAGGCAGGATTTATTTGGATGGTGTCTAGTACAATGGAGCACTAATCCCTGTGTAGGGTTTTTAGATGTTACCACAATAGAAATAATAAAGGACCTGAAAGGTTTTTCAGGCTCATTCTTTTACCTAAAATAATTCAGAAATATTGAGTCTTTTCTACCATACTTTTGCTGGAAACTCCTTGAAAAACTACAGACCTTGACTAGGAGCTTTCTCAGCCTTCATTTCAAGCTTATTTTTAATTTTTATGTTTTTATTTTTTTTTTTATTCAAACAAAGACAGGCTTGCTCCTCAGGCTTTTTATGAGTTAAAGAGGTGTTCTTAAGAAAAAAATCTAAATAGTCATAAAACCTCCTTCCCCTCAAATTCTTCAGCTTTGAGTTTCTTTTTTCTTGCTATGTCAGTCAATCCTCTAGTCCATCAATTGTCCATCCACTCATTCAGAGAGACAGGAGGAAGACAAATCTTGATATTTCTCTCATAAACCAGCAAAATAAAGAAAATCTTTGAAAACCCTATCCTAAAGAAGCTAGAAAGGGTGGACCATTTTCTTCTTCTGCAAGTCATCTTTTAAATTCAGAACTGGCATGTGTATTTGCAAACTTATCCAGACACTAAAATCAGACCTGCTACCACCACTATTTCCCATCTGCACTCTTGTCTGTCACTTCCAATAGAAGTAATCCAGCAGTTTGCCCTAGGAAATCTATCCCTATCCTCCCAAACTGTAGGACCAAGAGACCAGTATGCCAAAGATGTCAGCTATCAGCTGGAAATCAATGTTACACACAAACACATGCATTTCCTAGCAACTAACAGTTTTAAAATAGTAGCTAGGGTGGATATTTAGAAAGAAACTGCACCCTACATTTTTTTTCCTTTAGGCTTCCAAATAATTTATCAAATTATTTGTCGTAGGGCATTAATCAAGTGCTCTGTCTTCTGACTAATTTAACCTTATTCATTCAAACCAATTGGTTGTGAATGTAATCCGACAAACAAGAGTGTGCATTCAAATTCATTGCTGAAGCATTTTGCATCAGTCCAAACCAGAAGGATGTTAACGCTGGTTAGCAAGCCCTCATGTACATTACTATACACTTCAATTAAATGACAAATAAGTCTCTGTGATTAGTTTTTAAATTAATTAAAATTTAGCATCCAAGATACAGATTAAGGCAAAAAAAGAAACCGGCTGATTACAACAGGCTGAAGAAAAATTATAATTTTATTATGAATAGTTTCTTCCACATAGACTATATCCAAAAACAATGTGCAGTGTTACTGTTAACAGTTAAAAATACATCAACACAATGGTTCTGTAAAAGAGTGATAAACTGTTTTTGCACTGTATTTCTGATGCTTGTATGGTAATGATTTGTAAACTTGTTATAACTTCCTACATAAAGAGTTTAAAGGGTTTAATAAAGAGAGAGAGAAACTGAGGAAAAATATACATTCCCAGCTGAAATCTAAAAAGAGATGGAGAGGACTAATAGGTGAGAAACTAATAGGTGAGAAGCAGGCATGCAAGAAAGGTATTCCAGAGTGCAGTAGCTGAAGACAAGAAGGTACTTGCATCATCAATGGCAATAAATCTAATTCAAATATATCATCTCTTTAAAAAATATTTTGCAATTCCCACAGCTATCAAAATATTATTGGAGATCTATACATACAGTTACATGGTGGTGACAGGAATATAGACATGAAATCATGCAAGCATGTAGTAAGTTGCTTTGACTCTCTTTGTCCAGTAATCTCACACAGTAGCATTTTTTCTGTCATTCCAAATTCCAAGACAGATTCAATCAGCTACTTAAAAATACAATAGTCACCCTTCCACAGAAATGTTCTCAAGATTGTGGAAATCTGCCCTCCCTGCCCCACTCCCTCCAAAAATATAATGGCTTGAGGTCAGGACAGGAAATATTCAGTTATGAACCAGTTTCAGGTTCAAGGTGTAATATTTTGTAACCCATCTGGGCTAAAAATGGGAGCCTTTACACCAGTGGTTCTCAGACTACAGCAGCCAGCATGTCCCTCAGCCCGAGCCACTTCCTGCAGCCCCCACTGGCCTGGAGCGGCGAATCGCAGCCAGAGGGAACCGCAATCAGCCAAACCTGCGGATGTGGCAGGTAAACAAACCAGCCCAGCCTGCTGGGGGCTTTCCCTGAACAAGCGGCAGCCCTAGTTTGAGAACCATGGCTTTACACCACCAATGAGGGGTCCCAGCCCTTATTTCAAGTCCATAAGGTCCTAGAGTTATCAGACCTCAAATCTGTGTCATTTAAATTTACAGAACAGCTATTTCAGGTCATATAAAGAAGTGTTTTAACTGTATTAGCTTTAATTCTTCTTTCCCTTTGTTCCTTGTACAGACAGATTCCAGTAACTAGGGCATATGTTTTTAAAGGGGATAAGAAATAATCCTAATTTTTTTTTAAATAACATATTTCTAAAACAATTCTTCTGCAAAATGTGGCATATTCAGAGTACATATCTGCATTAGAAAATAAATTATCTTATTACATCACACAACAACTGTGCAGCTGGCACCTTTATTTGTTGCTATAATATAGGTACTAATTTTAATAGAACTTATTTCAGAACTCTTCCTTCTCTGCCCTAGTGTAAACATATGTCAATAAAACCATTACACCACAATACAATGTATCTCATTATACATGCACAATTACTATTAGCAGTACAGTAGAACCCTGTTTATCCCGAGCCTCCATTATCCGTCTCTCCATATTAACTGACAACCTGAGCCCCACCCATTCTCCTGATTATTTGAATTTTTTATTATCTCATCTGGTCCCAGTCCCAGTCCCAATTAGATCAGATAAACAGAGTTCCACTGTACTATAATAATGCCTAAAAGGCCTCAATCAAAATCAGAGGTCACATTGTGCTAGGCCTTGTACAAACATAGGATCCTACCTCCAAACACAATCAAATTTGTACGCTCTGTTCACACACACTTCTTCAGAGCTTCATCCCACACCCACCCATGTGATGCACTTCTGTCCAGTCAACATCTTAACTGAAAACAAGAAGCAAGATAAATGCAGTGCAGTACTTGGTAGAATAAATCTGAGTATTTTAGATGCTGCCACATTTCATCATACAGAAAGAAAACTGGCTACATCAGCAGGAAAGCTTTGCTCTCACTTATTTGTTTCAAACCACAAGTGTATTTAATATTATGCCTTCTAAGCTAAAACATACTGGGTTATGATCTCATCAGATCTCAAACTAAGCAGGGTCAATCCTTGGTAATATTTACACAGTAGTACTGTAACTGGCACACTTGCCGCTAAAAATCAACATCAGACTAAATGCCCCCAGCATGGTGCCAAGGATGAGACAAATGACACTACAGACTTAATGTACTGCTTATCATTGAAAATCCCATGGCACTTTTTGCAAACACAAGGTTGCAAATAACTGTGCCCTAACACGAATTTCAGCTTGGATAATTAGAGTTAAACAATGTGGCACCTCATTTGCAGAGTCCCAGAGCCTGAGCTTGAACGACTACACTGCAGTTTTATAGCCTTACAGTCTGAGCTCCGGAAGCCCAAGTCAGCTGAAACTAGCTGAAATAGGGGGAGTTTTATTGCAGCGTAGACATACCCTCAATCTCTCTTTGCGCCTCCTATCTTTTTATCTGTCTTGTCTATCTAGACTGCAAGGTCTTTGGGGCACAGACTGTCCCTTTCTCTATGTTTGTATTGCACTCCTCACAACAGAGCCCAGAACTTAGTTGAAGCCTCTAGGCACTATTATAATTCAACCAACCAATCGCAATGAGTTAGAAAGGCTATAAAACATCCTACAAATATTTGTGATGTGTAAAAATACTAAGGTAGGAGAGAAATTTAGCATGATAAAAGGGTACTGCTAGGAGTAATGGGATGAAGTTTAGAATGGGAATGTAGCACAAACATCACGGAAAGCTTCCTTACGGCAAAATTTACCAGCCTAAGGAACCTCCCATTGGAATTGGTGAAATCTCCATTACTTGACATGTCTAAAACTAGACAGACAAAAATAGCAATACCCTTGGCAATAATCTTGTACTGACAGAAGGAAAGATGGCATGACATACTGGGCCTCTTCTATCTCTAGATTCTGTCATTACTATTGTCTAATGAAAAGAAACGAAACCACAAAAACACATTCACAGAACAAGGAAAATCCTCTGGAACCTTTTGAAGGTTACTTCAATCCGGTAACTTTAATCTTACTCATGCTGGGAAGTCTTTAATCCGGTCCTCTCTCATTTATAGCCACTAATCACTATTACTCAAAAACATGAGAAAAGCTCACGTAATGCAAGTTGTAGAACTTTAGAATTACAATTAAAAACAATATTCTAAAAAACTGAAAAATGTTCTGTTTGCTATAGTTACAGGCAACAGTTTACTATGAGCACTGGCCAGTACTTTTGGTAAAATTTGGAAAGGTACCTAAGTAATTTAGGACTCCAAGCACTTTTTAAAATTTTAGTCTGTGTGTGAAATCATCTTCCCTGAGCTGCCAGTTACCACACTGCATGGAGGGACCTTAGATACAGCAACAAAGGAGAGAGAAAGTAAATGTTTATATAGGAAAACATGACTGGAAAACCAGAAGTGAGGGAAGAATTCAGAGGCACTGCTTTTTTCTTTTACATTTGGCTACATTTCATTTTGACTGTAGCACTTTAAACAGAGAGGTTAGATAGGATACAGATTTCCAAATATGCTACTGAGTTTAGTATAAATAGTATAAACCAAGGTAATTTCATAAATACGAACAATCTGTACATTTCAGTGAAAAACTATACAATGGCCATAGTAAGGAACATATGAATTGGTATGTTGGCTTAGACACAGGTTCATCTAGGCCAGTATCCGGTCACTGACTGTGGCCAATATCACTTGCTTCAAAGAAGAGTATAAGAACCATGCAGCAGGAAGATGTGGGATAATCTATCTGTCCTTCCTCACATTCCTTAGAACTCATCCTGGTCTACAGTTAGAGATTGGCCTAAGCTCTGAAGCATGAGGTTTAATATCACTTCCAAAATGTATATTACTGTTAATTACGACAATTCTGGATAACTATATAAAATGTTAAATACTTTTTTTGAAACTTGCTAAATTCTTGGCTTCAACAACTTTCTGTGGCAATGAGTTTCACAGAATTAGAAGTTTTGTGAAAAAATATTTCCTTTTAACAGTTTTGAATGTGTCAACTTTCAATTTCATTGAACATGCCCTTGTCTAGCCTAGAAACATTTGGCCAGCAATCAGAAAGCTTCATGTTCGTTATGCTACATTTAGGGTTGCAGCGAGGGGAGTGAAGATGTGGTTGCATCAATAACATTATGCAGCTTCTCAGTGAGCGCTGGCATATGGCATATTGTAGGTAAGGCAGGGGAGGGCTGATTTTTGTGGAAGGGCACTAGTAGTTTTAAGTTAATGTATGTCTTTAGTTGGGTGATTTCCTGTAATTGTCAAGGCTGAAGTAGATCTTAGAGGAGTACTGACTGAGGATGCATTTATAATGCAGGAAGCAAAACTTTCTCAGACTGAGCTGAAGGTGTCACTTCTGATATTCTGGTTCTAATTAAGCCGTGAAAACCTGAACTAATTCCAAGTTCTGTTTAATATTTCAAAATCACTGAAGGAAAGGTTATAAGAAGAATTCTAACCATGCTGTTTGATTAACACGTGTTGTACACTAAAGGGTGCATCTCTTAAAATGTATTACTTTCTCCTCCATCAAAGCCAGGAGGGCGCATCCACATACGCACAGAATAAATACTTATTTCTATGTGTTTTATTTTTTTTTCATTTTCACACCAAGAAAAATACTACCCTACCAGTAAGAGCGCTTCTCCCCTTCATCATTGGTGGCTATCTTTAAGGTCTCGTTCTGTGGGGGGACTTGTAGAATTTCTGGCTGAGGCCAGAATATACTAGGCTAAATGCCTTTCCTTCCCTCTAGTTGTTCAGTTGTTGCGTGTGGACACCTGACACACACTTATTTCAAAATTTCTTCTTGATTTCAACTTTTCATATTACAGTAAAAAGATCAAGGGTCCTATTGTGTGAAGTGCTGTGTAAAAAGTGGTTAATTATATGCAAAGAACTTTTTTTTTTTTTTTAACAAGTAACATTTGTTTTAAGGACAGGAGAAGGTGAGCCACACTCTTCATCCAGGAGGAATCATTTTTAATCCAGTTGGAGCTTTGAATTCCAGTACAAAATTGAATCGTATGCACAACAAAAATGAGTCCTTCATTCCTCTAGGCATGATATGAGCAAACTCCTTTGCTAAAGCAATTTTACATATGGATACAGGCACTGGATGCTGTCTTCTATCCAGCTTTGAAATTATAAAAATTTAGCAAGCTGCTCTCAAAGCCTCCAATGATTTGCACTCCAAAATCTGCAATACTCACATCTTGGCCTCAATTAAAAGCAAGAGAAAAGTAAGCTGCACAGAGACTTCAAAGCAGTGATACAGATTAGAGAAATGTAGGATAACTCCCTTGTGTGATGGTTTAACAAAATACCTAATCAAATAACGCATTCAACAGCACACAATCATTCTTACAAAAAGGTTTTACTATGAAATCAAAGTGAAAAGCCAATGTTCTGGATGACCTTTATATGCCAGTGACTACAAGAGGAACCACAGCATCTACATTGAATCTAATCTTAAACTACACATTACAAGGAAGTCCACTGGAAATATCCCTGTTGCTACTGTGAAGTCTTCAGATACTGCAGGAAAACAATGCATTGTGATGCAAATTTGCAGCACTGAGGGAAAGATGCTGCAGAAGCCAGAGCATTTCCAGTGGCCACAGTGACCTATTTTGAAACCGGACATTTGTAAAATTAAAAACGATTTCCAAAAACCTCTCATTCATTCGTTTGTTTTTGTACATTCCAACCTGCTTGCAAACCTAAAACTGAATTCTATTTTCAGATCAACCTAGTCTGATTCTGGTTTTGCAGTATTTCTGAGGCTCAACTTACACTGAATTTTATGGAAATTGAGAATTTTAACTGAACTTTTTGTTACTTGGTTTTCACCTGCACTAGCATAGGGCATCATCCTACTCAGCCCATCGGAAATCTCTTTGTTCCAGTTAGTGCAATACAGCAGAACTGCTGTTAAGTCATCAGAAATATAATTTAATACATCTTGTTTGTTATGAAAAAGATAAAGTGCTTTTTCTGATATTTTCCACCAACCACAGACATTTGCTTGGTGTGGTTTGAATCTCCCACGTCTCCAGTTTTCAATGTTCCTTTTACCATAACCCCAGCTAGTAACTTCGGGCCTTGTTCTTTCACCCCCTCCGCCCACAATGCCTCCAAAACAGCACAATTTACCCCAAACATCCACAATATCAAGTCCATCTTGTCACTATGCCTTGGGATTGATCACCAGTCCCCCAAAAGACTTGAACATAACATTCACACAGCTCTGCAAACCATGGGAATGGGTGAGGGGGTTGGGGAAATTGAGAAAAAGTATAAATAGACCAAAAAAAAACCCAACACCAATTACTCTGGTCTCTAATACATCTATAATATCCTCCCATGCTTAGATGCTGCCAAATACATCCATCCCTCTTCTCATTTGCTAAAAATCACTGTTCCAATTGAACTTCCATATACACAGCAAAAAATTGCTTTTCAGATAAAATCTAACTATGAGGCCTAAATCAGCCTGACGTTGTCCCTTGAAGATGGAAGAACACTCACCAGTAACGCTGGAAAGAAGACCTGTCTAGAGATGCATTACTCATCCTGACTCATAGATGCACGGCAGTGGACATAAAACCCTAGAGCCCCAAATAGGAGGCTAGATGTCTTTTCATCTGTCCATATTAAAACAGCTGCAGAAAAAATATGACACTCTATCCAGAATAGTTACATTTTTTTTCCATGTTTTGAATTAACTGTATGGTATTTATTCATTTTTTCAATTTTGGTATCTCCTTGTGTACCTGCCTTCTTGTCAGCATGTTTTTAAGCATCCTAAAAATGCAATATGTGAACTTCTTCCTTAAAAAAAAACTTTACTTTTAAATTAAAGATGCCATGTGTTCCTTGCACTTTGTTTGAAGAAAACATACATTTTCTCAGGACAGCTATTTTAAAACATCATGTACAAATGAGTAATTTGCAGTACATAAGTTTTTAATTGAAATTGGCATTTGATTCTAGAGGGAACAGCAACCATCTTCTAGTGTTGTATCAGAAAACAGCAAAACATCCAAAGTGGGTCCCCTATCAATGCCAATGGGCCTGACACAGAATATCAGGGTTGGAAGGGACCTCAGGAGGTCATCTAGTCCATGGAACACCCAATCTGAAAATGCACTGAGTTTACAGTAAATTCAGTGTGAGCTCATGACTTGAGTCCCTCCTTAATATCAGAAATGCCGGTATTTGTTAATTGACAAAGAAAGTCACAGCTTATATAGAGTTACACATTATGCTCAGCATCTGGACTTTTCAAATGCTGAAAGAGCAAAAAGAGCATAGCTTCATTTTGCACACATCGTGTAGCCATTACATCGTAGGCACATTCATGAAGTTTTATTGTAAAGTTACTGACAATTGTTATTAAGATTAACACTAAAGTTTAGACTTAAAGGTTTCAAACAAGGTTACAACCATAATGTAGGAAATAACAGAACACACTACTGTTTTTAAAAACAGGAATAATTTCCAAGGCCCATGGAAGACAGGGGGTGCTGGATTAAGAATAAGGAGATGAGGGTTTTATTCTCAGCTGCCTGACTGATTCACCTTGTAATTTAGGACAAATTAACTTGTCTGCTCCTCACTTCTGGCATTCACAACTGTGAAGACTCTTCACGGGTCTAATCTTCCATTATTTAACCACTCGTTTTGTTTCACATTGCCCCTCTACCTTTCCAGTGATGCTAGCCCTGACTGCTCATTAGTCCACTTCTCCACAGTTCTCGCTGCGTCTTTTTCTATGTTGTCCTATCTCATCATTTTCAAGGAGTAAATAAAATATGTGGATATATAAAAATTGTAAATAGCTCATCTCAATTCCTCTACTCATTTGTCAAAATATCATTTATGAGGCTGTGAACTCCCTGAGTCTTCCTTGTGTTTGTTCAGTCCCTAGCACTGCTTTGGGCTCCAGTCCTGACTGAAACTTCTCGACTCTTAACACAATGCAAATAAAAAACAAAAACTCTGATTATATATCACAATACTATGGTA
The DNA here is from genome assembly GCF_003597395.2 of Chelonoidis abingdonii. Lineage (NCBI taxonomy): Eukaryota > Metazoa > Chordata > Testudines > Testudinidae > Chelonoidis > Chelonoidis abingdonii. The sequence goes on from NC_133770.1 coordinate 293,287,266, forward strand.
CTGAAGCAAACTATTAAAAGCTACTTTATGTCATATTACATAAATGAGAGAATAGCACTTACCTGTTGGAAAGGAAAGTCTTGAAATATCTGAAATAATAAGATGATTTATTAGCATAAATAAAATACTTCAATATTTCAACAGTCAAATTAGCCTAGCCACCTTCCTGCTGCAAAATTATTGCACTGTTCAGTAGAACACATTATCTAAAACAGCCCTCTAGCTGCCAGACCTGCTGCATGCAAAGAAAAATCACCATTCTTTATCCCCACAGTTCACTCACTAACTATTATCTTTAAAATAGGTGAGTGAAGAACAAAGATTATACCAACTAGTTTATACCAAAGATGTTACACTATTAGGTGATGAGCATAATTATTTCAGCAGGATGCTAGTCACAAAACACTCTACTGATGCCATTAGAACCACTGTTTTTACTCACTCGTTTTTCTCAACCATTCACCTTATCTGGGATGAAATTTTCAGGTTCAATCTTCGAAGAAAAGGGTTTTGTTTGATGGTTTGTTTTTAAAGCTTAGACACAAACTATTCAAAATTTTGTTTTAAATATAATGAACTTAAAGGTCAAATGGGAGTAGAAATAGAATTATATTCAAAGAAAGTGAAGAGTCTTGAACCTCAGTCAAATTTAGAAAGAAGGTATATCAATTACTGTTACTATTACTAACAATTGCATGCTGGATGCTTTACAGACAGCTAAGATCATCAAGCCATTATAGGATGCAAAACTGTATTGCTGTATTTCTGTCCCCAGCCTTTCATAGATCACCTATACTCTTAATTTGTAAGATTAATCAGAACCCTGATCCTGACTGGAGCCTCAAGGATCAAGAGAGTTTTGAGGAGAGGAGAGACAAGCAGAGTGAAGGGGATGGAACAGGAAAAGTAAGGTTGGGAGAAGCAAGAGATATCAGGAGTGAGAGGGGACAAGAGCGATGGCACAAGGGAAGAGGTGATCTGAAGAGAACAGGAGAGACGCTGCTAGTTGAAAAGTAGGTTGGAGGATGAAAGTGCAACGTGGGGCAGTTATGGAGAAAGAGCAAAAAGAAAGAAAGTGGTGGTGAGTGGGCAGTGGTGGATTAACAACTGGGCCAACGGGTCCCATGCCCAGGGGCCCCAGCCAGCTGGGCACCCCCGTGCCCCGACCCGCTTGCTCGGTGCTCCTGCTGGGGAGCAGGGCTGGGGCATGGAGGCTTGCCCCACTCCGCCAGGCACTCCTGTCAGGGAGTGAGGTTGGGGCGTGGAGGCTTCCCCCACTCCCAAGAAGGAGCGGAAGGCGGGAGGGGGAAGCCCCTGCACCCTAGCAGGAGTGCTGGGTGGGGAGATGGGGTAAGCCCCCATGACCATACCCCATCTCCCCAGCAAGAGGGTCGGGTACAGACTGCAGGTGGAAGTGGTGGGGAGGGGACCCCATTTGCTCTGGCCCATGGCCCCACAAAAGCTTATACCGCCACTGGTGGTGGGGACTGAACAGACCTTGACCAAAGAGGAGAGGAAGAGTTAGTTAGCAAGGAAGACGGCAAAGAGGAATGAAGTGTGAGCAAATTTATCGTGGATGAAGTCCATGTGAACTTTGGACTTTCTCCAGAGTAGCCAAAACAGGAACAGATTGACAGAGCACCAGAGCAGATAGTCTCATTGGTTTGCTGCATATTAGAAAAATATCTAAGGTTAATCAACATAGCACTAGTAAATATAGTGATATCAATGAGTAATCCCAATACTGTGTTTAGTTAGGCTTATTATAATCAATGCTGCTGTTGTGGTAAAAGCTGACAAAACTTTAATACTGGAGAAAAAAACCTAAAACAAATACAGCTCTCTAAAGCCAACTAACTGCATATTTTAAAATTGAACTTCAGAGCTGTCTCTGAAGACATGTTTATTGGTTTAGTGGCAAAACATGCCAAAACTAAAACAGTCTTTAAATGCAAAATGAGAATAGTTACAGGACGTTAATACTATTAGGGAAAATCCTACACATTTTATTCTGGAAAAAGAACAGCAAGTTTTGAGAGGTAACAAAGTACATTTATAAAGATATGCTCACCAAGTCATTTGCTTACAAGCAACACTGGGCTGAGGTAATATAATATCCCCTCAAACAGGAGAAAACAAAAAACACGCAGGAAGGAGTTACATAAGCTTCAGGAAGGAAAAGCCTCAAGTTGCCTCCGGCAATAGTTTCCACATGGAATATAGATCAGTGTATATGGAATCAGGTTTCACAGTGGTAGTTGTTATAGTCTTTATCAGCAAAAAGAATGAGAAGTACTTGTGGCAACTTGGAGACTAACAAATTTATTTGGGCATAAGTTTTTGTGGGCTAAAGCTCACTTTATCAGATGCATGCAGTGGAAAATACAGTAGGAAGATATTATATATATACACACATACACACACACAGAACATGAAAAAATGTGTGTTGCCATACCAATTCTAACGAGACTAATCAATTAAGGCGGGCTATTATCAGCAGGAGAAAAAAAAATGTTTGTAGTGATAATCAGGATATATATATCTTCCTACTGTGGAATGAATCCTTACACGGGTTTAAAAAAAAAAATGCAAGTTTTAGTGAAGCTTCAGATTCCTGTTGAGTCATTTAAGTTTAGGAAAACTGTCGCACTGTTTGTCTATTTATTCAGAATACTATATTGTTCAGTTTACCCAAATTGTTTTTGCTTTCTGAGTCATTATCAGAAAGATCTCCTAGAAATAAGTGTATCCTCCATAATGACTCAATCCACTTGACTAAATTTACTAATTAAGTTTCAAGATTGAAATTTTATTTCAAAATTTAGCTAAGAGAAAATAATTGTATTATATTTCACCTACCATGATGCAAATTCACCACTAAATTGAATGTCTACTTCAACAAAAAAGTACTTAACTTGGAAGAATCTACAGTTACAGTACAGAAACAAGCAACAGTATATTATTCTTCAAATTCAGTAAACTATTCTTGATACAATGGAATAAATGTTTACACCTCAATGTTTTTCTCTTAAAGGACATTAAGTATCACCCATCATGTCCAGGAGATACATTTTAAGAAAAAAAATTGACAAACATGGAGTCTATATCTGGCAATCATTATAATAAGTACACAGATGCAAAGATAAAATTAAATCCTAAATTTCCCAATGCTGAACTTGGGATTCAGCCACATAATACCTATTCATATTTTAATATATATTGCATGGCTAAAATACATGCAACTTTGAAAACAGAGAGTGATGTTTACTTAACGACTGCACAACTGTTGAAATAACAGAGCTTTTTTTTAGCACTCTCGGCCCTAATTCTGTAATGGGCTCCACACAGGCAGATCCTTGCATTCACACAGGTCTCAATGACTTCACTCAGATTTGCCCACTTGGAGCCCATTGCAGGATCAGGGCCTTTGAACGTTTACCTACTGAAACAATAATAGCAAGTGGTTAGTTCCATGTCTACATCCAATTAATTTCACAAATGGATAAACTGAAGAGGCACTGCACATGTGCGACAATTCCACTTAAGACTGCAGTTCCCTGTGAGAACAGAGTTTTCCAAAACAATTAGATAAATATTTACGTGTAATGTATTTCTAAGCTTAATACATATAGGTATTTGATTTACATCAAACAGTACAGGAAAATTAAAGCACACAGCATGAGGTTCAGATTCAGCTACTCAAAATAAGACCAAAAGCACTCAGAAAGCTGCTTGTGCAACATTTTTCAAAGGCTAATGCATCTAGCTCCAGAAAATATGAACCATTGTGGGAACATGCGTTCATGACAGCATCAATGAAACCAGTGGCATAGCCGGGTTTTCAGCGCAGGGGGAGCAAAAAACATAAAAAAGGCACCCCCACTCTTGGCTACCTCTCTGGCCACGCCCCAAGACCGGACCACCACCCCCTCCCCGCTCACGTTCCCTCCTGCGCTGCCGCCTGTCCCTGGCTCCTGTCCCAGTGCTAGGCTGTGTTTGCATCAGCCAGCAGGCGCAGCTTCCACGCCGGCCTGCCACCCTGCAGCTCCTCCAGCTGTGTCATGGGCAGCACCGGCTGGCAGGCGCGGCTTCCACCCCGCGGCTCCTCCAGCCATGCAGCCGGCAGTGCCTGCCGGCCTGAGGGCAAGCAGCTGCTTCCGTTGAATCCCGCCAGCTACGCTACTGAATGAAACATGAAAATGCTGCATTATGACGTCAAAGAGAAAAAGCACAATCTCTGTTATGCATTTACAATCTGCTCACCACTGTTGTATCAGTAACACATAGGATCAATGTTCATTTGTTTCATGCAATTTATTAATTATGGCATTACAGCAGGAACTCCAAAGCTTAAAAGTGAAATAATTTTTCTGCCCTGTATCTTATTTTTGATCCCATGTTAGTATGACCCACCTCACCCCCAAAGCCTCCTTTTGGCTTAAAAAATTGTATTCTTATTCTTAAATCAAATGAGGTGTATTTTTTTAAAAGAACACCTGAAAGAAATCTAACAAAACAAGTGTTCTAAGTTTTGAAGTGCACAGAAGAGTAACCTTCTCAAGGCAGGTATGTGGTCAGTCACAGAGTTCCAGTTCACTGGTTCATTACACACTTGACAATATTTTGCACACTAGCCAAGCTTCAAAATCCCAATGAGTTAAGTTGCTTGTTACTCCCTGCCCCTCATCCTCTCTCCATTCTGAAAACTGACCACTTCATTCCTACCCTTTGTTTCCTTTTAACCAATTACTGATCCATGAGAGGACCTTCTCTCTTATGCCATGACTGCTTATTTTGCTTAAGAGCCTTTGATGAGGGACCTTGTCAAGGGTTTTCTGAAAGTCCAAGTACATTGTAGCCACTGGATCACCCTCATCCACGTTTGTTGACTCCTCAAAGAATTCTAATAGATTTGTGAGGCATGATTTCCTTTTACAAAAGCCATGTTGACTCTTCCTGAACAAATCATGTTCATATAAGTGTCTAATAATTCTGTTCTTTATTATAGTTTCAACCAATTTGCCTGGTACTGAAGTTAGGCTTACTGGCCTGCAATTACCAGGACCACTTCTTGAGTCTTTCTTAGAAATTGGTGTCATATTAGCGATCCTCCAATCATCTGAAACAGAAGCTGATTTAACTGATAGGTCACATACCACACTTAGTAGTTATGCAATTTCATATCTGAGTTCCTTCAAAACTCTTGGGTGAATACCATCTGGTCCTGGTGACTTATTACTGTTTAATTTATCAATTTGTTCCAAAACTTCCCCCTACTGACACCTCAGTCTGGGACAGTTCCTCAGATTTGTCACCTAAAAAGAATGACTCAGGTGTGGGAATGTGAATTCATTTAGCTTCTCTGCAACAGACTTTTTTTTAACACATAGTTTCACTCACAATGATGGCTTGGGAAGGAACCTATCACTCCCTAGCAACATGAAGAGGCTGGAGAGACTTCCTTTTTTTCAGCACACATCTGCTTTCTGGGGAGCCAGTGACTAGTTCAGTCCCTGGTAGTGTGGCACAGCAGAGTATGTTCCCAATCCAATCCTTAGCAATGAGGTAACAGTTTACCTCCCCAGTCTGTTCCTTGGCCACCTGGAGGAGTGGATGAAGATAGAGGGGAGACAGTACCTTATCTCCTCTCCTGCTGAGGTAGGAACTCTAGCCCACTGGAGGTCAGGAACCAGCTACTCCCCTACAAAAAATTCCCTTGTAATTTCTTTGTCATTTAATAGACATAGTGGCAGCTGAACAACATTCATAGATTCAAGGACTGAAAGGGACCTCGAGAGGTCATCGAATCCAGTCCCCTGCCCTCATGGCAGGACCAAATACTGTCTAGACCATCCCTGATAGACATTTATCTAACCTACTCTTTACTCTTAATATCTCACAGAGATTGGAGATCCACAACCTCCCTAGGCAATTATTCCAGTGTTAACTATCCTGACAGTTACGGAACTTTTTCCTAATGTCCATCCTAAACCTCTCTTGCTCAATTTCAAGCCCATTGCTTCTTGTTCATCATTAGAGGCTAAGGTGAACAAGTTTTCTCCTGCTCCTGATGACACCCTTTTAGATAGCCTGAAACTGCTATCTATATCCCCTCTCACTTTCTCTTTCCAAACTATAACAAACCCAATTCTTTCAGCCTCCCATAGTCATGTTGCTCAAGACCTTTACTCATTCTTGCTGCCTTCTCTGGACCTCTCCATTCTCCACATCTTTCATTGAAATGCGGTGCCCAGAACTGGACACAATACTCCAGCTGAGGCCGTTAACCAGCGCAGAGTAGAGCGGAAGAATGAACTTCTTGTTTCGTTTACAACACGATCTGTTAATCATCCCAGAATCACGTTATGCTTTTTCACAACAACATACTCAACGTAGATCATATTTAGCTTTGTCCACGCTAACCTCTAGAATCCTTCAGCCGATCACTCCTTCCTAGACAAGTCTCGCCACCATCTCTGTTGTGTGAAACTATATGTTCCGTTCCTAAATGCAGCACTTTGCATTTGTCTTCTGTTTAAATCATCCCGTTTACTTCGGACCATTTCTCCAATTTGTCCAGACCATTTTGAATTATGACACTGCCCTCCAAGCAGTTGCAATCCTCCCAGTTGGCTATCATCTGCAAACTCATAAGAGTATTCTATGGCAATATCTAAGTCGTCGATGAAAATATTGAACAGAGTCAGTCCAAATAGACCTGCGAGAACCCCACTTGTTTATACCTTTCCGCAGGATTGGGAACCATTGAATAAACTACTCTCTGGTATGTATCCAGCCAGTTATGCACCACCTTAGAATAGCCCCCATCTAAATTGTATGTCTAGTTTATGTGATAGAATATCATGCAAGACTGTATCAAAGCCTATTAACGTCTAGTATACACATCACCGCTGCTCCCTAGCCACAAGGCTCGTGTATCCTATCAAAGAAAAGCTATCAGATGGCTTTACTATGATTTGTTCTTTACAAATCCCTGCTGGCTATCCCCTATCCCTTACACCTTCCAAGTGTTTGCAGATGAATTTCCCTTAATTACTTGCCATTATCTTCCCATGGCACAGAAGTTAATAAACTGGCTCTGTAGTTCCTGGTTGTTTTTATTTCCCTTTATAGATGGCACTACTTTTGCCCTTTTTCATTCTGGCATCTCTCCCGCTCAAACCATGACTTTCCAAAGATAATAGCTGAGGCGCAGAGACCTCCTATAGCTCCTTGAGTATTCTAGAATGCATTCATTGCATGCCCTGGTGACTGCAGGCATGCTAATTGAGATAAGATTTGATTTATTTACATACTTCTTTTTTGTGATTATTTTGTCTAGAACCTACTTTCTGGCTCCAGTAGCACTCACGTTCTGTAGGCTCAGTTCTTTGGCAGGACACTTTCGTGAGATGCGCGAATAGAAGAAGTCACTTTAAGCATCCTCTGCCACTTTCCAAGGTCTTTGTTACTGTTTCTCCCTCCTGGCAGCTGGTGAAGCTAGTGGGCGCTACCCTTTTTTGGAGGCCGTTTGTGGTGCTCCTTGCGTGGGTGTTCTAATTAATTTCTATAGACAGAAGTGGCTTTATTGTGGTGCGCCGTTCTAGTCCGGATAGATTTCTTGTCTGACTGCTTATTTGTGCCATTGGCCGTTTGTGCTAATTTGGCCCCTGCATTCGTCGTGTTGTGTTGATATCTCATTGCCTTCTGTAAGTCGATCTCCGTCCTAGTTTCCAGTTTTGTGTATGTGAGTCGTTTCTTATATTCTGTTTATATCATGCAAGATTCTGTGTGAGTTTGAGCGGACCAGGTGGTCTTTGCCATTGTCTATCTTCCCGTACGCAGGGCGAGTAGATGTTTGTTCTTTTTGTGGCCTTAATTAGTGTGGCGCTCGGCTTTGGCAAATGAACTGCAGGCACTGCGCCCAGGTTTTTTTTCTCTCCCCCAGTCTTGATTCTTTGGGGGACGCCCCGTGAGGCTTATCAGACTTCTCTGTAGCTACCAAAATGCGGACCTGCCGTGTGTAATTAGGACCAGTTTTTG
>NC_133770.1:293295333-293335135 GCF_003597395.2 Chelonoidis abingdonii
TTCGATAGCGGCTGGTATGGTATTGTTAGGTAAGAGGGGGGATTGTTTTTGTGAGGGCACTGTAGTTTAGTTATGTATGTCTTTGTTGGGTGATTTCTTATTGCCAGCTGATTTTAGAGGTGTTTGTGAGGATGGTTTTAATGCAGAGCCCATTTCTGCTGAGCTGAAGTGTTTCTTTGTTTTGGTTTATTAGCGTGAAACCTGACTTCAAGTTCTGTTTAATTATTTCAATCTGAAGGAAAGGTTAGAAGATTTCTAACCATGCTGGTTGTTAACACGTGTTGTACATAGGGTGCATCTCTTAATGTATTACTTTCTCTCCTCAAAGCAGGAGGGGCATCCATACGAAATCTAAATATTTTTCTTGTGTTTTATTTTTTTGCATTTTCACACCAGAACAATATATAGCGGGAGTAAGGAGCGGCTTCTCCCCTCATCATTGGTGGCTTCTTTAGGTTGTTCTGTGGTGGGGACTTGTTAGTTTTGGCTGGGCGATTGACTGGCTAATGCCTTTCTTCCCTCTAGTGTCGCAGTTGTTGCGTTGTGGCACTGAAACATTATTTCAAATTTTCTTGATTTTCATCTTTTCATATTACGTAAAGAGTCAGGGTCATGTGTGTGAGTGCCTGTGTAAAAGTGGTTGATTATATGCAGACCTTTTTTTTTTTTTTTTACAGTAACATTTGTTTTAGGCGGGAAGTGCCACGGGCTTCATCGGAGGTCATTTTTATCCGTTGGGAGCTTTGATCAGTACAAATTGAATGTGTGACACACTGCGTCTTCTTCTCTAGGATGATATGAGCAATCCTTGTAAGCATTTTACATATGGTAAGGCAACTGGGTGTTTTATTCAGCTTTTGAGTTATAAAAATTGGAAGATGCTTCAACTCCTGATTGCCTCCAAAAAGTGCTATCTCCATCTTGCTCTTGACAAGCAAGGGAAAGTAGAGCTTGACAGACGTTCAAGCGCGTGTGTACGTTAGAAATGTGGATATCTTGTGTTGATGGTTTAAATATAATCATAAGCATTTCACAGCCACAATGATTTTACAGTTTTAGGCTAGTAGTCAAGTGATAGCTGTTCTGGATTGACCTTTATTGCCAGTGATACAGAGGAACCCGATCTACATTGAATCTAATCTTAAACTAACTTCGGAGTCCACTGGGGAAATATCCATGTTTCTAGTGAGTCTCGTATGCAGGGATACAATGCTTGTGATGCATTTCAGCACTGAGGGAGGTTGCTTGCGAGAGCAGGATGTCGTGGCACCCGTGACTATTTGAAGAGGACATTTGTAGATTAAAACGATTTCATAACCTCTGATTCATTGTATTGTTTTGATGTGACTTCCAACTGCTTGCACTAGAAGTTGAATTCTATTTTCAAGTCAACTAGTCTAGATGTCTGGTTTTGCGGTATTCTGTAGATGAGGCTCATACATGAATGTTTATGGAATTGGGATTTGAACTAACGTTGTTACTTGGTTTTCACCTGACTAGCTGGGATCTCCTTATCAGCATCGGGATCTCTTCTGTCATCAGTATGTGCAAAGCAGACTGTGTTAAGTCTTCGAATAAATTTAATAATAGTTTTATGGAGTAAGTGTTTTTTTGTTGTTTCACTCACGCGGGTTTGTTTGTTGTGTAGTTGATTACTTTTCCGTTTTCATGTTCCTTTTACCTAACCAGTAGTGCTTCGGGAGTTTGTTCTTATCACCTTTGACCGCCCACATCGCCTCCCACAAAGCCATTCCCCACTCCACATGCTCAGTCCTCTCTTTCCTATGCCTTGGACTGCTACCAGTCCCATATACTCTAGCAGTAACTTCGCAAGCTCTGCACACTCGCCAGGGATTGGGTGAGGGGGCGTTGGGGACATTGGGAGACAGGGTATAATGGACCAAATGCAAACGGACCCACACCATTACTCTCTCTGTTCTTTATAATCTTGAATATTCAGATTTAGCTGGCTGCACTCTCCATCCCTTTCTATTTGTAAACACTCCTGTTCTTTGACTCCATATACAGCATTGCTTTTCGTTAGATCTCTATGAGGCTCTATGCAGCTCATGACGTCTGCCTTGAAGATGGAAGAGGCACTCACCGAACAACGTTTCTAGTAGACTGGTCTAGAGAGCTTGCATTCGTGGATCATAGAATGCACGGACGTGGATAAAACCCTACGTGAGCTTCTTAGTAGAGGCTAGTGTCATTTATCTGTTCAATTATTACTCCGCTGAGAAACATCTCTGATCTTCGAATGTTACCTTTTTTTCGTTTTGAATTACTTCTATCTGCTGTGCTCTATTATTCATGTTGTGCCTTCGGCCTTATTTTTCCCTCTTGGGCTCTTATGTCTCTGTTGTTTGTAGCGGTTTCTGCTTTGGTTCTCAGTGTTTTTATTGTATCTAGAATTGTTTGCAATATGTGAATTTCATTATAAGAACGTGTACTTTTATAAGTGCCAAGTGTTTGCCTTGACTTTGCTTTTGTAGCATAATAATTTTTCTAGGGGCACGCTATTGTGTATAGGCTATGTACATGGTATTTGCGTGTACTAGTTTTTAGATATGAGAATTATGGCATTTGCTCTAGGGACCAACTCTAGCTGTGTTGTTCGAAACGCCAAAATCCAGTGGGTCCCCTAGTCCAATGCCTGCGGCTGACACGATTCAGGTTGGAAGGGACGTTCAGGGGTAATTTGTCCATGGACACCCATCTGAGATGCATGTTTTAAGTAATTCAGTTGTGGCTATGACTTGAGTTCTATAATATCAGAATGCGGTATTTTGTTAATTGCAGAATCACAGTTATATAGGTACCTTTGTCGATTTGGACTTTGTAAATGCTGAAAGAGCAAGAGCTAGCTTATGTTGCACCATCGTGTAGCCTTGACATCATGCAATGCATGAAATGTAGAATTATCTCTGTCATTACTGACTTGTTGATTAGGTTAACTTTAAAGTTTAGAGGTTAAAGGTTTAAACTCCATACAGGTGATACCCTATGCAGTGTTAAAAGGAAATAGACAATAATGTTTTTAAACGGATATATAGAAGGGCTGAGTGCTGGGATTAAGGACTAAGGGAGAAAGTGTCGTTTATTTCGCTGGCGACTGGATTACCTTTGTCAATAATTTTAGGGAAATTATCTTAGTATGTCCATACTCAAGGAACTTTTGCAATTCACCACTTGTTGAGATCTTCACGGGTTTATTTCTATTTATCAGTGCGTTTTTGTTTCACTTGATCCATAGGTAACTTTTGTAGATGATGCCTAGAGCTGCTATTTCAATTCTCCACAGTTCTCGCTGCGTCTATTGCTTCTAATGTTTGTCTTTATTCATCATTTTTCCCGCGGCTTAAAATTTATGCTCTTGTTTATAATTTGTAATAAAGCTCACTTTCTTAATTATACACTAGTCATTTGTTCAAAAATTAGTCATTATGGCAGGCTTAGTGACTCCTGAGTCTTACATGTAGTTTCTTCCTCTAGGTCTCTGGTGCTGCTTTGGGTCTGCATCCTGGACTGAACTGGATGTCTTGACACTGATGTATAAGGACACAACTTTGATTTTTACAATACCTTGGTCTGAGCATATTAAAGTACTTTATGTAGTTCTAAGAGGAATGACATTACCTGTTGGAAGAAAGGGTATTGAAATATCTTAATAAGTGTTATTTGCTAATATCTTCAATTTTCCCACAGTCAAATGCCTGCCCCTTCGCTGCTGGTGTCGATCAAATTATGCATGATCAGTGAACTTATCTAGCCCTCTGCCCTCGCAGACTGCTGCATGCAAGAAATGGACCTGCTTTTATCCCCACAGTTACATCAAGCTTTTTCTGTTAATAGTTGAGTGAAGACAAAAGTTATACCAATGTTTGGATTTTGACAGATGTTTTATGAGGTGGATGAGTGAGTTTATAATTCAGCGTGTGGCTCAAGTCCAATCGAACACATCATATGTTGTCGCTTTCCTGTAGACTCCGTGTTCTTTTACTCACTCCTCGCTCTTTCGTTTACGTCTCGCCTTATTGGAGTATTGAGTTTTCCGGTGTTCCTTTTCAGAAAGGTTTGTTTTGGATGGGTTTCGTGTTTTGGCGGTTAGAACGATACTATGTTAATAGTTCTCTGTTTTTTAATTACTGTCACTAAAGGTCATGGGAGTATAAGATAGATGTATATTACATGAAAAGTGAGGGTCTGAGAATCTCGTCACTTTTGAAAGAGAGGATTTATTATTACTGTTTATTTCGCTACATTATGATTGTGGGGCCTTTTGTCGACCGGTAAGTCATCATGTGCGAATTTAGGATGCAAAGTGCCTATGACTTGTATTTCTAGTGCCGCCTTATAGTCACGTATATTCTTAATTGTAGTTATCCAGAACTGATCCTGACTGCCGCTCCGGATCAGAGGGTGTTTGAGGGATGTGTGGAATAGCAGAGTGAGGGATGGAGGAAAGTAGGTTGGAGAGAGTGAGAATCTAGGGAGTTGAGAGGCAAGAGCGGATGGCAAGGAGAGGTTGTTGAGGACGGAACTGTTGTATGAAACGTCTAGGTTGGGGATGTAAGTGGGTGCTGGGCAGTTTTATGAGAGAGTCAAAGAGAAGAGTGGTGGTGAGGGGAGTGGTATGAGGCCTTGATTGAACTGAGTGAACGGTCCGCCTGCCAGGGGACAGCGTGGCACCACGTGGCTTCCGATATTCGGTGTGCGCTCGGTGGGGGCGGCTGAGCCAGTTGGAACTGGAGTGGGCATGGAGGCTTCCCTATTGCCGACAAGCAAGGCTGTTTCAGGGTGAGGTTGGGGCGTTTTTGGGGTTCCCCCACTCCAGAAGGGCGGAAGGCGGGAGGAGGGGAGCACGGGACCCTAGAGGAGTGTGGTGTGGGCAGAGCGTGTTGGTGGTTGTTAAGGCTCCATTGCCCTACGTGCAGCTCACCAGTTCTCAAGAGGGTCGGGTACGGCCTGCAGGTGGATTTGGGAAGTTGACCTTTTGGGGTACAGGGGACATGTTGTTTGGCTGGCCACAAAAGCTAATGGTGTTCCGCATGTGTGTGGGGTGTGAACGTTGCTAAGAGGAGAGGCAGGTTAGTTTCGCAAGGAAGATCGGAGATGGGATGAGGGGTAAGTTGATGGGCAATTTTATCGTGGATTGAGTAATGGAAGTTTGGATTTCTTCCAGGAGGTAGCGAGCAGGACAGTAGTTTTACCAGGGCACCAGGAGATTAGTTCCTCCATTTCTTTTGCTGTGTACAGTGTTTAGTGAAACAATATCTAAGAAAAGATTATCCAGCATAAAGCTAGGTGCTCTAAGATTATGTTGAATTATGAATAAATAAAAAGTACTTGGTTTTTTTGGCTTTGTCATATACGAATTGTAGTGCTGTCGGTTTTTGGGTTAAAGTGATCAAATTTTTATTGGTGAAAAAACTAAAAAGTACAGTCTTCATAAAGTGCAACTATCTGGTATTTTTAATTTGATAATCAAGAGTGTGCTTAAGATAAGATTTGGTTTGTATTGGTGGACAATTCTCGCAATCTATAACGTCTTAAATGTGCAAAACTTCGTTGATAGTACAGGTTTTATATTCTATTAGGAAATTACAATTTTTTTTTGATTTGGTATAAAGAGACAAGTTTTGGAGGTACAGTAGTTACGGTATATTAAGTATTGTTTCACCCAGAGTTTTGTCTTACATAGCATATGGTGTGAAGGTATATATATCTCTGCTCACAGTGAGAACGAAGACCCGCAGGCAATGGTTCTAAGCTTCGGTGGAGGTGTAAAGCTTTCAGTTGCTCCTGGCAATAGTTTTCACGATTGGATAAGTCAGTGTATTTGGATACGTGATTCTTCCTAGTGAGGTAGTTGTTATGTCTTATTCAGCCAAGATTTGAGAGAGTGAACTTCGTGTAACGTTGGAGGATAATTTATTTGGGTCTTAGTTTTTGGTAGAGAGGCTAACATACTTTTATCGCTGCTCATTAAAGTGTGATACTTGTTAGTACGTGAAGTATTATGCTTACAAATAATCCAATAGAACATGAAAACATGACTATATTAAACTTTTAATTGTACGAGTGGTTGTTGCATCCACTCTACGGCTTAATTCTTAAGGCCGGTAGACTTGTATCTATCACTGGTGAGCAAGCACATTTTACGGTTTAAGAGAAAAATGCTTTGTTGTGACTATCGACAGAAGAGTTTGATATCTTGTATGTGGGAATGAATGCACGTTATCACGCGGTGTAAAAAAAATGCAGTTTTAGGAGCTTCGATTCTCATTACGCTGGGTCATTTAGTTTAGGACTGGCTTCTTCGACTGTATTGTCTAATTTTTCAGTTTAACTAACTATATTTTTGTGGTGCCCAATTGTTTTTAGCTTGCTGGTCGTGTGTGCAGAAAAGATGTCCTAGAAATAATGGATCCTCCACTCAATCGACATTCCATCCACTTGATCAATTTTACAATTAGTTCTCAAGATTTGGAATTTTATTTGCAAAAATTTAGTAGAGGAATATTTCTTTGTTTTGTATTCCTATACCTCCGATGATGGCAAATTCTCCTCCATAAGCTTAGTAATGTTGCTCTGTTCAAAAAAGTACTACTTGGTGAGCATCTACAGTTACGTACAGACCAAGACAAGACGTATTTATTTCTTCCATTCGTAATTTAATGCTCTAGAGTTACAATGGATATTAAATAACCTAGCTTGTACACCTCATGTTTTCTCTATAAGGACGTAAGTTCACCATTATTCGGCGATTCCATTTAATAGAACAAGAAATTGCACCATGGCTTCTTATATCTGGCTAATTTCGATCTTATCAGTCACAGGATGCCACAGTTAAATTACTCCCTATATTATTTCCTTCTCAGTGCTGAACTGTGGGTAGATTCACGAATTCTGCTACCTAATTTCTTTTTTCTTCTATAATTAATATTGTAGAATGACGCTTCATAGTATTCTCATGACGACTTGTTGAAACGAGGTGATGTGTTAGCTTAACGACTGGCACAACTGTTGATAACCAGAGCTTTTTTTTTAGGACTTCGGCCCTAATTTGTTGGGCTCACCACGGCGTCTGTTGCTTCGACAGGGTGTTTCATGACTTCATCGGATTTGGGACCACTTGGAGTCCACATATGGAGGAATCAGGGCTATTGACGTTTACACTGAACAGATATGCAATGGTTAGTTCTGGGGGTTTTTGTATTTGTGTTTGTGTTTTTCTACATCATTTTTCCCAAAAAATTAAGTTTACAAGTGATAACTGAGAGGCTCAATAGTGAAGCATGTTGCGCCATTCCCTTAAGACTGCATTACGGTAGTGAGAACAGATTTTTGCCCTATTAGTATTATTTCGTGTTACTCGTGTTATTTTTTGTAAGTACCTTATACTATGGTATTATTGAGTTCTCTCACGTAGGTAAATTATAGAGAACGTTGAGATTGTGAATTTGTCTCATACGTCAAAAGCCAAAGCATGCTCGGAGAGATGCTTGTATGCAAACGATTTTTCAAAAGGCTAATGATCTAGCTCCAGTAATTGAACTTGTGGAACATGCGTTCATGACGTTCAATGGAACCAGTGATGCCGGAGTTTTCGCGCAGGGGAGGCAAAACATAAAAAGGCACCCCTCTTGGCTACCGCTTGTCCACGCTCCAGCGACACACCCCTCCCGCTCATTCCTCTGGCTGCCGCCTGTCCCTGTGTCCTGTCCGTGCTAGGCTGTGTTTGCATCGCAGCGGCGCGCTTCCAGGCCGGCCTGCCACCTGCGCTGCCTCAGCTGTGTCAGTGGGCAGCACGGCTGGAGGCGGGCTTCCACCCCGGTCCTTCCGCATGCAGCCGGCATGCCTGCGGCTGAGGGCAGCAGCGCTTCGTTGGGCGCCAGCTACGTATGATGAAACATGAAATGCTTTATGTTGACGTCAAGGGAAAGCACATCTCTGTTAATGATTTCAGTTGCTACATGTTGTATGCATAAACATAGGATCAATGTTTTTGTTTCATGCATTTATTATTCTTCGGCAGGACTTCAAGGCTTAAATGAATTTTTCTGCCTGTATCTTATTTTTGATCCTCTGTGGTATACCTTACCCCCAAGCTCCTTTGGCTTAAATGTTTATTCTTAAATCAATGAGGTGTATTTTTTTTAAAGCACGCTGGAACAAGAAATTAAAACAATGTTTCTAAGTTTTGAGACAGAAAGAGTACTTTCAGGCGTATGTGTCGTACGTGTTCCAGTCTTGGTTGCTTAATCTTGACAATTTTTGCACACTAGCGCTCATCCATGGTTAGTTGCTTGTTATTCTGGCCTCTCTCTATTCTGAAAACTGGACATTCTTCTCTTGTTTCTTGTTACCAATTATGATTACAGAGGGACCTTCTCTCTTATGCTGGATGTTTTTTTGCTTAAGAGCTTTATGGAGGGACCTTGTCAGGGTTTTTCTTGAAGCTCCAGTAATTGTAGCCATGGCTCACCTATCCAGTTTGTTGTCCTCAGAAGATTTCTATAGATTGTAGGCATGATTTCTTTTACAAAGGCCATGGTTGTCTTCCTGACAAGCATGTTTCATTAGTGTTAATAATTGGTGTCTCTTATGTATAGTTTCAACATTTGAGGTACTGAAGTTGCTTACTGGCCTGTTACCGGACACTTATTGGTTCTTTCTTAGCAAATTGGTGTCATGATTTTAGCCGACTTCATATCTTGAAACGAAGTGATTTAATGTTAGGTCAATACACATTAGATAGTTATGAATTCATGATCTGAGTTCGGTTCAAATCTTGGGTTTATACTCTGGTCCTGGGTTCTTACTGTTTAATTTATCATTTGTTCAAATTCCCTCTGACCTCAGTTCTGGAAGTTCTCAGATTTGTACTAAAGACTGACTAGGGGTTGGGATGTGGATTCTTTAGCTTCTCATGCATCTTTTTTTAACTAGTTTCATACATGATGGCTTGGGAGGACTACACTCCCTAGCACATGAAGAGGCTGGGGATTCCTTTTTTTCGACATCTGCTTTCTGGGGAGCGAGTGACGTGTCGTCCCTCCCCATGGAGTGTGGCACAGCAGCGTATGTCGCATTCCATCCTTTGCATGAGTAAGTTACTCCGCTGTGCTTGGCACTGGAGGGGTGGATGAGATGAGGGGGACGTACCTTTCTCTCTCTTGTGACGGTGGAACTCGACGGGGTCAGGACACCAGCTATCCTACAAATTCCCTTTGTTGTCTTTGTTTTAATAGACATGTTGGCAGTGCATTCATAATCAGACTGAAAGGCCTCGAGGTATCGTCCGTCCCCTGCCTCATGGCAGGACAATCTGTCTGACATGCCCTGATGACATTTATTAACCTCTCTTTTATTTCAGGTGGAGATTCCACACCTCTAGGCAATTTATTCCAGTGTTTAACTTCTGCGTTAGACTTGTTTCCTAATGTCCATCCTGACCTCTCTTGTGCAATTCAAGCCATTGTTCTTGTTTTATTGGGTAAGGTGAACGTTTTTCCTATCCTTGTGACACTTTTAGTACTTGAAACTGTATATATCCCCTTCCTTTTTTTTTTTCACTAAACACCAATATTTCGCTTCTTCATGTATGTTTCAAGACTTACTCATTTTGTTGATGATTCTTGGACTCTCCATTTCTTACAATCTTTCTTGAATATCCCCGGTGCCGAACTGGACCATCTCCAGCTGAGGGCACAAGAGAGTAGGCGGAAAGGATGACTTTCTCTTATTCGTTACTTGTTTCAAACATTGTTAATGTCCAGAATCCGTTTTTTTCAACAACAACATGTTGATTCAATTGTCGCTGTGTGGTCCTTAAACTCAATCCCTTTCTCATACTCTTCTGACAGTTCCTCTTCTTATGTGTGAAACTATTGTTTTCCTAATGCAGCCTTTGCATTTTGTCTCGGTTATTCTCCGTTTCCTTCGGACTTTCTTCAATTTGGCGACCATTTTGCTTTGGACAGCCCGCCAACAGTTGCATACTCCGTTTGGTATCTCTGCAATGAATAGAGTACTTTCTATGCCAATATCTAAGTCGTCGATGAAAATATTGAACGAGTCAGTCCAATAGACGTTGACGGACCCAGTGTTATACCTTCGGCAGGTTGGGACATTAATAATTTCTAGAGTTGTTATCCAGCCCGTTTGCACCCACTTATAATAGCCCCATTATTGTTATTGTTCTGTTTATGGATAGTATCATGCACGACTGTATCAAAAGCTTATAAGGGTCTAGGTATACACATTCACCGCTTCTCCGTAGCCACAGTGTTATCTATCAAGAGCAATTCAGCTTGGTTTTGACATGATTTGTTCTTTTACAAATCCGTTTGCTGCTATTTCCTATCCCTTACCACCTTCAATGTTTTGCAGTGATTTCCTTATTACTTGCTCCATTTATTTCCCTGGCAGAGTTAACTAACTGGTCTGTAAGTTTCCTGGGTTGTTTTATTTCCCATTTTTATAGTGGGAATTTTTGCTCTTTTCCAGTTTGATCTCTCGTTCCCTTTTTCTTTCAATTTGTTAGAGACTCCTCTTTTAGCTCCTGGAGTATTTAGATGCTTTCATCAGGCTCTTGACTGCAGGCATTAATTTTGAAAGTGATTGTTAACTATCTTTTTTATTTTATCTTCTAAACTACCTCTGGAATGCACTATGGATGTTTAGTTCTCACACTTCTCGTGGACCGACGAGAAGTTTAAGCATCTCTGCCATTTCAAGTTTTCTGGTTACTGTTCTGTCCCTCTCACTGAGCGTGCGTACCTGTCTTTTTCTCTTGCTTCTAATGTATTGATTAAGTCTTTTGTTTTTTTATGCCATAGTGGTGTTGAGCTCCAGTTTTGTGCTTTTTGCCTTTTTCTGCCCTGGTTCCTGTTTTCATCTTTGTTTTTTAGTTTCATTTTTTTTTATATTTGATCTTATTTTAATCATTGCTTCTTGTGGTTAGCCAAGGTGGTCTTTTGCCACATTATCTATTTTCTATACCCGTTTTCTTGCTTTTGGGCTCTTATAGTGTCCCTTTTTTGATTGATGCACTCTCCTCAGTTTTTCCCTTCGTTTGATTTATGGGACTTACTATCAGGCTCTTGGCTCCAAAATTCGCACTTATTAGCGTTTGTGCCGTGTGTGATTTTCCCAATAGATCTGGTAGCTGAGTCCATCACCACAAATCTTGGCTTTGGATGATTTTTGTTGTTGTTGAAAAAATAGCTCATCTTTCACCTGTTAGATGGCCTGCAGTGTTACCTGCATTTTTGTTTTCATCTTTTAGTCTACCCAGGACTTTCACTTTCATTCTATGTCCTTCCACCTCAGTCCAGGTGGTACATTTTTAATATATAGGCACACCTCCTCCCTTTTTCCCTGTCTATCCTTCTAGCAAGTTTTTTTTGACCCATACCATTTCATCGTGTGTATTATCCCACCAGTTTCATTGTATGCCAACCGATCTCATTATTCTATTATTTTCTTACAGTTTTCTGTATTACCCATTACTTCTCGATTTGTATATAGGCTCTAAGATATGGTGTTTGATCTTGCCTCCCAGTTTTGCCCTGACCCTCCTTTCTCCCTGCCATTATAGCCCACGTTCCCTCTTGTTTCTGACCCATCTCCCAGGTCTTCATGTTCCCCACTTACCTGTGGGCTTTGCTCACCTGTCCCCGTCGAACCTAGTTTAAAGCCCTCCTCACTAGGTTAGCCAGTCTGTGTGCAAATAGGGTCTTTCCCCTCCTCAAAAGGTGAACGCCATCTCTGTCTAGCAGTTCTTCGTCGAATAGCATACCGTGGTCGAGGAAGCAAAAGCCCTCCTGGTGACACCATCTTCGCAGACAGGCATTCACCTCCATTATACATTATAGCTGTTTAACCCATCCTTTAAATATGCTGATAACCTCATCGAAAGCTTCTGAACAGCTCCTCAGAAAAATGTCAAAAATTGCCAGTCTTGCGTTTCCATTTCACACACTTTTTGTTCTAACTGATATAACCTGGAAGGAATCATGCAGATTCCACACATAGATTCCAACACATTTTACTATTCGGTCCAACCAATGAGTGTTAAGGATGAAGAGACTGTCAATTTCTAAACAGGACAAAAAGGAATAAAGTTCTTGGGCCACGTCCCTTACAGTACCTTCAATCTTTCTAGTGGATACGTTCTCCTACTTTTCAGACATCACTGTTTTGATCTTACATATAAAGGACAGACAAGCTGTGAGAAAGGAAAGAGATACAAAACAAAACAGAGAGCCAAAAGACAACTGCCAACTGAAACACTGGAAATGACCAATATAAATTAATTTAAGAACAGAATGGATATCTTTTGGGGAAATAATAATATTTCCTCTTCTATACCTGCTGAGATACAGAATGTACTGCCAAAAAAGTAAGCGATGGACTCAGCAGACCTACAGTTCTTTCCATCCACAATATCTGTTTCTATGATACGCAATACTTATAGACAGAATCCATAACCCTTGATATTTTTATGAAATTATGCTTTTTTCATTGTACCTCTTTCTCAAATGTTATCTTGGAAATGGATCCGTGATTTCAGACACATTTCTTTACAGGGGTAATATTTATAACACCAAAATAGGAACATTATGTTAGTTTCATATTCATAACTGGGGTAAGAAGAGAACATGTCTACTGATGAAATCAGCACACAAGCACCTGGATCTTTTGACTGCAAGAGTGACTCCCTTCTAGAATTGTGGTAAGTCTCAGACTGCAAGTAATTTAGCTCATTTCTCTTGTGGTAGCAATTGAATGCCTCTAGCCTAATGAAATTGTCTTGAACTGCATTTAGGTGAAACCTAGGTTCAGTTCCTGGTCTTAGTCTCACCTGGACACATCCCAAAGACAAGTTAACCCAAAATAAGAGAGAAGCAAGCTTAGACCTCTTTGCACTCTAACCTTTCTGAACATGTCCACTGTAATTCAACTAATTACTACTAGACAAAATTGTAAGGAAAGCACTGACACCAATGAAAAATGAAAAAGACAACTGACAGGAAGCTACCATGTGATTCATGGGGGTGAGAATGGGTACAGGAAACTTATTCAGAGGATACTAATGGAGGTATGTATATGGTCCCCAATATCATAGTATCTGAGCACCTCACAAGCATTAATGGATGTAACCTCAACAAATACCAAAAGGTAGGAATGTATTCCTTCTATCTGACAAATGGGAATCTGAAGCACTGAAAGATTAAGTGATTTGCTCAAGGTAACATATGAAGAACATGGCAAAGTGTGGAACTGAACCCAGATCTCCTAGGTCCCACTCCAGTGGATTAAGCTATGCTGAGTTAAGGCCACTTGAATTCTGAATAAGAATGCTCACAGAGATTTAATGCAGTTTAACCGATCTATTTTTAATTCATACGGTTAGTTAATTTGGATCAACTTTCCTGAGTCTCCCTGTGTCGACAAGCCCTTAATGCCTCAATTCTGCTCAAGAAACCATTTTCCTGTCCAAATGTATTTCGATATGTAGCACACCACTCTTTCTGCCTTATGGGTCTTGAAGATGCACAAATGGATTAGCCAGGTAGCCTCTGTTCCTTACATGAAACCTCCCATGACTGCTATGCATTGGGTATCCTACCTCTGCACAGATATACGAGTTTTTGAGACAATCCATAAAAGAGCTATTAAATGGATCAAAGAGATAATCTGGAGTTTTTTTAGCTATGATTAACAGGAATGATCTTTATTTACAATGATTTTAGTAAGGTACCAGTCAACCTCAGAGACAGGGGAAAAACGTGTAGATTGCTAATTTTTTTTTTTAATTGAGCCTGATCCAGCTCTCACAGAAGTGATTAGAAAGATTCCTATTGACTTCAGTGGGAATTGGTGTGGGCCCTACGTAATGTGCTACACATTGTTAGCATTTTTTGCTAATTTTGAGCCTACGCTTCTTCACTACACAGAAATCAATAGGCAGTAAATACTCATGCACAAGAGATTTCTATGAACACAGGGAATTAAATATTTCTATGAACACAGGCCAGTACATATTGGATGGATACAAAGAAAGATATGGCTGCTGTTACAATTTATTTTCAGAACATGAAACCCCAGTATAGTCAAGAGGGAGTTAGCAGTGTTATGGGCATCTAATTTAAACCCGGAAAATCAAAACAAGGACAAAACGAGGACACAAAACACAGTGGAAGCTGACAAAGTCCTTAGAACACCCCACTGGAAACAGATTACAGTTCTGGATCCTCATGATAAGAGCTATAAGAGACACAACAATGAGTGAAGGACAATCGAATAGCCATAACTTTCAGTGTCTTTGCTTTTATAAATGAAATCAGACTCTAATACAATCTAGCGTTTTAAGTACCTAAGCCCTTGGTAAAAGGCACCACCTGCAGCATTCTCAAAGGAAAGGTTGGAGGAAGGAACGATTAAATTGCACATGTAGTCTTATCACTAAACCCCCTTTAAAAAAAAAGCTGTTTAAGAATGTTCTAAGTAGTACAGGTGATATACAGAGAAAAGAACAAATAGGAAAACGAGGGAGGTAACAAAAGAGAATATTGTTATTTTTTTTTGCACCCCAGGTATATATGATGTTTTACAGCCAAAGCACATGGATCCAACCTGCAGAACTTGAATTATAATTTAGGGCTACAAGAAAAGATCATGTGATTGCTTTGATTAGTTACATGCATCTTAATCGAGCGGTTTAATGTGTTTATTATTTGTATTTCAAGTTGCACCATGTGAGATTATTTCCTAAGGAAAAGATGATGGTTGATGGAGACACAGGTGCTGTAGGGGGAACAAGAAACAATTGTACAAGAAGTGGAGACAGGGGAGCAGAATTGCAAAGAAAAGATTGAGGTAAAGGGGAAGGGAGGAAGAAGGCAGAAGCAAGGAGGGCAAGGAGGATGCTAGACACAGCAGGAACGGGGAAAATTGTGATAAGACAGCAAAGCAGGCAAAAAGGCTGCAAATGGGAACTCGCAGTAATGTAAAGCCAGTGACAAAAAACAACAAACTTAAAACCTGAAATGAGGGAAGTAAGGGGAGAGGAGATTAGAGGACGCAAAAAAAGGATTTTCAGCATGCAATACTAACATGAAAAATACTTTATTCTCCTAATTGGGGCTGTCACAGACCTGCTGGCGCCTTTCAAGATGTGTTCCTCTCTTTTCATATAAAAGAAGGAATCCCCACATTTCTATTCTCTGAAAGGCTATGATCAAACAGAGGATCCAAGTGATAGGTCAGAACATATGTGCAGCTTGCATATTCTGTTTGCCCACAGTGACTCCAAACATGTCCATCTTGCATGTTAACATAATATATATTTATTTGACTTCTGTACACTATTACGTCAGTATCAGAAATTTAATATACATAATTAATGGTTTCTCATGTCCACAGACCAAATAAAAATTTTTGGTTTAACATCAAGACTTTATCAGTCTTAAAATGTTATTTAAGATAGTATTTTTTCCTTAATCTACTGTAGTGTTTAATCAATTTATACACAGTAAAAACTTAATTTGACAGAAGTGAATTAATTATATCTCTCTGCCTCTAGCATAAGACAGTTTAAGACCATGACAAATACTTGCAGAAATTTTTATATAGGCAGATTTGTACATTTTAGGTAACAACAGATATAAAATACATATCTTCAATACAGAATTTATGAAAGCTGGTTGCTGTAAATTAACATCTGAATTGTATATACCTACCCAATTGCCTATACAAGATCTCTCTCTCTGTCACATGTATGTATCTCAGTATGTCCAGACTGATTTTTCTTTTTAATAAGAAAAGTTTTAGCTAATATTTTTTATCATATTATGACACAGAACACTAACAGATTTTATGAGCACTGGCAGAAGGGATGAGGAAAGCAAGATAAGGGATTGAATGGGTCAGGAGATTGTCAATAGGATATGCAAAATTTATACTTCTAGGTTGCAGGTCTGAAGTCAGCAAAAGTTGGTAATGAACAAAAGTTGCCACCCAATGGCTGTCCCTCACAGGACTCTGGCACAGTGTTTGGGGGAAAACAAACAGCTGCTTCCCGTCCTGTACCTGTGTCATTGGGATAAACAGAAGATTTCAGCCTCCAGGGCTGCTACAAATGAAAACAAACATTTTTCAGATCAGTGCTGATTGCTGAATAATACTGTCACCCAAGAAAAAGGGCCAGAGTTTTATCTGATACACCACAGTAAATCTTTCAGTAACTCCACTGACTTCATGATTTACACTAGTATAACAAAGATCAGAATCTATTATCTAGCCTGTTTTTCCTAACTATCACAATGATTAATACAGAAGGACCATTACAAAGATTCTAATATTATCATATCTAATAGAACCATTTTAGTTTAAATGCAGGAAACAGATATATCTTTTGCACAAACATAAGGACTTATAATACATTTAAATTAGTTGAAAATAGAAAACTAATAATCTCCTACCCTCAGCAATGAACTGATGAACAGCAACGTTACCATAAACCTTACTTACCACAGTATAATCTTTCCATATAGATTCTCTAGCACTAATTATTTCCTCTGGAATACAGTATTTAATAAGATTTTATAATTCTCAACAACCAAATGCTTAGCTGGTGTTCAGTATTTTCCCCAGATGTATAAAGAAAATAGTGTGGTATCCTTTCCTCCTGAGCTCATCATGATATTCACTGAAGTCAGCAGAGTCTCTTTTGTCTCCTTTCACTCAATGTCAGGCAGAGCAAACAAAAGGCATTCATCATTAAATCCATTAGCATCAGCTGACAAGACAACTCTAGGTTGCCAGATGGGCAAACGTATTTGCTAAATCTGGCAGCAGCCACAATAAATTGTAAAAGAAGAACAGCCATAGAGACCAGCTTTTTTAATTGCTTACTCTAATGTTTTAGTGTTAAGGTCATCTCACCATTCTATTTGCTTGGAACACCAACTCCTTTCATTCACGGTTTAATCAAGATAGACTCTATAGCAAGTACCCCCAATGCAGATTTTCCTTCCCTTTCCATTTTTGGGGCAAGGGGTAAGGAAGTGACACATAAGAAATCTAATTTTCTTTAGAGAAAGGAAATCTCCATTCCTTATTCAACTAACTTAAATTCAGAAATTACTGAATTTCACACTGTGAAAAACAAAGCAAAAGAAAAAGAAATGTGAGTCACATCAATAATGGAGAACAACATACTAATAATTTAGAAGTGAAGTACACCAATGATAAGCCACTGACAATGAAGGCATGTAAAGCAACTTAAAAAAGAAGCAATAAATACCCTGTTTTAAGATTTAATTATCATCAAATGTATATTGTGTTGATTGCACCATGCTAGAAATTGTGCACAAATATTACTATCTAGAATTAATTATATTGACTATCTTATCTATAGTTTAACACTCCCATTGGAAAAGCTGCCTCCACTTTCTGCCAACAGACTAAGCACATGTAGGATAACAGGAAACTGACACTGATCACCAAGATATGGGTCTACCGGATGTTCATTTTGAGCAGGCTGCTGTATATGATGGCAAGATCTGGATCACCTACAGCAGGCATGAGAAGACTGAACACCTTATATACCCTTTGTTGTATTTTTAGAATCAAGTGAGAAATCAAAATTCCTGAAACAGGAGTACCTGAGAAAGCAAAACTGCAATATCTAATCACTATTCTCAAACACAGACTGTTAGCTTGGTCATCTGCATCAGATGTATAATGGAGTCATTCCAGAGATTCTCTGTATGACAACCTGAAGATGCTCCAAAGTCACTGAGACAACGTAGGCTCAAGGATGTTTGCAAGAGGGACATGAAAACTTTCAAGATTTTGACACTGCGAGCTGAGAAGATGCAGATAAGAAAAGGCTGCACTGGAGGGCTGCGCCGCACCACGGAACTATAGAAACTAAAGAGGTGATTGAGAGAGAGGAAAGCGAAGAGAGTGAAGAGGAAAGTGCTACAGGCCTCAAGCACTGGTAGTGTGTTGGCTTCATCTTCTGGCCCTGCGCCTTATGCCTGCATTATCTGTGGCAATGACTGTCCCTCAAGAACTGGACTTTTTAGCATTCATGATACTACAAGAATGACATGCAGTAACTTAACTGCTTTGGTGCTTACACAGTAGTTTTTTGAGCTGGATGGTTGCCATATGAAAGACTAAATTACTCAAGACAGTGACAATGTCTTTCACTCTTTTTGACAGTCTAAGTACATTGACAGTGCTCATTAAATAATGACCCAGTAGTTTTTCAGGGTTTTTTACTCTTCTGTAGTCAGTGGTAACGTAATATCCTTTCTCCCCTGAATCTACATCACTATACACCATCATAAATATTCATTCAGATTAAGTTTAGTTTAAAGCATAAATTTGGGACAGGGGACTTTTTAAAAAAAATTGTAATTACTGTATATACTCATTCATAAGCCGAATATTTTTGGTAAAAAAGTGACGCATCAAAGAGCGGGGGTCGGCTTATAAACGGGTCTACACCAAAATTTGATTATTTTAAACTCTATGGAATCACTGAATTGAATATCTAATACAGGGATCGGCAACCTTTGGCCCACGGCCCGCCAGGGTAAGCACCCTGCCAGGCCAGGCCAGGCCAGTTTGTTTACCTTCCGCGTCCGCAGGTACAGCCGATCGCAGCTCCCACTGGCCATGGTTCG
Organism: Chelonoidis abingdonii; assembly: GCF_003597395.2. Lineage (NCBI taxonomy): Eukaryota > Metazoa > Chordata > Testudines > Testudinidae > Chelonoidis > Chelonoidis abingdonii. The sequence goes on from NC_133770.1 coordinate 293,314,047, forward strand.
CTGCTCCAGGCCAATGGGGGTGGCAGGAAGTGGCATGGGCTGAGAGGTGTGCTGTCCGCTGCTTCCCGCCACCCTCGCTGGCCTGGAGCAGCGAACCACCGCCAATGGGAGCCGCGATTGGCCAATCCTGTGAACACAGCAGGTAAATAAATCGGTCCGGCCCACCAGGGTGCTTAACCTGGCGGGCCGTGTGCCAAAGGTTGCCAGTCCCTGATCTAATACATTGTCGTTTTGTTTACCTGAAGCATCTGCAGGCATGGAGCCCCTCAGCACTCTGTGACTGCGGTTCGCCATTCCCAGCCAATGGGAGCTGGCTGGGAATGGCAAACCGTGGCCACAGGGAGATGAGGGGCTCCATGCCTGCAGACACTACCAGTACATAAAACGTCCCAATCCGCCAGCGGCTTACCCTGACAGGCCAGGACCCAAAGTTTTCCAACCCCTGAAATAAAGGATCAGCTTATGAAAGGGTTATACAGTTTTTGCTATTTTTACCTATCCATTTTGGCGGGTCAGCTTATAAACAAATAGGCTAATGAACGAGTATATATGGTAAGTTAAACTGTAAAACAAAATAATCTGAATCACATTTTAGCTTTAATTAGATTGGTTTTGGATTATTAATGCAAAAAGATTTCAAATACATACTTTTCAGCGCAAGGTGGTTCAAATATATTCAAAATTGTGTGTGAAGTTAAAAATACTTGAAAGAGTTAAGATACTGAGCCATAAAATCTAGCTATTGCATGAGCACAGTAATACTTCAGGTGCTTTTCAGTACATACACTTACTGTTAATATGCAGCACAGGTTATACATTACACAGTTCTTTTATTTAAACTTTTTCTGTATCTATTCCATTGGTGTTGTTAAAATCTATTTTTCAGTCTGCAGGGTGAGTTCTTGAGAGTATGAAACCAATGCAATTTCAGATTGCACATGCTAAAGACATCCCATCATGGAATTGGTGTTAAATAATAGAGTTAAGCAGTTCCTCTCTAAACTGATCTGATCCAACACCACCTGGGAAAATATACTGAATTTTAGCCACTTAGTCTTTAGAAACATACAAACTGGAGGAAGCTCAGAGAACAAAAAATAAGTATGTACGTTCTGTAAGTGACAGTGACTTCCCTTTCCTATCCTTCTTCCCCAAAGAGCAAACTTTTGCTAGGGTGCCAGTTCATCTCCTTTCTCTCAACCTCACAGTCAGTCATACCTCTGGTTGGGGGTCACAATAGTCCATGAGACTAATGGGTATCCATGGCCGGGTTCTTTCTCCCCTCTCCATGGTCATGAAAGAGGTTGATAAGGAAATCCCATAGCTGCTCATGTTAAAGGGATTGGGGGTGGGTAGGAGACAGCTTATCACTAGCTGCCAAGAGACACTTCTACCACTTTCCAGAACTGACTTCCTGCCAGACCATATCTCCCTCCTTGCATGGCCATAGAGGCATGTCCTCTGGCAGTGTTCAGGAGATGCCATTTGAGGTAGGGAACATATTCCTATCCTTAGCCATTCTATTATATCACAACAACTTCAGATCTCATACCACAGAATGATCAAAATAGATAATGCTACTTCTTTTTAGATCCCAGATCTGGAATGAGACCTCAGATAGAGTGTGACTCCATTACCATTATAGTTTTTATCCTGTTGAAAGGGTGCAACAGGTACCTTACAGAACATATAACATAGAGAAAGCCCGTGTCCCAGAGAGTTTATAATCTAGGTACTAGGATTTAAGAACATTTTGGGACAAATTTGTAAGTCACCACAGAGAAGCTGATTTGTTTTTTTGATTATCCCAGTTGTCATAAGAGAAAAATTTCGGTTTTTTTGCGACAGAGATGCAGAATAGGAGAAAAAAAAAGACGTATTTTCACATCTGTTTGTAGACGTTAGATAATATCAACAAGGTTAATAATAAAAGAGGCGACACGGGGGGGAGAGGAGGAGTACACAGGGTCACATGCTCCCCCAAATTTCTCAGGGCATTTCTTGCCAGGACTCCCAGCAGCAAGGAGGCAGCAGCTCCCCCTGGTGGCAGCACTCACTGTGTATCCGTGTAGCATGGGGAGAGAGGAAACAGCAGGGCGGCCGGCTGCAGGCTGAGCTCTCCTCCACCCTCCACTACATGGGGTTGCTTCACCTGCCCTGCTGCTCGAGAGTCAGTGTTTCCTGTTGCCTGCTTTGCAGACAGCCCACTGAGGTGAGACAGGGGACATCTTAGAGATCAGGAAGAGGAGCTGTCATAAGTAGATAGGTAAGGGTTAATTTTCTTTTACCTGTAAAGGGTGACAAAGGGGGAACCAAACGCCTGACCAGAGGACCAATCAGAGACCTGGATTTTTTTTAAGAGTCTGGGAGGGAACTGGAAACTCAGGGTCTTTGTTGTTTTTCCTCGGCTGTGAGTAAACAAGCTTTTCTTCTAACTCCATCTTCTCTCCAATATTCTACTATCAAGTGTGAGTACAAAGGAACCAAAGTAATCGGCTGTGATGTGCTTTGATTTGTATTTACATGGGTGTTGATTTGCTGGACTGGTTTAATTGGGCTATCTTTTAATTCCGACTGTTTATCCTATTTTCTTAAAGCCATATCCTGTATGAGTTCTTAATGCAGAGTGTAGTATATGTAAGTTCTTTCTTTTTTTTATATAAAGTTTTCTTTTAAAACTTGTGGGAGTTTCTTTTCCTATTGAGGGAAAGGGGAGAGAAATTTCTGTGCCCGGCGCTCTGTTACATGTGGTGACAGGCTGGGGGGCAGGGAAAGCCCATGCTTGGTGGGTTACTTTCCTATTGTCCAGGGCAGGAAAAAGTTACGGGTAAAGAAAGAGAGAGAGAATCAATCTTTCTCTGTGTTTTGAGGTTTTTTCTCTAGTTACCGCTACGAGACAAAGGGAGGGGTGAATCTCTTTGTGTGAGCTTAACTAGGTTGAATGCATAGCCTCAGGGGGAAGTAGATTATCCTCGCTGGGTGTATTCAAGAAGCATCGTAAGGCATCGTTCCGGCGATCCCAAGGAAAGAGGGGAAGCTGGGATGAGATATGGGAGACCCAGGGGGCTCTGGGTCTTGTGGGGTCCCCCAGGGATAAGTTGGGGCGACTGGAGGGCTGATAGGAGCCAGAATCCTATCTGGTGGCAGCGAAATAAGATCCAAGCTGGGTATAAGCTTGGGGGGAATCATAGTAAGCACCCAGATTTTGGACACTAAAGTCCAGATTTGAGACAGATGCTTACCACAGGAGCTGCAACGTGGTGCTCAGTGCCAGGCAGCTCAGATGGAGCTTCACTCAGGCAGAGAGTCCCAGGAGCGAGTGAAAGGAGCAGACTAGGAGGGAGGAGAGTAAGGGGGGGGAACCTTGCTGCTGCATCAACGCACTGAAACAGCAGCAGCCACCAATGTGCCCATCAGGGAGAAAACGATCTGGAGGTATCATATTCCCCCCTCCAACAAAAACTGACTGATAATTCTCCAACTTCTTGTTAACTGAGACGGGATAGCCTGAAGCACCATCCTACCCTGTCACCACCCACTGCGATGGCACATGGAGGACTGTGCATCCCACCTGTGTTGTCCTTGTGTTGGTCTTGTTTTGAACACTCGCTAAACTGATTGGGGCTAGCTCAGGCAAGGAGGGATCAGGGCCGGCTCCAGGCACCAGCGCAGCAAGCAGGTGCCTGGGGCAGCCAAAGGAAAGGGTCGGCACATCCCGCTCTTCGCCAGCAGGTCCCTCAGTCCCTCTCGGAGGGAAGGAGCTGCCCGACAAATTGCTGCCGAAGAATGAAGTGGTGGCGGTAGAGCTGCCACCAATCGCGGTCTCTCCCCCATCATTTCCCCCTGCTTGGGTGGCAAAAACACTGGAGCCGGCCCTGGAAGGGATGCCTGAAAGCTATACAGCCACAGAACAGAGAGTAGGGGGAGGAGGAAGTAGTTGCTAATGTATGTTGTCTACATAGATATCAAGTTTCAGGGGGTAGAGCAGAGGCAACACATGCAGTGGTCACGTGCCCCCCACAGAACCTTTCAATTGTGCTCTCCCCCACTATCCATAGTTACATGTCACCTCTGAATATACAGCTCTGAAACTCTAAAGTCTGCACTGTAATTAAATAATGTTCAAAATTCATTACAAACTACAGTTCTGAAGTTATGCATACGGTACTCATAGCAATATAGCATCTGACAAAGTAGGTATTCACCCACAAAAGCTTATGCTCCAATACGTCTGTTAGTCTATAAGGTGCCACAGGACTGTGTCGCTCATAGCAATATGACTCATTCCCTAAGGCACCTTTCCAAAAGAGTAATATGCCAGAACTCCTAAGTTTTAACTTACTATAACCTGACCACCACCAAGAAGATCTATTTTTGAAATGGTTGCAGAAATACATTACCATTTTTCGCTATTTAATGAAAGTAGTGCATAGTAAGACAGGTAAAAAAACAAAAAATGTCACAAAAAATATAATTGGCCTTAATGGTACCAATTCCTTTACCTTTGCTGTATTGAGGCTTTCAAGATTCAACCTTTGCAGGAGCTACTTCCCCCACCTACTCTGCTTCTATAGAAAGTATGTGTATTATAGACCAGCTACAAATGAAGTAAATATTATCATTTGATTTCTGTGACTCAGATTCCATTTGGTACAGACTGATGATGTACATCTTATCTGGTCAGGCAGAATGGAGCCAACAGACTGTTTTGAAACCCTTAGGCCAACATGGCTCTTTCTTTTAGTCAGTTTCTCAGATGACATTTTCCAGATAAAAAGAGAACAGACAGGTAATCTCCATTCTACCCTGCAGAGAACTTCAAGACAACATACTGTGATCAATGTGCCCAATCAGCTGATCTAAGTCAAAGACAAAATTTCCAGCTAAGAAATAGTTCTTTCCAGATCAGATACGAACAGCAGTCCTCCACCAAATCAAGTTTATGGTATGTCTATAAATCTTACATCATGTCAAGAAATCAGAGATTTTTTTTTTAAAGACATTTGCCTAACACATCAAAATATAAGGTTTAAACTAAAAGCAAGCAGCCATCCTATTAGCAAGGCAGATCTCAGGTTAAGAATAAAACAAGAACAGGTAGCCCATAGACCATTATTTTCATTTTGCAAACAATTTTAAAACATTAACTAATTCAACCTTGGAAAATTTCTGTCATGAAAATTTACTGTCTGAAGCATAAAAATCCTGATATCCATCCGTACCAGAAAAATTGAATAATAAAATTCAACTCACTCATCAAAAAAGTTACTTGACCCAGATGAGAAAAATTATGCAAATCTGAACTAATTAATGCCTTTCAAGAAATTATATAATAGTCTTACTTCTGAATGGACAACAGCGTTAATTAACAGAGGTGCAGTGATGCTTTTGGTGAACTGCTTTAATAAACTGAAGTCCAGTCATTGGTGTCATTGGGAGAGTGCCGCAGTTGTTGACAGACAACGTAGAATTTCTTAAAAACATTTTTAAATTTAAGTGTAAACAAGTTCGTTCTCATTGCTCTCATGTCATCAACTTCTTCCCAGTGTTAGAGGCACCAGCTTGTTCTTATTTTCCCATCATATTTGCACAGAAAAAGTAATAGTAAAAGTAAAAGATTTTAGGCATCTATGCTACAACCTTGTTTTCAATTTGTAAAGTTAGTTAATGTAGAGACCAGTATATATAAATAATTAAAACAAAACAAAAATTAATTCAAAAACCAATCCTGATTCTCTGTCACTGCAACCAGCAGACTTTCAAGTTCAAACTAGGAAAGCAATTTACCTCGTAAATGTCTACATTAGCGTCAGACTTTAAAACAGCAAATTTAAAAATCAGCAATACACAAATCAATATCTAATTTGCAGCCAATATATAGCCTCCTCAACCAGAGGCGAGAGGTTATTAGAGATTTAATAACAATATTTTGTAAAGTGAGCTACACTACAGCAAAACCACTGAGTCAAAGATTTATTGCCAGTTACACAAATGTATTCCTCCAGAAATCTTTTAGTATGAACACACTTGTATTATAAAGGTATTTTTACATAAATCCATTTAATTAAATATATAAAGAAGGAATACATTCAATATACATACTAATACATACCATTATTTGCACAATTCAAAAATCCAAAAACCTGCATTTTTCCACAGTGAAAAAAGGCACCCCTGAAAGGAAAATATGTTTGGGATGGTTTCCTTGTCCCTGGGCTGCTCACATCTGTCTCTGTCTCCTTCCCTCAATTCTCTAAACACCACAGAGCTCTCAAATTTCTTACCAGGCAAATCAAAACATGTCCTCACTCCAAAAAACATTTTACGCAACTTTAATGATAAGAGGCAATAGGATGAATTTAATAAAAAAACAAAAAACAAAAAAACCCTTACTAACGGAACTGTTTTAAGCTTTCATTAACAGGCTCCTTATTCTCAAGAGACTAAACCACCCATGCAGGTATTAGTTGTTCAGGAGTAAAAAAAAAGATTAATTAAAAAGTTGAAGTCTGTTAGATTCCTGCATCACAGCATTTCAGACAAGGGTCACTCTGGTAAAAATGAGAACTTATATCATTTGTGGAAGCAACAAATTAATTCTCTAATTCAGTGCTTCTCAACCAGGGGTAAGTGTACGCCTGGGCTTACGTAGAGGTCTTCCACAGGAAACATCAACTCATCCAGATATTTGCCTAGATTTATAACAGGCTACATAAAAAGCACTAGCGTAGTCAGTACAAACTAAAATTTCATACAGACTTATTTACAGTAATAGTGTTCTGTGACACTTTTGTATTTTTATGTCTGATTTTGTAAGCAAGTAGTTTTTAAGTGAGATGAAACTTGGGGTATACAAGACAAATCAGACTTCTGAAAAGGGTACAGTAGACTGGAAAGGTTGAGGACCAGTCTAGTTCATGCTCTTATTCAGTTCCCTGAAGTTTGCAGAATGCCTCTTATTATCGTTTTCAGCATAATAAAAACGATTGTTACGGTTAATTCAGGACTTTCATTATAACCCTGTTTTCAAAAACAAGTTTCTGAAAATTTCACCTCTGAGAGTCTTCCATTTTTATTTGCAGCACTGTTGTAGCCATGTTGGTCCCAGGCTGTGTTAACTACTAACTGTGCTAAACCACTTGTCCTACTATGTATTTAGCTGTGGCACTCGGAGTACCTTTCTCAGTCCTGAAGAAGAGCTCGGTGTAGCTCAAAAGCTTCTTTCAACAAAATAAGTTGGTCCAATAAAAGATATTACTTCACCCACCTTGTCTCACTTGTGTGAGTGTAATTTTCCATGGGGGGTGGGGGAGTGTCTCAGCTGAGATGTGATTTTTAGGTTCAAGTTAAACCCGTTCAGTATTTTTCTAGTTATGCATAAGTGAAACCTTCCCCCAGCCCCCATTTTGCAACTTAGATCACAGTAAAGTATCCAAGATATTCTTTTGCGCACATAACACAGAACAGGTGAACTTTAATAACGTGAAATTGTCATGTTAGGGCTTGTCTACACCACGCAGCTTTTAGCGACAAGGCTGTGTCGACACCGGGTAAATGCTCTTTGTCAGTACTCCGTTGCCACTTTTGCCAACAAAATACTTCCAACCCTGCGAGCGGCATTAGCTTTGTAAGCAGGAGAGCACTCCTGACGACAATGCTGCATTCACACTGCCACTTGCCTCAGCAAAACTTTTGTCTTTTTTTTGCTGGAGGGGGAGGGGGCTTTTTTAAGTACCTGTGAAAGACAAAAGTTTTGTAGACAACTTTACAGTGTAGACATACCCTTAGCTAGTCCTTACTAAGGGCATTCTCCTTGGCATTAATTGTAAAACTCAAACCTAACACTTCTGCATTTTCCCCGTTACTTAAAAAAACACCACACACACAAAACTTACATTAACAAAACATTAAGACTGGAAGTCAAGAAACAAAAAAGAATTTATCAGAGTAATTAAACTTGGCCATTTGCATATTTCCATTTCTATGCTGCTTTTTGAATATGTTGTGAGAGGATCTGGGGGTTTTTAAAATTGCATTTATTTATTTTAGGCCTGCTATGCTATGTGTGTTTGTTACTGAAAGCAAGGACAAAGAATTGTGCTTTCCTTGTATTTGAATTGGAGAGTAGTGATATCTGAGTCATGAAATGCCATAGTAAGGATTGTGTTCTAAAATGGCCTTAAAGTGGAGTATAAATTCCTTTCTCCTCTAAAAATAGGTGGTTAATTGGTGTGAAATTTCACAGCGAACATTTTTATGCCCTTTGAATTTGCTGTGTAATTTTTGTTTCGTTTCTCTTCATTATTTAATAAATAGGAAACCTCTGAACTTGAGCTTAGACCGAAATTTTCCTTGGCAGTCCTACTTTTCATTGTTGGCTGATATTTACATAAAACTTAATAGAGAAGTGGATCTAGAGAACTGGTTGTGACCCAAGAACCAGATGCCAACTGGTGGAGGACATTGAGGTATTTAAGCGTAGAGGAATCCCCTGGATTCAGCAAAAGAATGTAATGTAATTTATATCTCTAATGAAAGCTTTTGTGTCACTGGTCATCGTAACCATTCCGATATGTATGCAGGGGAAGACATGAGGAGTTATGTATACATACTAAAAATTATGTTCTCTAGGTCTGTAGTTAAAAACAGGTCATTCAAAGGCAGTGTGTCTTGAGACCAACTCCTCCTGACGGGTTGGGAGACACTTACTTTTCTCTGGGGAATACAATTGTGTATTTTATGTCATACAATAGGAATTTATTAGCATTCAAAGCCTTATAAGCAATCTAAGCCAAAAGCTGGCAGAGACTTCAGAAGAAAATTAACACAAATAAGTAAACAGCAGGCAAGGGTAACCCTATCCTGAACATCAAAGGTCTGTTCTGGTATATTTGGGGATGCCAAGAGACACTCTCTCTTCCTTCACGTAGGAAGCAAACTGACAGAGTTTGCTTCACGAAAAAAGGATCTCAGCCAGGCTTGGCTGAAAATCCTGAAGGGAACTTTGGGTAAGGTAATTGTTAGTTAAGTTTAGGCTTTAGAATGTGTGTTATGACGTTGTTTCATATGTAACCACTTGTTCCCATCTTTCACACTTCTTTTTTATTTGAATCTCTATTTTTTCTTAAATAAATTTCCTTTTGTTTTGTAACTGAACTGAAATGCTGGGCATAATGCTGTAGTATGGTCTAAGATGCAACTGGTTAACTGAAGTACACTATTCCTTTGGAAACTGAGGATATGGGATCTCTGTAGGTACTCAGTGATTTGGAGCTAGATACCACAGGGGCCACTTTGAAGGGACTCGATGGCAGAGTTGCATCTGTTGTCAATCTGCAAGACAAAAACAGGACTACTGTAGCCCAGAGAAGAGTGCTTGAGTGGGTGACATGCTGGTTGTGTTAGGGAGCTCATACCCAGCTAGTATAGACAAGGATCCCTCACACTGGAGGCAGGAGGGAAGAAGGTGACTCACTGCCCTGGATGTCCCAAGAATTGTCACTCAGTTGCAATGGGGAGTTCTCTTGCTTTAGGATCATTTCTGGTCATTATGCAAGATATAGCTGAAAATGTATGTGCTGTGCACACAAAACTATATCTACTATATATCACACAGAGCAACATTAACTCTGGCCCCTTCTTCTCCTTCTAGGAATGCTAGCCTTCCACTGCCCTCCTTAATAAAGGGTGTTGTGCAGCAGGATGGTTAAACTACCATCTCCTAACACAACCAACTACTACTGTTAGGGAGGGAAAGTCTGCTGAGTAGATGAAAATAAAACAGAATTAAGATTGAAATGCATAGTCTGTGCAGAGTAGTTACAGTAATGCTAAGATATATGCTTGTGAGTAGAGAAGCAGAGGGTGTGTATTGTTAGATGGCTTAACTTCTCATTTCCTTAATTTTTTGAGTTTCTAACAGGCATGTTGGTGTAGCAACCCTAATGGCTTCACAAAAAATTCTAATTTATTAATATTAAATATACATGGCAGGTAACTTTTGAAGTGAGTAGGTTCAGTTTATGCAGTGGTGTTGTAGTCATGTTGTGCCCAGTATATTAGAGAGACAAGGTGGACCAACTATTGTTGGTGAGAGAGAGACAAACTTTCAAGATTACACAGAGTTTATCATTCATTCCACACCACTCATGATTTGAATAGACCTCTATCACAATCTCCTTCAGTCATCTCTTTTCTAAGATGAAAAGTCTTTTAATCTCTCCTCATATGGAAGCTGTTCCATATCCCTAAGCATTTTTGTTCCCCTTCCCTGTACCTGTTACAATTCAAATATAATTTTTCTTACATGGGATGACAGGAATGGCACACAGTATTCAAGGTGTGGGGGTTCCATTGATTTATATAGTGGCATGAGATTTTTTCTGTCTTACTATCTATCCATTTCCTAATGGTTTCTAACACTGTTAGCTTTTTTGCCTGCCACTGATCATTGAACATATGTTTTCAGAGAACTATCCACAATGACTCCAAGTTATCTTTCATGAGTGGTAACAGCTAATTGAGACTCCATCATTTTATATGTATAGCTGGGATTATGTTTTCTAATATACACAACTTTGCATTTGTCAACACTGAATTTCAGAATCACAGATTATTAGGGTTGGAAGGGACCTCAGGAGATCATCTAGTCCAACCCCCTGCTCAAAGCAGGACCAATCCCCACTTCCCTAAATGGCCCCCTCAAGGATTGAACTCACAACCCTGGGTTTAGCAGGCCAATGCTCAAACCACTGAGCTATCCCTCCCCCCATCTGCCATTTTGTTGCCCAGACACCCAGTTTTGTGAGATCCCTTTGTAACTCTTCACAGTCAGCTTTGGACTTAACTACCTTGAGTAGATTTGTATTGTCTGAACAATTTGCCACCTCACTGTTTACCCCTTTTTCTAGATCATTTATGAATATGCTGAACAGAACTGGTCCGTGTACAGAGCCTTGGAGGACACCACTATTTACCTCTCTCCACTCTGAAAACAGATCATTTATGCCTACCCTTTATTTCCCATCTTTTAACCACTTACTGATCCATGAGAGGATCTTCCCACTTATCCCATGAATGTGTACTTCGTTTAAGAACCTACGGTGACAGACCTTGTCAAAGGCTTTCTGAAAGCCCAAGTACACTATATCCGCTGGATTACCCTTGTCTATATGTTCAACGACACACTCAAACAATTCTACAGGTTGGTGAGGAATGATTTCCCTTTATAAAAGCCATGTTGACTTTTCCCCAACATGTCATTCTTCTGATACAGTAACTCCTCACTTAACATTGGAGTTACGTACCTGAAAAATGCGACTTTAAGCGAAATGATGTTAAGTTAATCCAATTTCCCCGTAAGAATTAATGTAAATGAGGTGGTTAGGTTTCAGGGAAATTTTTTTCACCAGACAATATACACACACACAATATATATATAAGTTTTAAACAAACAGTTTAATACTAGTACACAGTGATGATGATTGTGAATCTTGGTTGAGGTGGAGGAGTCAGAGGGTGGGATATTTCCCAGGGAATGCCTTACTGCTAAATGATGAACTAGCAATTGGCTGCTCTCACACTCTACAAGGCAGCAGGAATGGAGGGAGGGGAGACAGCATCACCGACAGAGACACACACTGTGCGTGAGAGAGAGAGATGCGCATTCTTCCTTTAAGTACGCAGACCCTACTCTTAAGTACACTGCCTTGTTAATTAGATCAGCTTGCTGAGACCACGGCTGCTGCCAGCAAGCTCTCTCGGACCTGTGCCCTGTCGTGTGTCCCTCCTGCTCTATGGAAGATGGGGTAAGTGGGGGGCAGGAGCAGAGGGGAGAGAGACACCCTGACAGCCTCCCTCTTCCTCCCCTCCCCGCCACACAGCAAGCAGGAATCTCAGGGAGCAGTTCCAAGGCAGAGGGCAGACGCAGCACATGGCAGTGGGGGGAGAGACAGCTGAACTGCTGGCAACTGATAGCCTGCAGGGCAACTCCTGCACAGGGAACTTAGGGGAGAAGGGAGCTGATAGGAGGGCTGCCGGTCCACCCAGGTTCCAAGCCCCCACCAGCTAGCTGCAACAGTCTGCTCTTCCTGCAAGCAGTGGACAAAGCAGGCGGCTGCCAAATGACGCTAGAAGGAAGCATTGCAGAACTTTAAACGAGCATGTTCCCTAATTGATCAGCAACGTAACAAAGAAACATTAACCGGGACAACTTTAAGTGAGGAGTTACTGTACTTCTGTTCTTTACTATAGTTTCAACTACTTTGCCTGGTTATGAAGTTAGGTTTACCAGCCTATAATTGCCAGGATTGTCACAAGAGCTTTTCTTTTTCTTTTTTTTTTTTTTAAATCGCCACGTTAGCTATCCTCCCATCACCTGGTACAGAGGCTGTAGCATAGAGCGCCTCTGCGACTACCCAATACTTCACTGCCTGGCCAGTTTATGTGATTCCACAGTCACAGAGACACACCAGGCTGTTACTCTTTCACCATATGTGTATTATTCTTTCATTACCAAGTTTACTGCAGGCTTACAAAAAGAGGAGGTTTCCCCACAGCTTTCATTCCTCAGCCCAATCTCACCCTCTGAGCTTTCCATGCTTCCTGTTCCTTCCACTTATATCCACCCAATTACATCATTAGCCCAGTGATTAACATCCACATGCCCATCATTCCCGAACAACTGCCTCCAGCTCGGCCTGCAGCCTACTTCAGGCTGCAGTAATGTCACTGACAAGGGTGCTGCTCAAAGTGACCTGTCACAGGTTGATTTAAGTGGTAGGTTATATATCAAAGTTAGTAGTTCTGGAATTTCGTATTTGAATTCCTTTAGAACTCTTGGGTGAATACTATCTGGTCCTGGTGACTTATTAACCTTAAAAGAGTCAATTTGTTTCAAAACCTCCTGTGTTTGACACTGCAATCTGGGACAGATACTCAGATTTGTTACCTAAAAAGAATGGCTCTGGTGTGGGAATCTTTTTTGCATCTTCTGCAATGAAGACCAGTACAAACAAACCATTTAGGTTTACAGCAACCACCTGGGTCTCCCCTGAGAGCTTCTTTAGCACCTCAAACATCCAGTGGCCCCACTGATTTTTGGGCAGATTTCCAACTTCTGATGTACTTAGAAACAAATTACTGTTCGTTTGTGTCTTTTGCTAGTTGCTCTTCAAATTCTTTTTTGGCCAGCCTAATAATACTTTTACACGTGACTTACCAGAATTTATGCTCCTTTCTATTTTGCTCAGTGGAATCTGACATCCAATTTTTGAAGGATACCTTTTTGCCTCTAACCACCTCTTTTATTTTGTTGTTTAGCCATAGTGGCATTTTTTGGTTCTCTTGCTGGTTTTATATTTATTTATTTATTTGTGGTATACATATTGCTTAAGCCTCTATTACTGGGGTGGGCAAACTTTTTGGTCCAAAGGCCACATCTGGGTTTTAAAATTGTATGGCAGGCCATGAACGCTCACAAAATTGGGGGCTGAGGTGCAAGAAGGAGTTAGGACTCTGGCTGGGGATGTGGGCTCTGAGGTGGGGCTCAGGGGCTGGGGGTGCAGGAGGGTGCTACAGGCTGGGATGAGGGGTTCGGAAGGCAGGTGGGGGATCGGGGCTGAGGCAAAGAGGTGTGGGGAGGGAGGGGGGTCAGGGGTGCCGGCACCAGACGGCGCTTACCTCAAACAGCTCCCAGAAGGAGCAGCACGTCCCCTCTCCAGCTCCTATGCGGTGGCACGGCCAGGCGCTGCCCCACAACTCCCATTGGCCATGGCTCCCGAGTGTGGAGCCCCTCTGGCTGCCCCTACACACAGGAGCCGGATGGGGGACATGCCACTGCTTCCAGGAGCTGCGCAGAGTAGGGCAAGCCCCTGACCCCGCTCCCCAGCTGGAGTGGGGCAAGTCCCAGACCCTCCTCCCTGGCAGAAGCTCGAGGGCTAGATTAAAATGTCCGGAGGGCCGGATGTGGTCCCCGGACCATAAGTTGCCCACCTCTGCTCTATTAGGATGATTTTTAAAAGATTCCAGGCAGTTTACTCTTGTGACTGTTCCTTTTCGTTTCCATTTAAGCAGCCTCCTCATTTTTGTATAGCTCCCCTTTTTGAAGTTAATTGCTACTATGCTGAGTTTCTTTGGTATTTCCCCCCCCGACAAGGATGTTAAATTTCATGACATTATGGTCTCTATTACAGAGCGGTTCCGCTCTATTCACCTCTTGGATCACACCCTGTGCACCATTTAGGACTAAATCCAGAACTGCCTCCCCCTTCTGGGATCCAGGACTAGCTGCTCCTAGAAGCAGTCAGTAACGTTGTCTAGAAATTTTATCCCTGCATCCCATTATGGGTGACATGTACCCAGTCAATATGCGAATAGTTCAAATCCCCCATTGTTACTGGGTTTTCTGTTTTTTGTAGCCTCTCTAATTTCCCTGAGCATTTCACAATCACCATCTTAGTCAGGTGATCAGTAGTATGCTCCTGCTGCTTTACTCTTATTGTTCAAGCATGAAATTTCTATACATGTTCTAACATATTCTACAGTATGCTTTGATCCATTTAAGATTTTTACTATATTTGACACTATGTTTTGTTTCACATACAGTGCCACTCCCGCACCTGTGCAACCTACTGTGTCATTTTGTAGTGTGGGAATACTGTGTCACATATCATCATTCCACCAGGTTTCTGTGATGCCTATTACATCAATATCCTCATTTAATACCAGGCACTCATGTTCACCCATATTAGTATTTAGACTTCCTGCATTTGTATACACGTACTTTCAAAATTCATTAATATTTTTCTGCTTTCATGTGATGTAACTGAATGGGATTCTTTCATTGGGACCCTCTTCAATTCCTACCTGTACTTTATCAACTTCAAACCTCTCCTCTTTCTTAAGATATTGAGTATCCCCTTTAATAAATCCTCCCCTAAGAGATGTGCCTGTCAAAACTGTGTGCTCCTCCGCCCCATTGGCTTTCCTCCAGCCCTTAGTTTTAAAATTCCTCTATGACCTTTTTAATCTTATATGCCATCAATCTGGTCCTGTTTTGGTTTAGGTAAAGACCATCCTTCCTGTTCAGGCTCCCCCTTTCCCAAAACATTCTCCAGTTCCTAATAAATCTAAATCCCTCCTCCAAACACAATCGTCTCATCCACACATTGAGACCCTGAAGTTCTGCCTAACTGGCCCTGTGCATGGAACTGGAAGCTTTTCAGTGAATGCTGCCATGGAGATATTAAACTTTAATCTCTTACCTAGCAATCTGAATTTGGCCTCCAGGACCTCTTTCCTACCTTTCCTTATGTCATTGGTACCTAGATGTACCACGACCACGGGCTCCTTCCCAGCACTGTACATAAGTCTATCTAGATTAGGGGTATCAAACACACAGCCTGCAGAGCTATTTCCTGTGGCCCACCATAAGCGCCTCCTCTCCTCCTCCTCCCACCCCCAGCGCACCCCATCCCCTCTCCTCCACCTACCTCCCAGCACTTCCTGCTGCCAAACAGCTGTTTGGTGGCGCTTAGGACTTTCCAGGAGGGAGGGAGGAGGAGCGGGGATGCAGCATGCTAAGGGGAAGAGGTGGAGAAGAGGCGGAGCGAGGGCAGGGATTTGAGGAAGGGGTTGGAATAGGGGCAGGGATGGGGAGCATGAGCTGTATCCTATTCTGTTTATGCATCATCAACAGAACATTTGACTATGAGTCTAATCCAACCCCCATTGAAGTCAATGACATTCTTTTCATTGCTTTCAACAGGGGTTAAACAGGACCTTAAATTCCAGTTGCCGAACATAGTACTGGTGAAGAAGCGTAAGTGAGAAAAAACACTGGACTGAAATTACGAAGTACATTTGCAGACCTGTGTAAAGGGGTCCACTCAATGCAGGAGCCAGGGGCGGCTCTAGGTATTTTGCCGCCCCAAGCACGGCAGGTAGGCAGCCTGCCTTCAGCGGCTTGTCTGTGGGAGGTCCCCAGTCCCATGGATAAGGCGGAAGCCTGCAGGAGATCCACCGAGGCCGTGGGACCAGCGGACCCTCCACAGGCATGCCACCGAAGGCAACCTGCCTGCCGCCCTCGTGGCAACCGGCAGAGCGCCCCCCCCCGTGGCTTGCCGCCTCAGACACATGCTTGGCGTGCTGGTGCTGGAGCCGCCCTTGGCAGGAGCACCTCCGTGGGGGTACTCCACCCTTTTAGGCCTCCTTTAAGAATCTCTAATCCAGGACAGAACCACAGGCTTTACTCTCCTCCTGACCTCCTCCTTGTCTCTAGCCAACTCCCTTTTCCTCTAGGCAGTGGTTGCAGATCTCCACCCTGCAGCCTTCTTCCTGCTGTCACTTTCTGGCTTTATCATCCTAGCCCAGGTCTTCCCCTCTGCGGGGCTTCATCTTCCATTAGTTCTTATCAATCCCTGGCTTCCCTCCAGGTGTAATATATAAAGTTGATTGGTCCTTTCTTGCCCACATGTATCCACTCAGGGCTTGTGTGGCATGGGCACGCCATCACAGGATGACAGAATTTTTTTTAACTCACACAATTAACAAATTAACGCTGCCAGCTAAGTCACCAAAAATGAAATGACTATCAAAATTAGCACTGACTTTTCGGATTATAGTTTTTAAAAAGTTAATACATAGACTTTTAATAGCACAGTACGTTACTATTCATTTTTGTCTCTACTTTTGTATCGTTTTATGAAAAGGCTTCAGTGATGTGGCCCTCGAGCCAATGTCCTACTCCTCATGTGGGCCTCCTGGTGATTTAAGTTTGAGATCCCTGATCTAGATGTCACGAATGGTCTGCATCCTTCGCAACTGGCAAGCATTTCAACATGCGGTTCTCCTGGTAATCACAAACCTGACTATCTATATTTTTAATAACTGAATCCCCCATTACTATTACCTGTCTCTCCCTAACAACAGGGCTCCCCTTCCTCTGAGAGGTACCCCTAGTATGAAAGGACAGGATAACATCATCTGGAAGGAGGGTCCCAACTATGGGATTGTTTCCCTCTGCTAAAGCTCGAAGTTCTCCTTCCTCAAGACTTTCATCCTCCTCAAAGCACAGAAACTATCAGACTGGATGTGGGACCGCCCTACTGTATCTTGGAAAGTCTCCTCTGTCTCCCTTACCTCCTCCAGTTCAGCCACTCTTGTTTCAAGAGCCCATGCTCAGTCTCAGAAGGGACATGAATTGCTTGCACCAAATGCACACATATGCCATCCTCCCAGAAGGCAGGTAATCTTACATGCTGCATTAGTGCAATAAATTAGACAGACCCCACTCTGCTGCTGGACTTCTTCCTGCACTATTTTTACTCTTGCAGAGGTTTTTGTTGGGAGGGGGCTTCGGGGGAGGGGGCTATTCGCTTAAGTTTAGAGAATGTTTGTTAGGTTTGTCTGGCTCTCATGCCCTCTAAATTCCCTTGCAAAGCAAAACTCCTGTTTGCTGCTCTTAGTTGCTTAGAAGCTGGCTTTTTAAACCTGTTCTCCCTAAATCAGCCCCGCCCCATCACAGCATCCTAAAGGGATTAGAGATCAAAGGTCCAGGATGGCAGGCTAGAGCCTTGTTAGGAATCTCTCAGCCTTGCCTAGCAGGCCACAAGGCTCAGCACACAGCTCCTCAAACAGACCACACTACAAATTTCAATCAAGCTGGCATATGGCAAGCCCACAACAACAAACAGACATACTCACTCTAAGGGTAACAGAGTTGCTCCTCCTTCACATGAAGAACTCCCTCGCAAAGCTCCCCTGTTTACTACCTCAGACAGGACCAGAGATAGAGAACTGATGGCATCAACACTTACATTGCCCCCAGCTTTAATTAAATCTTGAACACCACCTGAACGTAAGACTTAGTTCCTGCTGTCCAATCCTCCCTCATCTGTCATTTTCCTTCCCCATCTTATTTCTTTACTTTCCTATCTTCTCCTTTTGCCTTCTGTTTAAAAACAATCTGGCTTAGCTGGCAAAAACTACATCTCTGTAACCCTGGTGTAAGCCTGTGACCCACTAGTGATGCAGCTAAAGGCAATGCCCTAAGCAGGCTGAGGCTAGTACAAGTTCACTAGGTCTCACAGTGGATCATCTAAATGTATGATATGCCTGTGTTTCTCTAGCAGTGAGGCTGCAAGCTAAAGTCAGAACCAGAGACAGAAGATACAAAAGGGAGAGAAGAGCAAAGAGAAAGTGTGTAAGTTTGTCTTGTTTCATCTTAAAATAAACAGAATCATGCTCCAATAACAGCAGCAGTAGCTCAAGACCATCTCAACTTTCTTCTCTTCCCACCCCCTAAAAGGTCAGCTGTTGCTATCTGTAACAGCATCTAAGAGTGTCAAACAGAATGTTTTCCCTATAAAGACTCTCTATAGCTATAGAGAAAGGGAATAAGGGATACAGTTAAAATTGAAGCCTTAAGTAATACTTTACATTTCAAACGTTTAACTGTTTTTTCCTTCTTTGTCTCTACAATAAAAGCATTTAAATTTTTTTTAATCGCGACTGTTACAATGGAAGTAAATCAGCAATAATTTGACACAAAACCCCAGACCACACTTAATTGTTCAATGTCTCAATAGTGAACAAGGGTTATATAAACATCTTCTCTCTTGTTGGGCCCACAACACCCTCTTTTCAACACTACACAATCTTGTGAAGACATCTTCAAATATATACCATAACACATTGACATGGACTGTAGTGGTACTGATTGGTAATGCCAGCCTGGACGAAGAAGAGGGTTGCAGGATGTCCGTTAGCTCATGTTGTTGGTCCGGGACTTCCTCTAAGTTGATTCTAAGCTCGTTGGCAACCCTATTACAAAAGTCCTGGAATTTCGAAAAATCATCTGAAGACATTTGAGGGGAGGGAAGTAAGGCTTCTTCGTTAATATTTGGAGGATTTTCTTGCATGCTGTATTAGGAGAACATCACCAGACCGATATTTAAATTGTTTTATTCAAATTAAAACAATGTTATGTAGTCTAGATTTTTTCTTCAACAGCAAACATAATATTTTAACAAAACAAGCATATGATTTTTTTTCCACTTAGTTACACATTCAAGTTTTTTAAAATGAGGTTTGTTTTTGTTAAAATTATTTTTAACTAAAATAGTTAAATGAAATATTAAAAAAACCCAATAATTAAATTGACTATGTTAGCCAGATCAACATGAGAACTTAAAATATTGGCTTCTACAGCTAACTCAGTTGTCTTCGCCTTCATTTTCCTGTTTGTTCATAATCTGGAAAAGAAAAACAAGCTTTCCTACTTTTTCAGGTCCCAAACGATTTTTCGATTTGGAATGGATTAGTCCAAAGGAAGAAAATATTCTTTCTATACCAGCAGAAGAAGCTACTCCTGTTAAAAGTGAGATTATCACTTCAACAGTCTCCGAATCCAAGTGCTTAAGTGACTTCCACCAGTTCACTGGTGTGACTTTCTTTAAAACATCATCAGCAAACATATATTTCTTGAATGGTTCTTATTCCCAAACTGGGTCTCTTTTACAGCCTGCTCCCATTAAAGGTTTTCCCTTATAGTGAGAGGATGGTTTGGTAGATCTCAAATCAATCAAGGCTACACTCAGAAAGACCTTAAGACTTCTGGAATATGCTGCTCAGTTTCACTTTTGTTTCTACTGCCTGTCCCTCCCTTCTCATGTTTATCTCCAGACTTCTTCATGTCCAGAACTATTCCACCCCCAACAATCTTCTATTCGTTGAACTTTTTGAAACTTTGCACTTTTAGAGAGAAGTAAGGGATTGACTCTGTGTATACAAATTTGCAGAGGGACAATAGGGTTGAGGTCGGTTATTACTCACCTCTATGTATTATTTATTTATTTGAAAACATTTTTTGCTGTTGACAAGCATGTTCTCTCTGGAGACGCAAATCCAGTCTGAGAACTGCAAAACTAAACATCTCTGATGGTATGTTCTAGACTTGAGCACTGAGTCCCATTGGGTAGATAGAAAGATTAACCTAAATCTATACAGAAGCCCCTGGAACCCCATCAGATTGAGTCCCTAATCCATGAACTACTGGAACTCATTTACAAAACTTTTCTTAAACATTACATGAATACAGTGTCTCATACTATAGAATTAGAATTTATAATCCCTGTTCCATGATGCGATATCTTTGAGCTACAATGTATCTTAATTAAAACTATCTTTACATAGGATTTTTTCTCAAAAAACATTTTATCAAAAAAATCCTATTTAAATTTTAAAAAGCTCGATTTTTTTTGTTTTGTTTTGTGTTTAAAAAAAGCATTGATTTTTATCCAACCTGAAAGAAAAAAAAGAAACAAACGCACACTATTGCAAGGACTGTCTCTCTCTATGCTTTGGCACTGTAACTGCAGTACCATCCGTCCTAAACAGTAGTGTAGTATTGCTGTGTGCAATGGCATTCCCATTCTATCCCAGAGATGGCTGCTTTTCAGTAGTGGGCAAAACAGTTATAGATACAAATATAAATATTTGTAAAGTGATTTGGGATCCCCTCCTGGGCAAAAAGGTGCTATATAAACATGTCTCAGATAAATTATTCCACTCATTGACAAAGAGATAGAATCTGTGCAACACACTCTCATCCTGTCCACCCTCCATCCTAATGAGCTAATAATAAATAAGTTGCATCTCTACAACACCTTCCATTCAAGAAACTCAGAACTAAGATGTGCTGCTCTGGTGTCTGCTTAAATATTTGGACACAAAATAGCAGCAGTTAATAGCTATTAGTGAACAGGAAGCAAAACAGAAACAAAATAGAAATGGATTTTTAATCATTCTAGGACACCAGGAGGTGAGGGACTAAGGGTGGAAACAATCAGCATAGTACTCCTTAACTTCTGCTACTGTTAACAGTGTCACACTCCAATGGTCCCTCTCCCTCAGGGAGGCTCGAGGAAGGCAGATCAGCATTGTATGTGGCTAACGCTGTTGCAAGCATCGCAAAATGCAAAGCATTTTGGGGAGAATCAAAGGTGTGTGAGTGGGGAAAAGACAGTTACTCACCTTTGTAACTGTTGTTCTTCGAGATGTGTTGCTCATATCCATTCCAGTTAGGTGTG
>NC_133770.1:293335235-293349566 GCF_003597395.2 Chelonoidis abingdonii
ATCTGTTAGTCTTTAAGGTGCCACCGGATTCCTTGTTGTTTTTGTGGATATAGACTAACATGGCTACCCCCTAATACTTGACTATAAACAAGTTAGTCAAATTTGCTAAAAGAACACGCCTGATGTGTATAATCTTTGTGTTGTAGGTTTAAGAGACATTGATGTCGTTTTAGATGATACCACTAAAATCCATTCGAATCTTCCATTCAGAATTGCAAAACCAAGAAACATTTTTGCCAGACACAGGTAATCAGTGTTGTTTAACTTTGGTATTTAGCATTTAACCCTGAAGGTAACTTAATGCTTTACAAAATTTAAAATGTTTTAAATCAAGTCGTGGCCGCAGCAGGGCAGTCAAAGCCAGGAGAATGAGAAAAGACTTTAAATTTGCTTTTTGGGAACAGAATAGCAGATAAGAACTGTAATAAAAGACAGAAAGGCCATGCCCCACACTGAGCCTTCAGGTGGCTCTGTGTAATCAAACTGTCTCTTTGCCAAATGGGAGCCCCAATAGGTTGTGTTTTCCTTTTTAAATCACAGTGTGTTTTGGGCAGCCGAGAAGGCCACAGCAAGCCAACTGGGACTGATTCAAAAAGCACCAGCCACAGAAGGCCCTGGATGACGACACCCCCAAAGGAACCCAGGACTCAAAAACCCTCCTGAGAGCTGGAGAAATTTGGAGATCACACAGCGGATCCTGGACGACTTGTGCGCACAGGACAGACCTCCTGTCCACCCTTCCCCCCCACCTCCTTCCTACGCTACACCCATGCCTAGCCAGCCCCAGGTACTGAGTGTGAGAGTATGAAAGTGGGTTAGGGCTTAGGGCACTAATGCTTTCTTCCTTCCTTTGAGCGACGTGGAAGCATGTCCAGTACACTCTGCTGTTTTTTATTATTTTTGAATAAAGCTTTAAAATTCAGACACGTGGTGTGCCTTGTCATCTCTTCCGCCCCACACCACCTCCCCCAAAAAAAGATCCTGTGGTCCTAGCCTGATCAACTGTGGGCCCAGGCAGATTGATGATAAAAATCTGTCACAACAGGACTTGTGAAGCTAACACCAGGCACTTGAAAATGTATCCTTTAGTGCAGAGGTGGGCAAAGTTCGGCCCGCGGGACTGTCCTGCCTTGCCCTTGAGCTCCCGGCTGGGAAAGCTAGCCCTCAGCCCCTCCCCTGCTGTCCCCTCTCCCACGGCAGCCTCAGCTTATCGTGCCACCCAGTATTTACTATCGTGTGGTAAATTGCATTCCTTAAGTGCTGTAAGCACTTATACTCTTGAAAGGTGCAATACTAAAATTCTCATAAGTTTGAGACCTTGCTGGCTATTACCATAGCTATTAGAAACACTATGCTGCAGTTTCAGAAAATATAGAGAACTAAAAAGGGAATTTGAAAGGATGATAAGTGGAAGTCCAGAGTGCCAAGCTGAAACTCCAGATAGGACATCTGAAAATCTTGGGAAGCTGACATCATCTACTGCCTTCAGAAAGTTGACCTCAAAAGCTCTTCCTACAAATCTGAAAGGGGGTTCAAGGGCAACCATGTACTTTGAGGGTGTTCACTCCACATCCAATGCACAGTTGGTGTAGTAAAGGGACTAAAGTTTGGATGATCCATATCCTTGTAATATACCAGGCAACATACTGGTTCAAATGTAAAGAACACACCATTGCAGTGAGTATATTTCTTGTTTTAAGATTATGTCTACATGAGGCTGTTACATCACACTAACTGTAGTTGGTTCACCTTAAAGTGCTTTGTGTCCACAAAAAAAAAGTTTTCAAAGTGGTTTATTTGGTTTCTTAGGGTACAGTAAGTAATCTCCCTTGGAACAAGAACAGCTCCAGTTCCTAGTAAGTTTGTTTACTCTAAGGTTTGTGTAGACCAAATCCTAATGACTATGCTGATAGCAGCACTTCAACTAATATCCCATACTGCATTGGTTCACATCTGGATCAACCTGTAACCTATAATGAATTAAACCTTAATTTTTTCCCTCTGAAATGTAACCACTCAGAACCAATGGTTACATTTTGATTCAAGGCTAGCATTGACAGCTCAATAGCAAAGGAGAGAAAGCATGATGGAGGCTGACTGTGAAGGGCCTTGAAATTGAATACAAGCAGGTTTTGTCTGACGCTGCAGAGAAGGTGGAGCCAGTTGAGGGACAAAATGTGCAGAG
This sequence comes from Chelonoidis abingdonii, assembly GCF_003597395.2. Classification (NCBI taxonomy): domain Eukaryota; kingdom Metazoa; phylum Chordata; order Testudines; family Testudinidae; genus Chelonoidis; species Chelonoidis abingdonii. Next base: position 293,337,421 of record NC_133770.1, read on the forward strand.
GTAGGGTCAAAGCAATGGGCTAGGACAGAAGTTCTGAAACTTTTTTTTTGCTGCGCCCGCCTTTGGAGATTCATGTTCCATGCACATTCCCCTCAGCACAGGAGGAAGGGAGGAACCAGATGGTGCAAAGTTTTTTTGCCTATGGGGCAGAGGGGGTGAAAGGAATCTCCACATGACCATCAAGAAAGAGGTCTGAGCCAAAGATGACACCCAGGTTCCGATCCTGAGCGATAAGCAGAATGATGATGTTATCTACAATGATCAAGCAAGGACATAGCAGAGAGGGTTTGGGTGGGTTAGGAGCTGCTTTAGCTATGCTGAGTTTGAGGTGACGGCTAAACAGCCACAAGGAGATGTCAGAGAGATAGGTCAATATTTTAGATTGGGCAGAAGGAGACAGGTCTGGAGTAGAGCGGTAGATCTGCAAGTCACCTGCATAGAGAGAGTAGTTGAATTGAGTTTGCACATGAGATTACTCCTTTAAAGATAAGGTGTAGAGGGAAAAGAGGAGATCAAGGACAGAGCTCTGTAGAACTCCCACAGAACGCTGGAGGTATGGTGAGCTGGAACCTCTGAAGGATATGCTGAAGAGGAGATTAGAAAGGCAAAAAGAGAGGACAGTCACAAAAGCCAAAGTAGAAAAAGATTTCAAGAAGAAGGAAAGCATGTCTATGGCTGAGATCAAGGAGAATGAGGGTGGAGTATTAGTTCTGAACTTTGGCTAGCAAAGGTAATTACAGATCTTGTTGACAGCTGTATCAGTGGAGGATGGTGGAGAGGGGAGGAGAGGAACTGACAGTTATATAAGACTGTGTGCAATGTGCTTAGAGATTAAAGGGAGAAGGAGCAGTAGCTGGAGAGGCAAGTGAGATCAAGGATGGGTTCTTTTAAAATGGGACAGACTACAGCATTCTTGTGTTGTGAGAGGAAAGAGCCAGAGGAGAGTAAAGTTAGCAAAAAGAGTAAAGGAGGGCATAAGGGTTGCAAGGGAGACAGGAGATGAAATGGGATGGGGTTAGCGGGACAAGTGGAGGGATTAGTGCGGGACGGCAGCCAAGAAACTTCTGTCTCTCTAACAGGGGAAAAGACACCAAGAGTTGTGGGAAGAGAAGGCAAGCTGAGAGTAAGGGAAAGATTACACACATTGCAAAACTGTTCTCTCAGTTGCCTGCACTAACTGGGGGAAACTATCCAGTTTCCCCTTTGCTTTTTTAAAAACAGCACTGTTCTGTCTCCTGGTGACCTGCCTCCATGTTATATTCTCCCATGTCAGGGCAGCCTGCAGTGGTACACATGGAATTAACAACCTGTTCACTGCACCCACATACAAAATGAAAAGAAGCCTCTATTCATCCACCTCCCAGCCCCAAACCAAATGTACTTTAAAAAAAAATCTTACGTGTTCATAACCCCTACCCTGACACCTCCCCATCTCCCAAATAAAATATAAGGTGCCTGTAATATGGGGAAGTAAGTTGGGTAACATCTTATAAACTCCAAGTGAACCGCAGAGAAGATGAAAATGAGATTCCAAAATTATGAGAAAATAAACATTTTATCATTGTTAGCACAAAGACTATGAGGAGTTGGACAATAAGTCTTTTCTTTTTTTTGTTCTTATTTTCCTTAGCACCTGTAATGGCGCAAAGAGGGAGGACTGACTGCCCCCCCAAGGGCTTTCAAATTTCAGGGGAAAAAAACAAAAAAAACAAAAAAAATCTCCAATCTGTTCCATTAAGTCCTCAATTCCCCACAATAGAGGCCCATGAAGACAGAGTTCTGGGGGAAAGATTTCCTGAAGCTTTCTCAAAAGGTTGAAATGGATCATGTAACCACTGAGAGGGAGCAAGTGGTCATTGAGAAGGACATGATGCAGACACTTCAGAGGCAAACAGCTGTGATGGAGCATTTTTTGCTGCAAAGGTCAAGTACTGTGCCCCAGAACTCCAATGTGCTGCAAAATGTAGAAAATACACCATATTGGGACTACCTTTTCAATCAATCAGTTTACATCTGCCTCTCACTACCTTTAGCCCCAATTAAATGGATATGTGTGTTATTTTCTGGAGTTGGTGAGCACTCAAGCGTAGCCATTCCTCAATACCACCATTCTTAACTTTGCACTACAGTCTCTGGGGGCCATGGATCAGCATTCAGATTGCACTCCCCATCACTACCAAGCCCAAGCCAGGGAAGCTAATGATCTAACCAGTGGACCATATTCGGTGATGAATCCTGGTCACATGCCATCTGAGGCACATTGCAAATATGCTAAGACTACAATCCCTGTTTAGTTGTTTATTTTTTATTGAAGCAGGATTGTCACTTTTTTCATACTCAAATGCAATTTCTAAAAACCAGCCTTGAAAACTTAATTCAGATACAACTCAAACTCTCAATGGCACAACACACACCACCCCCCTGCCATTAATTCATAATAAAAATCAAAACAAAATTATTTCCTTGCTTACAAAGCATTTAATTAGCCACAACTACACACTGGCCTCAAAGCAGAAACACAAGGTATCCTTCACACTGTTCCCTTGACGACTTCTGAAGGGAGTACCCCTCTATGAATGCCCATAATATTGAAAAAATCTCTGCAGCTCCTGTTCCCATCCATCCTCCAGGATTTCTCCCTTGGTTTCACAGATACTGTGCAACACACAGTAGGCACTTATCACACATGGCACATAATGATAAGAAACATCCAGTCTTCTCATAAGGCACCACCATTTCCCTGTCAGCCATCTGAACACACACTGATATTCTACAACTACTCAGGGCAAAGTTAAATCTCTCCTTTCTCACGTTCAACTGTCCAGTGAAAGACTTAATAAGCTAGAGAAGCAGAGGATAATATGGGTCTTCCAGACTGAGTGAAGGAATCATAACTCCATTAACATCCATAATGTACTGAGGAGCCAAATTTCCCTTGCTCATTCCAACAAACAAGCATGAATTTCTAATTATCCTAGCATCATGTATCCTACCAGACCACCCCACATTAATACTGGTGAATCTTCCACAGTGATCAACCAGGCCTCACAGCATGATGGAAAAAACATTCTTTTCTGTTAATAAAGTCTTTGAACCAGTGGGGAGGGGCAAAGCAGGCTCAAGTGTCTCATCAATAGCCTCTATACAGTTTGGGAACCTCACCCGTGCAAAGCCATCAATAACATTCTGTGCACTGCCAAGCTGTATGACAGCACAGCAGCACTCTCCTGATTAACAACTGACTAGTAAGTCACTGGGTGTGGCGAGTTTCCAGATGTCAATGGTACCACACTTCTCCAAGCACAGGGGAATTCTCATGTTAGTCTTCTCTCACTGCTGCTCCACAGACTTCTAGGAAATTTGCCTTTCCCATTCTGTAGTTTTGCCGCCACTGCTGGTCATCCCAGGTCTTCATCACTACCTTATTCCACGAGTCACTGCTAGCTGAGTGAGCCCAAAAGCAGAACTCCACTTAGCTCAGGTATACCAGGTAGATGCTCTGCAGAAATAAACTACTTGATTTCATCCTCCTGCTCCTCATTTGGTAGCTGGATTGCTGCAGTATCAACAGCCCTATCAAGCTGCAGGGCCAAATCCATCTGCCTGTGTGACTCAAAATGCACATGCATATGAACAACTGCCATGATCATAATGCTCAGCACAGGGTTCTCCAGGCTGCCTGACATTGGTTTGAAAATGATGCTGGCAAAATGAAGGAATGCTAGGAGAGCTATCACAGGAAGTTGTTAGCCTGACCCCATGTCCTAGGATTTCTGGTATGCATCCCAGAATGGACTGCGGGTAAAAAAAAAGAGAGCAAGTAGCGCAACAGTATACCATGGGATATCTGCCCAGAATACTGAGAGGTCTATTCAAACTAACACTGAGCTGTTTGAATGCAATGATTAACAATGACAATACCACAATAAGGCACGGACACACTACCATTTGCAACAGTTAAAAATCACTGCAATTTAGAGTCAAACGACATCACTGTTAACAACACTGTGCAGACGTGGCCTAAGAATGGTCTGAATTAAAGTATCCTGTTGCCAAATATTTTCTAAGTGACAATCCTAACTGCATTATATGTAACCTATATTCTGCAGTTAGTTCTCTTTTTAAATTTCAGCCAGTTACAATCATTAAGCACTTTAACATATTAACCAAAACAAAGAACAATGGATAGACAATTGTAAATTGCTAACTATAAAGATAAGTGTTCTCATAATATTGCACTGCCATCATCAACTTAGATTTATATGGCCCCTTGTATCCCAAAGAGCTTTAAAGACTGTGTATAGAGATAACTGACCCACCAATGGCGTGGAATGCAACAGCCATTCTGCAGAAGTAATGTTACATTTTTTTATTTTTATTTTTTAAAACAGCAGTGGAAGTGAATCTTCTGTTTCTCTATAGAGCCTATCATCATGATAGTTAAGCACTAAGGTACTCATTCTTCAAAAACCTATGGACAGCCTTAAGACTAGTCCCTATGTGTAAAGCTTTTTACTTGAATGGGACAATTCACAGGTATACTCTTAAACATGTGCCTATGTGGTTACAGGATTGGAGACTAAGGAGGAAAGAACTTCAGTTCAGCTACAATGGAGAGATTTTTATTCTTTGGTGGGCAGATCATACTTTTCCAAGTTGGAATAAGGCCACAGAGCAGAAGTTATCATCATGACACTTGCAAGAATAATAAAGTGCCATGGAATATTTAATGAAGCCAACCCTATGATTTAAACTTATTCTGAAAGACAGCACCTCTAGAAGCAGGATGCCCCAAGCATTATGAGGATGCATTACTCCAGTTCCATCAAAATGAGCGGTGACATCTAATGAATCAGCTATACCACTTCCTGTAATATCTCTTCTCTTTGGGTTTCTCTTTTCATACTCACCTGGGAGGGAAAGAGGCAAGAGAAGTTCCCTACACCAGGGTATGTAGGTCTTTTGGCAACTCTGGAAGGAACCCTAAAACCCTGCTGAATCCTACCTCCGGCATGCATCCCTAGGAGGAAGCCCTGATGAGCCAAACTATAGCGTGGAGTCTTAGGGATTACTTCCTAGCCAGAGTTCAGAGGCAGCTAAGGAAGGCATTATTAGCTAGGCACTCCCTAAGTTTAGCTGCAGGGGAGAGATACAAAGGGGTTATGCGGACCAGAAGCCAGGGAAGGAAGCTCTGCAGAACACAAGAGCTACCTGGTATAGTTTATATTATTTGTATTTCAGTTTACTGGTTGTAAAATTACGTAGAAAGAAGGCAGCTAGAGATTTCTGCCAAGCTAGTGTTGATTTTGGTTAAACCAGAAGCACTGTCAAAAAAACCCACCCTGAGAATGAGATCTTGTGTTCAAACCTGAACCACTGGGGAACATATACCCCTTTATTTATCATAATCCTTTTCCATCAACATAATACTGTCTTCTTTTGCCCTGAAAACCTTGAGACAGTCAACCAGCTAACAAGATCAGCAAGATGCCACTTCCAGAAGTCAGGTAGAGCTGTAAGCACTTCTAGACGATTACTGCTTTAAAGAGATATTTTCACACTTTGTAGCTTCTTTAGGCTGAGCTTACTAAACACATCAGTGGCTCCTTACATTCCTCCATTTCACCCCACAAATTCTGTGTACACACTCCCATCCCCCTCTATTTCAGGGACTCACTGCAATCTCACTCCCTTACCAGCAATTCACATTCCCCTCGTCCCCCATACCAGGATACCCCATTTTTCCCCATGCCAAGGGCTGTGTTCACACCCCCACTCCCTCCGCCACTATTTTTCTTTCTGCTGGGAGATAAACTCCATTGGGATGAGCAGAGAAGAGCACTGTTATGTGAAAGCCATTAATGGGTGACATCAACCACTTGTCTGATCTATAGACAATTGCAGAGCTGCTTGAGGCTGTGCTGGCAGGGGCTTCATGTGTCTTCCTTGATTTTTCCCCAAAAGTCAATAGGGTTCTGGCCACTGATGCCTAGAACATTCCCTGAAATTATGGAATTGATCAGATGCAGCCTTCAAAAGTGACTCTGTTACAGATAAAGAAATAGAAAAATGCTGTTCAGTTGTGTGCAAGGCCTTTGTAAGGTCAGCCAATAATATTACCACCCCTCACTTTGGAAGCTCATAGGATATACAAGTCCATTGGTTTACCAGCAATTTTTAAAACACATTGTACTGGTTGAAGCAAGGTTGCTTGACAAACAATCAAAACTATTTTTAAATCCAATACATTTAATATTGATATAACATTCATCACAATAGCGTCAGAGCACCTTTGTGTAGCTTGCTTCTTATAGGTGGTGTTATCAGCTCCACCTATTACTGAAGGTTGCCTGACATTTTCCTGTTTTCAGTTGCTTATTACACTGTCAAAATGTAACCACCTGGGCTGAAATTTTCAATGCCATTTGCCCCCCAAGACCCTCAGTCTTATTCAGTGCCCAGAATGTGCGGTGCTCAGCTAATGAGTAGCTACTCAATATTTTGTTTTCTCTTCATTGTTAAATACGTGGGTCCATGCCTTATTTACTGCATGCTATTCAAAGCCTGGCCTGAAGACAGAAATAAGTTCCTCGTAAGCTTTTTTCTTGTCACTATAGTATGTGTTTCACAAAGCATAATTTATTTTCATAACACCCGTGAAGTGAGAGGTGGTGATACCCCCATTTTACAGATAGCAAACCAAGACAAAAAGAGTAAGGTCAAAACTATCCAATATGGGTACTCAATTTGAGATGCCTAGGGACCGGATTGTCAGTATTCAGCATTATATAGTGTTTTATATGTTCAAAGTACTGTTCCCATTGATTAAAGTTGCAGCTGTGAGTGCTCAGCACTTCTGTAAATAAGAAACAAAGGTCTCAAAGGCAGGCACTCAAAATGAGGAACACGCAATTAGTGACTATCTGTGAGAAGTCTGGTTTAAATCAGGGGTGCCCAACTTACGGCCCATCAGAGCATTTCATAAGGCCTACAGCCAACTTCAACACAGTAAGTGTGAAAACAGATTGTTTCTACGTATATATTGTCTATCTAAATACATACAGCACTTATATTTAAAGTCAATACTGGTGACTTTAAATCATATTAAAATATGGAGAATCTGTTTGGCCCACACAAGGTTATGCCGAGGTTTATGTGGCTCCTCTGTGTAACAAGGTTGAGTGCCACTTATTTAAGTGACTTGCCTAGCATCATATAGGAGCTCTGTGGCAGAGGAAGAGATGGAATCCAGCTCTCCAGGGAGGTATTCATCTGTCTGACCCCTGAAATCATCCATTCTCTTCCTGCAATCCCCTGCCTTGCTCATTATACACCTTCCAACTTCTGCAACAAATGAAACAGGGGTCCTATAGACATGCTCATTCACTACACAATCCTGATTTATCCCTCAAAGCAAGTCTGTCTGTCCTGGGGAATTGACTGGGGTCCTGGGGAAAAGATACCATGTGATCACGTAATTAAAGACTGTCTCATAATGCTTACGCACAAGGAGGTCAATTAAGGCTGCAACAGACAACCTTAATTCTGGCATTTCCTGACTGTTGAGAGCTTTATTTTGCAACCTTAATAATGTTCTTTTGATGTAGTTTTGTGTGTGTAATAAAGAAGTATAGCACGTTAGATACAATATACGCTATTAATTTATCACCTAGGTATCTGGGTACATAAAACAAATAAAAAAAAAAAGAGATGGTGCAAAAAAATGGCCAATAATTAAATTCAGCTAATCCTAACCTTCTCCATTCCCCCCAACTGCTGATCAAACAAATCTACTTCCATCCCTCCCCATAAACATACCAGAAAAATGCTATGTTAAATGTAATGTGCCTTGCTAAGAATTATTTTCAGAAAGTTCTGGCCTGTGTTTTACAGGAGGTCAGACTAGATGACTACAATGATCCTTCTGGCCTAGGAATCTATGAATCTATCATTGCTTACTTGTCATGGTGCTATATTTTACAATACTATGATTCATGGAGCTGAGTGAAAACTTTATAACAAAGTCTTATCAAAGAAGATGCACTCTACAGCAAGATATTTACCTAACAAACTAATAAATACACAGTTGTCATGGTTTTACCAGGATATGACTCACTTCAATCTTTTACACACTGTGTATTCCAAAGTATAAATGGCTGCAAACCAAAAAGCATGCTTGTACATGACATCATGACATTAACAGCTGTTCGTTTTAAAAGGTCAACTGAAATGAAAGGAAACAATCAAAAAAGATCCTAAATGTGGATAGTTCCCATCTAGGCTTTTTACACATGATAAATACATTTTGAGATGAACTTGGAAGTCTTTTTACCTGCAGAAAGACAATTTCAGGCTCTGACTTTTCTGGGTTACCCATGCTACTGCTGAAGACACTTTTGCTAAACCCTAAAACAGACCATGAATTGATGAATTGCATTGCCTTCATTATTGTAGATGTCAGGGATATCAACTGCTACATGAAACACATGGACCTGAACTCATGTATTAGCAGGTAAGGGGCCTCATACTAGCCTTTAACCGCTGATGTTATAAACAGTGTAAAACTTTTCAGAAAAATGGATCATGCCTCCACTGCCTATTACCATAAGTCTCAATTACCACCTTGAAATCAAAATTCAAACAATTCCCCATGCCTTACCAGCTGCCAATGCCCTAGCTATCTCTTACCTATCTAATAAAATCTTTAATATATTCCCTCCCAACAATTTCTATTCACTGTCAATATAAAAATTTAAGACAGACTGAAAATCTGGGGCATGACCAAATAAACTAAGTTCACTATAAAAAATGAAAACACAGTATGACCCTGGTCCATAATACAAATAATAATACTTAAACATCATATTGATTAGACCTGACCTAAGGAGAGAAGGAAGAACAATGAAGGGGAAAGAGGATAGGGGAGACTATCTCACGTAACTCTGAGGTCCCCGCCGCTTAATTCAAGTCTCACATGCTGCACAGGACACTGGATCTTGGTCTCAAGCATCCAGGCTGGCACTTCAGGGCTTTATTGTTTGCTCTAACTACAAAGCTTCAAGTTTTTTAATGAAGTGATAAAACTGCAGACTGCTAAAAACTTGAACTTTACTATCTTTAACTCGCATGGAAAAAAACCAGGAAAACCAACTTTAATCAGACCACGGCATTAATCTATTCATAGCTATGCAAGAGTTTAGAACAAATAGACATGGGACATTGGAAATGAGGAGAAGAGCGTGTGGGCAGGAGGGGAGAAGTAATTATTCACCTAGAATTTTAAAAGCAAAAAAAGGCTAATTAGCATCCATGAAATCCCTGGGCAAGAAATTAGAGAAAGTGTTAGTATGCAAGAGAAGACAGTCACATAGTGCTGCACATTTGGGTAGTAATGAGACAAGTGAACCCGCATTAAGTGACCATCACTAGTGTCGGAAGGTCTACAGACCAACTATCTCATAGACAGAATTTCAAGGACTTTAGAAGGTGAAAGAGGGTACCTGTTAATCTGAAAAGTAGCTTTCAGTGTATCAGAGCCAGGGATGCAGTTATATTTTTGCTACATCCAGAATGCTAGCAGCATTTTGTACCTGCTGACATGTATTAATCATGATTGCAGCAAGAAAGCTATTAAAATAATCTAAATGGGCAAAAATAATGGCATGAACTGAATCAGCAAGTTTGGTGAGTAAGTGGACTGGCACTCCTCAACTGTCGGTAGAAAGATTTTGTTACAGTTCAAAACATGAGTGATGTGAATCTTGCTGGACTCTTGTCACCCACCCTGCTCACCACAAAAGAGAGTGTAGCAACAAAAAGCATTAAGATGTGGGAAACAAGAGTGAGTAACTAGTTTCCACAATTCTGCATTGACTACAATCAATTATACAAAAAACCCAGACATCCAAGTATAACATCACATAGCCAATGATTTTAGTTTATTGCTCATTCATTGTGTGATGTTATGACTTAGGCGAAGATTTTGTCACAGATATTTTTAGTAAAAGTCATGGACAATAAAGAAAAATTCACGGAAGCTGTCCGTGACTTTTACTAAAAATATCCATGACAAAATGGGAACCTGCTGGGCAGCTGCGGGACAGGCTTGGAGCTTGAGGGTCCTCCCTCCACCCTGGCTCAGAACTGCAGTGGTCCCTCTGCCACCCACGGGGCCTGAGGCTCCAGGGATCCCCCCACCAACCACTGAGATCAGAAGCTACAAGGGTCCCCCGCAGCTCCCTGCCCTCATGGGAAGCGGCAGCTCCCAGCCATTGCGAGTGAAGTCACTGAGGTCTTTGGAAGTCTCAGAATCCGTGACCTCTGTGACAAAATCATAGCCTTGGTTATAATTAACTAAAATGTATGTCATATATAATCATATGCTAAACAGAGTTAAGTTGTAGAATGATAGAAGTCTAAGACTGATCAGTAGTCAGAGGGGATAAGTTTGCATTAGATATCTAAGTAAGGAGGGCTGAAACGCAGGCCTACAGGCTGAGGCCTGTAATACTTCAGCTTAGCCATACTAGACTATAGGCTTAAGAAATGCTTGACGTAAGTAAGTCCTGTGCCACAAGATTACAGGAAAAGATTTACCAATGGATGATATTGTGAAAAATTAACAGTAAGAGTAATTTTTTTTTTTGCTTACAAGATACCCGGTAGTCACATTATTTTACACGCCCTAACTGCCGGGTATGAGGTATAGTCAGAATCACATTATAAAAAAAGGATGCCCAGAGTGGGAAAATTGAGCTCCCTATGTGAAACTCCAGCAAGAGCCATTCCTCTACTGATGATCAATTGGCAAGACAGCCATCAGACCTTAAGAATATCCTTAAGGATGATTAGACTCTTTCTGTTAGTATGCATACTTCCATCTTTTCATGTTCTCTTTATGTATAAATATCTCCTGTCTGTGTGTTCCATTCTGTGCATCTGAAGAAATGAGCTGTAGCTCACGAAAGCTCATGCTGAAATAAATTTGTTAGTCTCTAAGGTGACACAAGTACTCTTGTTCTTAAAGATGTGAGCATAACTATATTTGTTATTTGTGCATAGGTCTTTATAGAATTTCTATATGCATGGGTAATCATAACCTTAATTATAACTTTAATAAAACTTGTAAAACAGACTAGACCTTGTACTTGTAAGTGCATGTGTAGTCACTATCCTTGGTCTTTGTGTGTTCCTAAAGAGTCTAAATCTGAAGCAAGTAGCAGAGGTGACTTTCACTCTGTTGAGCTTTAAACTGTAACCACAACAGCCAAACCAATGCTGATGTAATATAACATCACTAAAATTAACTTTAAATAAAACTAAAGGCTATAATCAGCAAGAGAAACAAGTCAAAAAAATATCAGTCTCAATGCAGATAAAATATAACCCTGCAGTGATGGATTAAAGCACTTAGGGAAAGCACAGATGAACTAACAAGGAGACCAAACAGGACTCAAGGCATAAAGAACAGAAGAAGAAGAAGGGTTGAACACCACAGGCGACAGACATACCGCATATTTGTGATTTGGCAGAATGATTATACAGAAAATACAGTTTCTACTTGAAACCATAGGAAGTACAATATGGAACTAGAAGATGGTTAAAATTATTTTCCATTACCATAGTGTCATCCTGATTCTACATTGTTCAGTTCAGCAGCTTTGGTACGAAGCAGCTACAAAGCTTTTGCAGGTAAGAAAGGGTCTTTCAAATGCCCCTCACACAAGCTGTCCACAGGACAGAATGAGCTTAGCAACCCCTGCACCCATCAGACTGGCAGGAAGACTGCAATAGTGATGTTACAAAGATGCTATGTCTTTACAGGATCCTGGTAAAAAATAAAAAACTTCAACAGATATCATTTACAACTTTAAGGTATAGCGTAAGCAACATACACAGACACTCCTCTGAAGAAAATAGCCTCACTGGACACTACTTACACTCCTATTAAGAGCTCAGCAAGTGTGGTCAACTTCCCTATAGCATCAGTACTACTACCAATTATTAAAACCTCTTAGCACTTACAGTGCTTTGTGTGAGTGGATCTCAAAGAAGATCTCAGTGGGTGTCATAAGTAGATAGGTAAGGTAAGGGTTAAGTTTCTTTTACCTGGAAAGGGTAACCAAACACCTGACCAGAGGACCAAT
>NC_133770.1:293349902-293352508 GCF_003597395.2 Chelonoidis abingdonii
AATTCCTGATCTGGTGGCAGCGAGAATATCCAAGCTGGTAGTGAGCTTGGGGGAGTTTCAGGTAAGCCCCCAGATTTTGGACGCAAAAGTCCAGGTTTGGGACAGGACCAGATTGTGGACGCTAAAGTTCAGGTCTGGGACTGGGAGGCTATATTACCACAGTGGGCCTTACAAAAGAGGCTAGCATAATTATCTCCATTTTGGAGATGGAGAAATATAGCCACCACGAAGTAAAATAACTTTCCCAAGGTCACCCAGCAGACCAGTGACCAAGCCAGTAATAGAATCCAGGCCTCCCGAGTCCCAGTCCAGTGGTCTATCCACTAGGAAACACGGTATCCCTTATACTTAAGAGAAGTATATTTTTGAGTGCTTTGCATAACTCAAAAATTGCTTAATGAATTTTTCTCAAATAAAAAAAAATCTTTTGACTAAGTTCAAACATGGAAAACAATCCAAAATAAGATTTCCCACCCACTCCCCCTTTCAGAGAAGTGAGTAAATGAACAGAAGAGTCATATATTAGACAGTTAAATATATTTAAAATTATAAAATTTATTTTACAATGGTATAATGAAAAGATTACATGATCTCATATGCCATCTAAACTAGATTTACATCAAAGGGAATCTGGGATGAATTTTGTTACAGTTTAACATCAATTACTTACCACTGGGATCTTCAAAAGCACCTAACAGAGTTAAACAACGCAAGTCTGATTGAAAAATTCAATGGGACTTGTGCTCTCTTAAGGTCCTTGGGTGCTTTAGAATATCTCAGTCTAAACAGTTTTACCCAACATTAATAAAACCCAGTGAAAAATATTAGTTCACTAGAAATTCCACATACCTTAAGTAGATTTTCCAGCGCTCAGTAGTAGGTACTTGCTATGACTGAGATGGAAGTCTGAAATGATAATTTAGACTTGATCAGGATCCTTTTTTGACATATGAAAATTCAGATTAGTCACATACTTGATACCTGTTGAATGCAAATAGTTTAACAGTGACCCTAGCAATATTAAGTCAAAATAATTTTCCAAATAAACAGATTATGTGGCAGTCAGTTGAGGTACATCGTGTGTTATGATATCCACTGGAGATAGAAGTGAATGCCTTATCGACATTAGGGTATGTTGTTAACAGTATTGTAGGTGATGTGAAGGTGGTTAAAAAAAAAAAAAGTGCTGGAGACTTTTCCCTTATTATTTTCATGCTTTCAAGGTTTTGGATGGATGGGTCCTGATGAAACCGTAACAGTCTAAACCAGGGGTTCTCAACCTTTTTCTTCCTGAGCCCTCCCTATAAAAACTCCAAGGCCCACCTGCGCCATAACAACTGGGCCAGTGCTGGGGGTAGCAAGCAGGGCAACTGTCCAGGGCCCCACACGACAGGGGGGCCCACAAAGCTAAGTTGCTCAGGCTTCAGCTTCAGCCCCAGGTGGCAGGACTCAGGGCCTCAGGCTTTAGCCCCATGTGATGGGGCTTTGGCTTTGTGCCCTGGGCCCCAGCATGTCTAATGCCAGCCCTGCTTGGCAGCCCCCCGAAAACTACTTGCGGCCCTCCCCAGGAGGCTTCAGATCCCTGGTTGAGGACCACTGGTGTAACTGTATCTTGATGCTGAGAGAGAGAGTGTGACTGCTGCATACCACAAACGAGGCTCCAATTCCTGAATGAGGGTTCTAGGTGCTACAACATTACAAATAATAAAAATAAATAAATAAAGTCTCCCTGAAGAAAACTGGAAAACAGTATCTCGTGAGAAGAACTGATTACTCATCCTGTGCAGTAACTGTAGTTCTTTGAGATGTGTGTTACTCTAGATGAGTTTGCAATCCCCTTGAGCGGAGATTGTCATAACACTGTCTGTTTGGCCTGTGCATGCATGCTAGTCAGTTTCATGTCCCCGTACCTTCATTATATAACACTGGGCAGGCGAACTGCTCTCCATTCTCTCTCTACCGCAAATCCCTATAACAGAGAACTCCGAAGCAAAGGGGTAAGAGGGCAAGTAGTGTGACACCCATAGGTACAGACATCTCAAAGAATTACAGTGACTGCACAGGGTGAGTAACCATTTCTTCTTCTTTCAGTAGTGTCCCTATAGGTGCTCCACTTTAAGTGACTACCAAGCAGTTCCCCATAAGGCAAAGAGGGCTTCAGAGTACAGTCTAGTATGGAAGAAAATACAGCCGAGAGGAACACAATATCAGAAGCAGAGTTGTGAGTAAATGAATAGCGTTCAGTGAACGTATCCACAGAAGCCCAGGTAGCGGCCTCACTTATTTCCAATAATGGGCATGTTTTTGAGAAATGCCATAGAGATGGAAATGGATCTCATATAGTGAATTTGTATGTTCAAAGGTGCTTGAATATTACAAAATTCATAGCAAGTATTATGCAATCAGATATCCACTGGGAAAGTCTTTGATTAAAGATTGCAGACCCTTTCAATCTATCTGTGGGCAACACAAACAATTTGGGAGTCTTTCTGAAGAGTATCAGAGGGGTAGCCGTGTTAGTCTGGATCTGTAAAAGCAGCAGAGAATCCTGTGGCACCTTATAGACTAACAGACGTTTTGGAGCGTGAGCTTTCGTGGGTGAATAC
>NC_133770.1:293354563-293358954 GCF_003597395.2 Chelonoidis abingdonii
CGTCTGACGAAGTGGGTATTCACCCACGAAAGCTCACGCTCCAAAACGTCTGTTAGTCTATAAGGTGCCACAGGATTCTCTGCTGCTTTTTCTGAAGAGTTTAGTCCTAATTCAGATAGAAGTGCTCTCCTGATGTCAATGGTGCTGAGTAGTGCCTCTTGCTTATCTAGGTGAGGTTTAGGTAGAAGACTGGCAGGTGAATGGGTTGGTTAATATGGAACTTGGAGAAAACTTTAGGTAAAAATTTGAGGTGAGGTTGCAACATGACCTTGTCCTTAAAACAAATACTGTGAAAAGAGGGTCATGCCATAAGGGCCCCTTTTTTCTGCAACCCATCACACCAATGGGATGGATATCGGGAATGCCGTTTTCATGGATAAATGGAGCAGCGAATAGGAACCCATCAGTTCAAATAGTGGTCTTGTATGGCAGTGGTTCTCAAACAGGGGTACATGTAGCCATGGGGGTACGCAGAAGTTTTCCAGGGGGTAGGTCAACTCAAGTATGTATTTGCCTAGTTTTAGAACAGGTTACATAAAAAACACTAGCGAACTCAGTACAAACTAAAATTTCATACAGACAATGACTTGTTTATACTGCTCTATATACTATGCACTGAAATGTAAGTACAATATTTATATTCCAATTAGGGCTGTCAAGTGATTAAAAAAATTAATCGCGATTAATGGTGCGATTAAAAAATATTACTGCAATCAATCGCACTGTTAAACAATAATAGAATACCATTTATTTAAATATTTGTGGATGTTTTCTACATTTTCAAACACTGATTTCAATTACAACACAGAATACAAAGTGTACACTGCTCACTTTCTATTTATTTTTAATACAAATATTTGCACTGTAAAAAACAAAAGAAATCGTATTTTTCAATTCACCTAATATAAGTAATTATAAAGAGATTGCACTACAGTAAAGTTGAACTTACACATGCTGAATTATGTACAAAAAAACCCTGTATTCGTATGGCACTTTTGTAACCGACATAAAATATTTACATGTCAGAAGCACTAAAATTCGTATGTTCCTTCATACTTCATCCACCATTCCAGAGGATATTCATCCATGCTGACGACAGGTTTTACTGGATAACAATCCAAAGCAGAACGGATTGATGCATGGTCATTTTCATCATCATGAGTCAGATGCCACCCAGAAGGCTGATTTTTTTGTTTGTTTGTTTGTTTGATGGTTCGGGTTCTGTAGTTTCTGCATCGGAGTATTACCCTTTTAAGACTTCTGAAAGCATGCTCCATACTTCGTTCCTCTCAGATTTTGGACGGCACTTCAGATTCTTAAACCCTATGTCAAGTGCTGTAGCTATTTTTAGAAATCTCACATTGGTACCTTCTTTGCCTTTCATCAAATCTGCAGTGACAACATGTGCTGGGTCATCATCCAAGACTGTTATAACATGAGTGCAATATCCAGAGGGGTGAGAAAAACTGCTTAATCTAAATGTTGCTCAGTCTAATAGAATTGAGAGTTTAGACTGCTTGTTTATATTTTCTTTTGGTAACTAACTCTGACTTTTTGCCTATTGCTTATAATCACTTGCCTTCTATGAGGAGATAACTGGGTCTGTGGATGAGGGAAAAGCAGCGGATGTGTTATTCCTTGACTTTAGCAAAGTTTTTGATACTGTCTCCCATAGTATTCTTGCCAGCAAGATAAAGAAGTATGGGTTGGATGAATGGACTATAAGGTGGATAGAAAGCTAGCTAGATTGTCAGGCTCAAAGGGTAGTGATCAACAGCTCCATGTCNGTGCGATTAATAGTGATTAATTTTTTTAATCGCAGTTAATTTTTTTGAGTTAATCGCGTGAGTTAACTGTGATTAATTGATAGCCCTAATTCCAATTGATTTATTTTATAATTATATGGTAAAAATAAGAAAGTAAGCAATTTTTCAGTAATAGCGTGCTGGCTCTTTTGTATTTTTATGTTGGATTTCGTAATCAAGTAGTTTTTAAGTGAGGTGAAACCTGCAGGTCTGCAAGACAAATCAGCCTCCTGAAAGCAGTACAATAGTCTGGAAAGGTTGAGATCCACTGTTGTAAGGCATTTAAGAACTAGATTGAGGTCCCAAACTGGAGTAGGACACTTGACCGGCAGACAGAGATTTCCAAGCCCCTGAGGAACCATGCTGCGTGACCTTTTTTATTTTGACCAGCGCTTTGGCTAATAGAGGAGTTGGTAGGCATGCATACAATAGATCTGACAACGAATGAAGGTGAAAGGCATCACCGAGGGATCAGTGACCCAGTCTGCTGCTGGAGCAGAACTGGGCACATCTCTTGTTTATTGCTGTGGCGAACAAGTTTATCTTGAGGGTGCCCCATTGCCAGACTATGTGGTGTAATATGCTGGAGTCTATTTCCCACTCATGGTCTCAGAAGAAGTGGCTGCTGAGTGTGTGCGTGGTCACATTCTGAACCCCTGGAAGATAAACTGCTGCGATGACCAGTCCGATTGTGTATGCACCAATTCCAAAGCTTGACAGCCTTGGCATGGAAGGAGGGGGGCCTTGCTCCCTCTCGCTGGTTAATATAAAACATGCATGATATGTTGTCCATCATTACCTTATATGCTTGCCCCTGATTAGTTGTAGAAACTGAAGACAGGAATATCTGACTGCTCTGAGTTCCAGGATATTGTTGTGTAGCATGGTGCAGTAGGGTGGTCACCCGTTCCTGGCCTGAACAGGTTAAAAACAGCCCTGGGAGAGGGCTGTGGTAGGGGGTTAAAAGCCAGCCCTTGGAGAGGGCTGGGAGCCTCAGACTGGGCTGAGTGAGGAGGCAGCCTTAGCTGTGGCCAGACCTCAATCAGGCCTCAGCTGGCCCTATATAAGAGGCTGGGAGCCAGGAGCTCAGCAGTCTCTCTCTAGCTGTAGAGGGAGATGAGCCTGGCTGCACAGAGCTAGAGATAGGGTACCTGAGTGGAACAGGGCTGGGGAAAGGCACAGGAGCCAGGGAGCTCCAGCCTGGAAAGCCCCAGGCTGCAGCATAGCAGAAGGCCAACAGGTCTGGGCGTTGCAGAGGGCAGCCCAGGGGTAGGCAAAGGCAGCAGGTCCAAACCCAACCTTGCCGGTGATGGATAGGCTGATGCTGCAGTCTGCCCCAGGGCGTGGGGGCTAGACAATAGTGGCAGAACCCTATACTGAGGTGACATGAAGATAGTGGGTGGGGGTTCCCCAAGGAGGAGAAACCCTGAGACTGAGGGGTATATGGCCAGGGGGCAGCACCCCAGATAACAGGGCACTGGGGCCCGGAGGGACACGGGGGCTAAGCGAAGGCGGGACACCGGTCCGAAGAGGGCGCTCCGGAGGTTGGATGAGCTAATTCCCGGAAGAGACCAGCAGGAGGCACCGCAGGGGTGAGTCCCACTTGCTACACATGGTCTCTTCTGACATCCATTTGCCCTGGTCCATGTGAGAGTCCAGATGTGCTCTCCACCCTACTAGGGAGGCATCATTCATTATGACAACCGTTGGGGAAGGACGTACAAATGGAATTCCTGCGCACATACTGACGGACTTTCCACCAACTGAGGGATTTTTTTTTTATTTATTTATTTATTTATTTTTACACAGGTGGGTATGGAAAGTAACATATTTAAATGGTGTCTGTTTGGTGAATAAACTGTCCTGAGCCACCCCGAAGGCAGCGCATTCAGAGCCTTGTGCAGTCTATGACAAAGGTACTGGCTGCCATGTCCCCAACAATTGAAGAGAGTTCTTGGCTCGTGTTTTGGAGGCTTGGCTGGATTGTATTGCTGACGTTGGAAAGGGCTACAAACCTGTGCAGAAAAAGGTAGGCTCTTGCTGTTACTGTACTGAGATGAGCACCCATGAATTCTAAGTTTTGCCCAGGGATCAAAGTGGATTTTTGAATTTTCAACTGTAGGCCCAAGCTGAGGAAGAGACCTATGACTTCAGAAGTTGCCTGTAAAATCAGCTCCAGGGACTGGTCCTTCAGCAGCAAATCATCCAGGTAAGGGAACACTAAAATATCTTTCCTGCGGAGCTGTGCTGCTAGTACTGAGATGACTTTCAAAAACAACTTTGGGGCAGATGGCCGACAGTAAAACACGTGAATTGTTTGCGAGATAGGTGGATCACAATGTGGAAATATGCATTATAGTTAAAGCACTAGAGACCCAAGTATCAACCCTGCACTGAATCAGAGAAAATGAAGACTTCCTAGATACTGTGATGGGGCAAGGCCAGATGGCTACAGTAAAGTACTGAGAAACAGGTATGTTAGCCCCAGGCTAAACAAATCCCTAGGACCATGGTAACCAAATGGCAGTTGCTCCAGGTTAATCAAGGCACCTGGAGCCAATTAAGACCTTTCTAGAAAGCAGTGGA
>NC_133770.1:293360476-293450709 GCF_003597395.2 Chelonoidis abingdonii
CCCCCCAAACCTCCCAACTCCTGATCAGACACAGGAGGAGTTGACCCAGACTGTGGGGAAGATCACTGAGGTGAGCAAATCTGCCAAGAAGTGCAGGACCCACCAAGGTAGAGGAGGAACTTTGTCACAATACAAGTCAGCGTTTGGTACTGCAGGCACAGCATGCTGAAGAATCAGAGAGGGCAATGCAGAATGGGGAAGAAAACTGGCAGCATGTGACCTCCTGAAAAAGAAAGAGAACCCATGTACTCCTAGTGCAGATAGAGGTAAGAAATCATTTTCAGGCTCTCTGCATGGGTACTATGACGGAGAATGGTTTGGAATAGTCTACTGAGGGAAGGGATCAAAAGGAGACCCTATCAAGCGACAACGCATGGGATGCAGTGTCCTAGGGATGGAGGTTCCGTGACCATCATTCCCAAGAGAAGCAAATGGATGGTGGTGGTCGGGGACTCCGTCCTAAGGGGGACGGAGTCATCCATCTGCCATCCGGACCGGGAAACTCAAGAAATGCGATGCTTGCCAGGAGCTAGACTTCAGGATGTGACAGAGCGTCTGCCAAGACTGATCAAGCCCTTGGCCACTACCCCTACTTCTACACCTGGGCACCAATGATACTACCAAGAATGATCTTGAGCAGGTCACTGCAGACTATGCGGCTCTGGGAAGAAGGATAAAGGAGTTTGAGGAGCAAGCGATGTTCTCGTCCATCCTCCCTGTTGAAGAAAAAAGGACCATTGAATTGTGGAAGTAAATGCATGGTTTCACAGGTGATGTCAAAGAGAGGGCTTTGGATTCTTCAACAATGGGTTGTTGTTCCAGGAAGGATTGCTAGGAAGAGATGGGATCGACCTAACGAAGGGCATCTTCTCAGGCAAACTTGTGAGGAAGGCTTTAAACTAGGTTCACTGGAGGATGGAGACCTAAGCCCTTAGGCAAGTGGAGAAGAAGTGGGATACTAGGAGGAAACACAAGGAGAAGGGTGCAACAGGGGAGACCTCCTGATTCTGACTGAGAAAGTGGGGCAATTGACTAGTTATCTTAGGTGTGTGTACATGAACGCAAGAAGACTGGGAAACAAGCAGGAAGACTTGGAAGTCCTGGCACAGTCAAGGAACTATGATGCAATTGGAATAACAGAGACTTGGTGGGGTAACTCACATGCCTGGAACACTGTCATGGATTGGTATAAATTGTTCAGGAAGGACAGGCAGGGGAGAAAACGTGGAGGAGTTGCACTGTATGTAAGAGAGCAGTATGATTGCTCAGAGCTCCAGCATGAAACTGGAGAAAAGACTGTTCAGAGTCTTTGGGTTAAGTTTAGATGCAAGAGCAACAATGGTGATGTTGTGGTGGGCATCTGCTATAGACCACCAGATGAGAAGGATGAAGTAGACGAAGCTTTCTTTGGACAATTAACAAAAGTTTCCAGATCACAGGCCCTGGTTCTCACAGGGGACTTCAATCGCCCTGACATCTGCTGGGAGAGCAATATAGCAGTGCACAGACAATCCAGGAAGTTTCTGGAGAGTGTTAGGGACAACTTTCTGGTGCAAGTGCTAGAGGAACCAACTAGGGGCTGTTCCCCTCTTGACCTGCTGGTCACAAACAAGGAAAGAACTGGTAGAGGAAGTGGAAGTGGGTGGCAACCTTAGCAGCAGTGACCATGAGATGGTCGAGTTCAGGATTCTGACAAAAGGAAGAAAGGAGAGCAGCAGAATACAGACCCTGGATTTCAGAAAAGACGACTAACTCCCGCAAGGAACTGGTGGGCAGGATCCCCTGGGAGGCTAATATGAAGGGGAAAGGAATCCAGAAGAGCTGGCTGTATTTTAAAGATGCCTTACTGAGGGTGCAGGAACAAACCATCCTGATGTGCAGAAAGAATAGCAAATATGGCAAGCGACCAGCTTGGCTTAACAGTGAAATCCTTGCTGATCTTAAAACACGAAAAAAGAAGCTTACAAGAAGTGGAAACTTGGATAGATGACTAGGCAGGATTATAAACATATTGATCTAGCATGCAGGGTGTAATCAGGAAGGGCAAAGGACAACTAGAATTGCAGCTAGCAAGGTACGTGAAGGGTAACAAGAAGAGTTTCTACAGATATGTTAGCAAGGTGGTGGTCAGGGAAAGCGTGGGCCCCTTACTGAATGGGGGAGGCAACATAGTGACAGATGATGTGGAAAAAAATGAAGTATTCAATGCTTTTTTTTTTTTTTGCCTCCGGCTTCACATACAAGGTCAGCTCCCAGATTGCTGCAGTGGGCAGCACAGTATGGGAGGAGGTAAGCAGCCCTCAGTGGTGAAAGAACAGGTTAAGGACTACTTAGAAAAGCTGGACATACACAATTCCATGGGGCCGGCTGCAATGCACCTGAGGGTGCTGAGGGAGTTGGCTGATGTGACTGCAGAACCATTGGCCATTATCTTTGAAAACTCATGGTGATCGGGGGATGTCCCAGACAATTGGAAAAAGGCAAATATAGTGCCCATCTTTGAAAAAGGGAAGAAGGAGAATCCTGGGAACTACAAACCAGTCTGCCACCCCTCAGTATCTTGAAAAATCATGGAGCAGATCCTCAAGGAAGCCATTTTGAAGAACTTGGAAGAGAGGAAGGTGATCAGGAACAGTCAATATGGATTCCCCAAGGGCAAATCATGCCTCACCAACCTGATTGCCTCCCATGATGAGATAACTGGCTCTGTGAGTATGGGGAAAGCGGTGGACGTGATATACCTTGACTCTAGAAAAGCTTTTGATACAGTCTCCCACAGTATTCTTGCCAGCAAGTTAAAAAAGTATGGATTGTACGATTGAATTATAAGGTGGAGAGAAAGCTGGCTAGATAGTTAGGCTTAACAGATATTGAGCCATTGATCACTGTCTAGATGACGGCCAGTATCAAGTGGAGTGCCCCAGGAGTCGGTCTTCATTAACGATCTGGATGATGGGATGGACTGCACTCTCAGTAAGTCTGCAGATGACACTAAACTAGGGGGAGAGGTAGATATGCTGGAGGGTAGAGGTAAGGTCCAGAGTGACCTAGACAAATTAGAGGATTGGGCTAAAAGAAAACTGATGAGGTTCAAAAAGGACAAGCGCAGAGTCCTGCACTTAGGACAGAAGAATCCCATGCACTTCTACAGGCTGGAGACCGACTGGCTAAGCGGCAGTATTACAGGAAAGGACCTGGGGATTATAGTGGATGAGAAGCTGGATATGAGTCAGTGTGCCCTTGTTGCCAAGAAGGCTAACAGCATATTGGGCTGCATTAGTAGGAGCATTGCCAGCAGATAGAGGGAAGTGATTATTCCCCTCTATTTGACACTGGTGAGGCAATATCTGGAGTACTGCATCCAATTTTGGGCCCCCCACTATAGAAATGATGTGGACAAATTGGAGAGAGTCCAGCAGAGGGCAAAACAAATGATTAGGGGGCTAGGGCATATGACGTATGAGGAGAGGCTGAGGGAACCGGGCTCATTTAGTCTGCACAAGAGACAAATATGGGGGGATTTGATAACAGCCTTCAACTACCTGAAGGGGGGTTCCAAAGAGGATGGAGCTAGGCTGTTCTCAATGGTGGTAGATGACAGAAGAAGGAACAATGGTCTCAAGTTGCAGTGGGGGAGGTTTAGACTGGCTATTAGGGAAAACTTTTTCACTAGGAGGGTGCTGAAGCACTGGAATGGGTTACCTAGGGAGGTGCTGGAATCTACACCCGTAAGATGTTTTTAAGGCCTGGCTTGAGACAGCCCCCTGGCTGAGATGATTTAGTTGGGGTTGGTCGTGCTTTGAGCAGGGGGTTGAACTAGTTAACCTCCTGAAGTCTCTTCCAACCCTAATCTTCTATGTTTCTTCTAAGATCCTGAAGGTCAAGATCTGAGAACCAATTCTTTTGATCTAGTGAAGGAATTATCGCTGCAAGTGCCACCATTTTGAAATTTTGTGCCTTCACATAAGTGTTGAGTAACTTCAAATCTAGGATGGTCTCCAACTGCCATTCTTTTTTGCTACCAGGAAGTACCTGGAATAAAAATCCTTTCCTCTGTGCTGCTTGGGAACTGGTTCTATAGCATCCAAGCTATAGAAGAAAGTCTGTTTCTTGATGAAGCAAGCTCTCACGAGAGGGGTCATTGGTGGAAGTGTCAAAGTGAATTGCATATCCTGTGGAGATGATATCCAAAATCCACTTGTCTGTAGTGATCAACTCCAAAACCTGCCTGAAGTGGTAAAGGCAGTCACTGAAGAGAGGAAGGCATGTGAACTGTTGCAGCTTGTAAGGACTATGATGGTAATTCAGACCCTCGACAAGCCCATCCAAATTGCAGATTCTGGACTTCTTTCAGAAATCTGGAAAGCTGAGAGCCAGGAAGCCCTTCTCATAACTTTTTCCTGGGGCCTGGATTTAGCACATTGCTGCCTTTCCACATTGGTTAACTGTGTCAACCACCAAAGAATTAGGAGAGGGATGAGAAAATAAAAACAAATCGTCTTTTGCTGTTTCGTATTTGCCTACACACAAGAGAACGGAATAGTAGCCAGACAATTTTTACAGGGCCCAGAAGTGCCTCCTTGACAGACAACGCCATGTGGGCAGATAAGGATGACTGAAGGATGTCAAGAAGCTCATGATGAAGTTCTTTAAGCTCCCTGTAGTGGGGTTATGGTTGTCCCTCCTCTTCTGGGCCTGAGGGAGGCCACACGCCCTCACTACGTCACTGAGATGATGGCCTAGTGTCAAAGGAATTAGTAGAGTAGGCATTATCGGCCCAGCCTTTGTAACAGGGTGGAACCCTCGAACAGTCAAGAGACCCTAGGCCCTCAGGCAGGGCTGAGCTAAAGAGCAGTCTGTAGATTCAGGCCTGTAGAGCTAACAAGCAGTCTACAAGCTCTAACCCTTAGATAGGGGAGGAGCTAGTAAGCAGACTATTGTGGGGAGTATGCCACCGTGTCCCAGCCCAGGACTCTCCCGCAACATGCTGACCTGCTGTTAAGCCACCACACCACCAAACTGACATCTGATTTTCCTGGGCTGCTTCCTACCAGAGTCCCGAATCAGGCTCTATGGTCTCAGGATTCGCTACAGCATCAGAGTACTCAGCCACCAGTAGTCCCACCAGCTCCTCCCCGGCCTTGGTCCTCCCTAGGTCCACGGCACTGCCTGGCTCAGAAGCAGGGTCGGCAGGTTGCAGTACATAAGACACATCTGTCTCCTTCCCTGGCTCTGCTCAAACTGAGCCGAGGGCTCCACCTTTTGTACTTCTTCCCACCAGAAGTTGAGAGGCGGGGCAAGGATGAGCCTGGCCTGACTCCACCCAGCCAGGCAGGCAGAGAGAGTGGTTCCTCTTCCTCTGGCTTTGAGGGAGGCCACAGCACTTCCCTACACTCCTCAATAGGATTCTGCAAGGTGTCAGCAATTCTCTGCATGAGATCCTGGAACTGTTTAAATTCATCTGCCAAGGATGGAGGAGGCAGCATAAACTTCTTCATCCAGAGAAGAGATGTTGGCCAGAGGAGAGACCTCATCATTGGCTCTAGCATCTTGCTCCTCAAAAGTTTCTTCTTGAGGATCAGGTGTCCTAGAGAAGGTAGGCGATGAAGGCTGCCTATTTCTGCAACAGGTGGTGCTCGAAGCCCTGGAAAATTGCTGGTAATAGGCTACCCAAAGGTTCCAGTATGGCTGAGGTGCATAAGGCATAGGACAGGGCACCCTCGGGTGCTCACACCAGTGAGATGGTGGCTTCGACCTTGTGCCATGAGTAGTCAAAGGCTGAGAGACTTCTGGAAAGAGGCCTCTGTAGGGGTGAGGAGGAGAGTCCTGTACTGATATTTGGGAAAATGAGGCAAGGTCTTCATCAGAATCTTCTTCCTCAAACTCACTATGAAATGGTAGAGCTCCCAGAGAAATATGTAGTGAAACTGTTGGTACTGAGTGAACTTCCAGAGATCTCGATGTCCTGGGTACCGAAAATATGTTGGAGCTCAGGAGTGGCGAATCGGAGTCTCAGACACAGCCAGGACCGATGGAAAACTAAACTTCTGTGGTACTGAGCATGCTGTTGATACACAACTACCTTATCTACTAATATCTATCTGTATATAATACATATGAAAAAACATTTTTTTTAAACTAGGAAGCTAAAGCTACTAGTACCTACTAACTAATTACACTAATGCTAACTACTACTACAAACTAACTACTACAATAAACAAAGCTGGGACACAACTGAGTTCATCTCAATAGGGACAAATGCCAGAGTTCCATCACAAGCTGAGGCAACTGAGAAGGAACTGAGGGCCGTTCATCCATACAGTGCTATAACAACAATCGTACAGGGCACGAGGCAGACCAGCACACACGCGTGGGCCAAACACACACTGCTATAAGAAATCTCCACTCAAAGGTACAGGGGGCGCAAGCGCACCTAGACTGGAGCACCCATTTTGATAGAATGTGCCCTTGCCCTTGCCCTTACCCAACATGCTATTGTAATAATCTTTGTACAAAGCATGCCTTGTACAAAGGCACTTGAAAACTCATAATTTGTTGGTCATTATTGCCCTGGTAATACATGCGTGGCAACATTGTATATAAAGTTATAAGAGTTCCCCATATAACATTAATACATATTCTAAACCACAGCCCTACCCAAGCAGCCCTACCCAAGCCAACAGGTCTGTCCTAAACAAAGGAATGTATGCTCCACCTAATTTGCATTTAAGCAGTAAAAAGCGTCATCCAGCAAGAAGGGGAGGCAAAGAAGCTCAAACAATTTGAAAAAAACAGTAGGGAATATCCTTCCACATAGATGCTGTCTCCTGAATCTCAGCTGGAAATGTTTTTCAAGAGGGGGACGGATGATATAAAAAGGAGGGACAAATGCCCTAAGGCACCCCTTTCTCTCCCCAGGCCTATTACATTCAAGGCAACTGAAGCCGCAAAGGAAGCATTCACTGGATTCTGCAAGAAAGGGTCCTGACCTAGAGGGTTTGGTCACTAAAACTGCTTAAAATATACAGTGAGAAACTTTGCCTGAATATAATATAATAAGCATTTTAACTTTATTTTCTTATAACTGTTTCTGACTCTTATGCTTCAGTACTTGTACTCAAAGTATCTCTCGCTCTCTGTAATTAATAAACTTGTTTTACCTAATCGTTTAAATTGTTTGTTTAAACTGAAGTGTTTGGGAAACTCCATTTGGGGTGGCAAATTGTGTGCACATTATTTCTATTAAAGAAATAATGGACCTTATATAAATGTGTATTGTCCAGGAAAGGGCTGGGCAATACAATACATACATTTCTGGTGGAAAATCTAAAACGGGTAGTGTGTTGGGATCATACTGTAGTATAACCTAGACTAGTAAAAGACAAGGTGTGGCTGCCCGGCTGCAGCATACCCAGACATAGCTGGGAGTGGCTTGCTTGGTGGATGCTGTCTGTAAGCAGTCCAGGGTGGAGGCAACATCAACAAAGGATTGTAAAGGATACCCAGGTTAGAGGGCAGCGGTGACACAGCTACTCATTAGTCTGGGTTGTACCCTCATATTTCACACCCATAAGGACACTACACAAAGAATAAGTATTTGTTTCCTCAAGGTATATGTATAAGCAGAAAAGCCAGACCACGTTTTAGCTAATTTTACAAACCTGCACAAATAAAACTCGGAATAAGCAGGAGAGATTTTAGTCCAGAAGATAGTTCTTTTTTCAGGAAGTGATTGTAGCACTTTAAAATGTAAGTGCCTTATCATCCATAAGCCACAAAGTAATTAGTGTGGCATGACTAAACTTCACCTTTAAAAACAAACAAACTGAAGATATTTTTTCTGTGCTGCACTACACTGTCCATTATTGCTGAAGGTAGCACAACCCTGCATAGCAAGTTAGTAAAACTCCATTCAGTAATACACAGTGTTTTAGAATTTGATTCAGTGCACAATTGAGAGAGTGAGAGCAAAAGAAATCATGAACTTTTCAACACTGCCCAATGATCTTCTATTCATCTTAAGCAGGTCAGCCCTGTACAGCACAAACACTACTTGATCCGTGGCTAAAAGGGGGGGTGGTTTTACGCTGACGTCAGTTCTTTGGCCGATCAACTAACCTAATGCAAGGCTGTGAGAGTGAATGGCTTGAGATCACCAACACCCATTCTCATTAGACCAAATCTGCTAATTTAACTATTATTCATGAAGCAGGACAGGAGTGAAGGTAAAATGACTGCAATATGCTGAACAAAGAACACATAGCCCAGCCTTGTTTAGTTCTTCAGAAGAGAGACAGCCATGGCTAGATAGTTCTCTTTTTTTACCTTTCCTCTTTGGTCACATGATATCAGTGGTGAATCTCTCCTATCTTTTGGAATTCACACTGCTAAACTCAGTGTGCTCTTGCCTTCTACTCTATACTCTGTCAAGTGCTGTCTGTGTATGCCCTGCAGTCCTACACAGAGAGCTTTTCCAGGTAGGGGGACAACAGTTAAGGCAAGGAGCTCACATCAGAGCTTGCAGGGATAGCACTTAATCCTACGTTCCTCAAGAGAATGTGTGTGTGATGGTGAATATCTGAAATGCGGAGTACAAAAAAAAGGAGAAAGGGAACTAGTGGGAGAATTCACAAAAGGGCAGAAAAGAAAACAGCAGGAGAGAAAACCTGAGGAATGGAAGTGAAAGGAGATACATTGTCTTTCCTCTCCTGTTGTGTATGTCTACAGAAGGACGGACAGTGAAAAAATGCAGACAAGATTTAAAAATAAAAAGAGAAAATATTGTACGAGTAACAGAGCACTAAATTCTACTGCAAAGATTCATAAAAGCTATAAAAAGTAACAAAAGGGACTGAAAGAGAAAGCCACACACATATTCACAGTCTGTACATGAAATGTCTACCAAAGCTAAACAGCTCGAAAATTCATCTTTGAGGTCAAAGAAAATAATATATGTATGTCCACTCTTCCCCTCATACCAAGATGTAAGCAAATTTGAAAAATATTCTGCACTGAGCACATTTCCTGAATTTTTAACTTAAAATACTATTTTCTTTTTAAAAACACTGTCACAAAGAGAAATATTTCTCTCTGCATGACTACAGAGATCTCAGGAGTTTTTTGAGCATATCTCAGTGTTTCCCCCAAAACATTTGTGGCAAGTCCTCCACAGAGTGTTGGCCACCTACCATGCCTTCTGGTGGCTTTTACTGACACCTGCCTGTATGCACCATCGACAAGGAGTCATTAGCTAGCAGCTGCCAAAGTTGTATCCACAGTGAAGGTTCAGAAGGGAAATTAAGAGTGTATGATACTACTCAGTTTCCTTATGTAGCCAGCTCAGGCACTGGATGTAGTAGAAGAAAACTGTCTCAGGCCTTGTCTACACTTGCAAGTTGCAGCGCTGGTGAGGGGGTTACAGCGCTGCAACTTAGCAGGTGTCTACACTTAAAAGCTCAGCCAGCGCTGCAACTCCCTGTTTGCAGCGCTGGCTGTACACCTGGGTCTGCTTCCGGTGTAGCCTCTCTGTGCTACAATGCTATCTGTACTCATAAACACAACAGCCAACACGACTGTATTCAACAGTTATTCATCTGTTTTTTTTTTAAAGTGACCTTGAATACTGCTCCATCAGTGCAGACTTCATGAACACACGACATATAACACCACACCAACACACAGACACACTAACCCCACACCGTATATTTATCCAGAAAATAAAAGTTGGCAAGACTGGAGTGGATAAGGACAGCCAGAAAAAAGGAACCAATGCCCGCCCCCACACACACGCAAGGAGAGCTGCCAAGGAGAAAGGAGAAGGCTGCCAAGAGAACCACCAGATGGCAGGGATGACTAAAAAAATAAGGCCAAAGAAAACACACCACATACATTAATTACCTTTCCCATAACTAATTGAATAATAAAATTATATACATGCATCATATACTGCTGTTGATTGATTATTGACTGCTGTTTCACATGGTGTGGTCCCCGCCACTCCTGGGGGTGTGCACATGTGTTGTCCAGCTGCTCTCCGCAGGGTTAATGCCTGGAAACTGCAGGGCAGCAGGTGATTAGGGGTGGCTGAAGGCAGGGCAGGGCGAGCTGGAGAAGTAGGGTTCTGCGCAGGCTAGTGCAAGGGAATGTGGGCGGTTGGAGACAAGTGGTGTGGGTGGGGCTGGAGCTAACGGCTGGCTTCAGGCAGTGGGGTGCGCAGGGCGTTGACTGGAAACAGGGCAGGGGTGCGGGTGGCAGAGTGTGCGAGTGGTGCGGGCAGCGTGTGTGGGGGCTGGCTGTTGGGCGGGGTGTGTTGGCTGGGGTTGGCTGGAGAAGGACAGGTGTTTGGCAGGGTGGCTGTGGGCACAGCGTGCAGAGTGGCTGGCAGGCAGAGGGGGGCTGGACTGGTGTGGGCAGGTCATGGGGTGCAGCAGAGGAACTGGACACCGCAGCCTTTAAGTGCCCCCAAACTCCTTCTACTCCGGGACCTTTTAATAGCCGCGGGAGCGCTGGGGTGCAGAGGAAGCGGGTCAGCGGCTATTTGAAGACGGGTGGCAGAGGCGCTGAGCCAGGATTTAATCCTTCAGCTGCCCAGGCTCAGGGGGCTATTTAAGGGCGCGAGCTCCAGCCGGGGTTGCGGGGCTTGGCGTGCTTGCGGAGCTCCAGCCGGGTCGCGGGCATTGCCGTGCTCTGGCGGAGCTCCAGGCCGGGTCGCGGGCTCGTTCTCTGGCGGAGCGCGACAAGCCCCACCGCCCGTTCTCATTGGCTGAGCCCCGGCAGCGCCGCAAGCCCCCGCGCCGCTGGGGAGCTCTCGGCGGAGCAGGGCCATGCCGCGCTCCTCGCCGGGGCCTCACTCAAAGGAGCGGGACATGGGCAGACCGCAGCTGGGGACGGGTAAGTTTTTTTAAAAAAAAAAAAAGGTGCTAAGGTGCGGGGCCCTTTAGGCATGGGGATCGCATTCCAGACATCGGGTCGTGGAACGGAAGCGGATGCCGACCTTCGTCGCGTTCACCACAACCCACAGCGACAAAATGGGACGAGGTGCTCTGTGGGATAGCTGCCCACAATGCACCACTCACAACAGCGCTGCAACTGGTGCAAGTGTGGACACACTGCAGTGCTGGTCGCTGTCAGTGTGGACACACTGCAGCGCTGGCCGTACACAGCTGTACGACCACAGCTGTAACGGCCAGCGCTGCAAAACTGTATGTGTAGACAAAGCCTCATGCTTGTAAGGGAAAGCGAGTTTCCATCAGCATGAAGTGCAGGAGTGTTTTACATATGGTAGGGCTGAAGAGGCAAACATACTGAATGGTGAACAGTGAGGTGGTTCTCTAGATCAGGGGTCGGCAACCTTTCAGAAGTGGTGTGCCAAGTCTTCACTTATTCACTCTAATTTAAGGTTTCGTGTGCTGATAATACATTTTAATGTTTTTAAGAGGTCTCTTTAAGTCTATAATATATAACTCAAATATTGTTGCATGTAAGGTAAATAAGGTTTTTTAAATGTTTAAGAAGCTTCATTTAAAATTAAATTAAAATGCAGATCTCCCCAGACCGGTGGCCAGGACCTGGTCAGTGAGAGTGCCACTGAAAAGTCAGCTCACGTGCCGCTTTCAGCACACGTGCCATAGGTTGCCTACCCCTGCTCTAGATAGTTAAGTACAAAGCTGACTGCAAAAAGTTTCAGAAGGGTCTCATAAAACCTAGTAACTGGGCAACAAATTGGCACATGAAATCCAATGCTGATAAGTACAAAATAATGTACATTGGAAAAAATAATCCCAACTATACATACAAAATGATAGAGTCTAAATTAGCTGTTCCCATTCAAGAAAGATCTTGACGTCATCATAGACAGTTCTCTGAAAACATCAACTCACTGTTTAGCAGCAGTCAAAAATCTTAACAGAATGTTAGGAACCATTAAGAAAGGGATAGAAAATATCATAATGCCACTGTATAAATCGGTGGTACACACATTGAAAACAGCTTCTTGTTGTGTTTATCTCATCTCAAAAAAAAAAAAAAATATTAGAACTGAAAAAGATGCAGAAAAAGGCAATGAAAATGATCAGGCGTATGGAACAGTTCCATATGAGGAGAGATTAAACAGACTGGAATTATTCATTTTAGAAAAGAGACTAAGAGGATACATGATAGAGTCTATTAAATCATGAATGGTATGGAAAAAGTGAATAGGGAAGTATTATTTATCCCTTCACATAACACCAGAACTAGGGGTCACCCAATGAAGTTAATAGGCAGCAGGTTTAAAACAAACATAAGGAAGTACTTCACACAAAACACAGTCCGTGGAACTCATTGTCAGGGGAAGTTGTGAAGGGCAAAAGTATAACTAGGTTCAAACAAGAATTGCGTAAATTCATGGAGGATACATCCATCAGTGGCTATTGGCCAAGATGGTCAGGAACACACCCCCATGCTCCAGGTATCCCTAAATCTCCAACTGCCAGAAGCTGGAACTGGACAACATGGGATGAATCACTCAATAATTGCCATGTTCTGCTCATTCCCTCTGAACCACGTGGCACTGGCAACTGTTAGACACAGTATACCGGGCTAGGTGGACCACTGGTCTGACCCAGCATCGCCATTCTTATCAACTGCTTACAACTGGGATGGAGAAAAGTCAGAGTGAGCAGAGAGACAGAAAGAAGGATGGGAAGAAATAAAGAGAGTGACAATCACACAGTATTCTCCCCTAGAGAAAATTGGGAGACACCAAAGTTTAGAGCTGAACCATGAATATACATTTAATAGTTTTATTATGACAGTCTAGTGAACTATTTGTTTATCCTTACCAACTGGTTTTAAAATTAGACAAGACAATTCTTAAGGGAAATCCTTCACTTTAAATACTCCATCTTGTCCTAAATCTCTGATGCCTCCTATGGTGGTACACTCCACACATCTTCAGCCTGGTTCTTGTCAACTCCTGCTGGCTCTAGTTTATCACCCCACCATGTCTACTGAGTGGCAAATGGCAGCTTTCACCTAAGCTCTATCTACTCTAATTATTTCTAGGGAAACTATCAAGACTATGGTTCAGTGGTTCTCAATCTTTATGTTATGCAAATCCAAGTGTAAGTCCCTATTTTCATGAATTAACTATAGCAGAGGTTCTCAAACTTGGGGTTGGGACTCTCAGGGGTACATATTAATTGGGAGGTCGCACTGTCAAGCCTCCGCCCTACATCCCACTTTGGCTTCAGATTTTATAATGGTGTTAACTATATTAGTGTTTTTAATTTTAGGGGGTTGCCTAAGAGGCTTGCTGTGTGAAAGAGCACCAGCACAAAAGTTTGAGAACACTGCTCTTAGAGGTCAGATGACGGCATACATTTTGTTTTTTTGCAACTACATACTCAAAAAAAACAACAAAGTAACCTATGGTAAATATGGTTAAATCAGAGAGCATTTTATATTATTCTTCATATATTATCTCTAAACAAAGTTTAATGTTATAATCATGGAAGATCTGTTTGGATTTTTTTTAAAGCAACGATGCATTTCTCATTAAGCTTACATTAATTCATACTTTCCTTTAGCTCACCTTCGGCTTGAGGCAGTTTGTATACCTGAAGTTACTTTTTAAATACCTCTTCTAAATCTGCCTGAAGCCCAATTTTCACTAGCAGTATTCTTCTACAAGCTGCTTGAAACTGTGCCTTCCCAGCATAGGTCGACCAGTAGAACTTTAGCTTGCTCAACTACTGTGCTAAAATAATTCAGTGTGTCTGGCATGATGCGCAGGCGGTAGCACCTGAATCATCCCGTCGAACCCCTGGTTTGTACTCCGCAGCTAGCGTGAGCACAGTCCATGGACACCACAGCCACAATGCTATTTTTACTGCCAGCTAAGCGGCCGTCTGTCTCTATCCGCCACTGGAAAAGGCACCTCCCAAGCTATTGTGAGACATTCCAAGACATAACTACTCAAGAGATTTTGCCTCTACTGAGATTCGGTTTATGTCTACACACATCTTACGTCAGCCATAACTTATGTCACTGGAAGAGGGTGACATAAACTGTAAATCTCTAGTTCAGTGGTTGCCCTTAAAAAGTTTGAGATTTTGGTAATCATTAGGAATTAAGAACGACCTCCCCCTTATCAGATGGTTCCTGTTCCGCTGTAATTTCAGGAGGAATTCCGTTAAATAGAAGATGCATTATTAGTTCTTCAGTAGAGGTCAAATGAGATAATTTCAAAAGTAAAAAGAAGTCACAGTCCAGATTTTAATTAGTCTAAGACTGCATTTACCAGAATTAAACACTGTGAATTATGTAATCTCAGTAGAGCAGCCTCAAGACCTTAATACTAGAACAGCATAAAAGACTCACTTTTGAACTGCATTGGAGAGGAGCCTCCATTGTTAAATCAAAAGTGAGAGCTGATATTTAGGGAATGTGTGTATAGATCAATGCATTCTCATCACCTCTCACCACCTGAAGCGGAAAAGCTAACACCTACATTAAACATAAAATTAATGATATCAGTCGTAGGCAGTTCTACTCTTTCCTTATTCATGGAGCGAAACTATCCACTATAAAAATTGGTGGCTAATTGAGTTGTTTGCAGATATTGGCATTTAATGGTTTCTTTAAATCATGATTTAGGAGTATAACTTCAATCCAGAAGTGTATCTGCGACAAGATATAATCAATTTTGAGTAGAATCCTCCCCTATTTGGCTCCACGCCCACCGATGTGAATAAAAGTGTCCCTGCTCTATATGTGTGAATGATGTCAAAACAGTACAGAATGGTAGGAACGGGGATGGGAGGAAGTGCTAATAGTGCTATTGTACTGCATCATGAGTATTGATTTTTAAAAGTGTTACCTCATTCTTCCCCAATGCCACTCCCAGCACACATGAAACAAAGGGTTGTGTAGGCCTTGCGAGTGTAGATCGAAATGGCATGGTAGAGCATGTATGGCCAAGATCAGGTAAAGGCTGAGGCACTGAGATGTATACAAAACAATGTGGTCTACATTGGGTGAAGTGAATTAAAAGACAAAGGGCACAGTTAGACCAGTAAACACATACTAAACTGAGGTAGGGGCTTGAAGCTATGAAGGAAACTTAAATCTTTGTATATGGAAGTATGATGGACTGCTTTCAAATCCAGGTAAGCCCAATAAGAAGCTACAGCATTTCCCATTAATGGCACTGTAAAGAGAGGAGTGGGAGTAGGAGCGGGCCTAACTTTTTCCAAATCCACAGCAAGCCATAGAGAAACAGGAGCACCTCCTTTGATACACTATAAATCCCTGCATGGAGTCCCAAGTCCCATGGAGTGAGGTCAGTACCATGTTTACATCTTATCATAAACAGTGCAGGTTTAATGTTCCTTTACCTGGAAGGGTTACAATACCTGTACAGAGGCAATCAGGAAACAAGATTCTTTCAAATCTCAAGGAAGGAAGCCTGTGGGGTGCTCTCTGGGTCTGAGAGGAGCTCTATTTACGCTCGTAGTTTCTGTTCAAATATGTAAAAACAGGCTGTTTATGGCTGGGTTAATTGTTTTCTCGATTTACAATTGTGATTGGGGTTATCTTTATATGTGTAGTTGCTGTTTGTTGTTTGTTTGTCGGGGGAAAGTTCTTCGTGTCTGGTAAAGCTATAGGACCCTGTAATATTTACATCTTGAGTACAAAAATACTTCTTTATTTTTCCTTTCTTTTATTAAAAGATTTCTTTTTAGAGAACCGATGATTTTTTTCTTGTTTCCCTTGTTTTCCGGGGATGGATAACTCACCAGAACTGGTGGGCGGAACGGGGGGAGCAGAATTTCTCTCTGTTTTCGCTTGAATCTGTTTCTCTTTGTGAAGTGAGGGGACATGTCTCTGTATTGCTGATTTAGAGTTTGGATCAGTCAGTCTTTCAGGATAGCCAGGAGGGAGTTGGGAGGGGGAAAGGAAAGGGATGGTTTCCTTTCTCCTTGTCTTTAATGACCCAAGGGATATTGGGTTCTTGAGGTCCCCAGGGAAGGTTGGGGAGATCAGAGTGCCCCAAAACACTATATTTTTGGGTGGTGGCAGTGCTATCAGATCTAAGCTGGTAATTAAGCTTAGAGGAATTCATGCAGGTACCCAAATTGTGGATGCTAAGGTTCAGATTTGGGAATTATACCTTATGACAACATAATAAAAGATAAAAATCACAGTTTTAGATCCTGCCAAGTTGCATATTACCCCAAAGGGAGAGATTCATTTTCTGAGATGTAATTCCCCTTATCCACTTTGATTTTATTTAGTACATTCAAATATAAATCCTAAGTCAGACACTATGAAAGGTTAACAAAGGCACTGCCAAGTATGAATCATTTAAGACTGCTGCTGCAAGATTCATCCCAGGCACCTTGAGTGAGCAATTCTGACCCAACATCCCTCGGGGGAATAAATAGTTTAACAATTTTAGTATCGTCCACTGGAGGATCCCAAAGTGCTTTAGACACTAGCGAATTATGCCTGAGCTAGGGGTTATCTCCACCATTTTACAGATAGAAGAATTGAGGCAGAGTGATTAAACTGACTTGACCAAGATAATTCAAGTCTTCAGAAGAGACATAAACAGAACTCCAGTCTCCTGAATTCCTGTCTTTTGTTTAAGTCCATCGTTCTCCCCTTTAATCTACGAGTGATTGGCGGTAAACCTATAGACCTTAGATGCAGGAAGTGTTATTAGATATTGGACACTAGTAGCACTACTAGACTCTCAGTAACTAAATGTAACAGCACTAGGGCTAAGGACTCATATAAAAATACCAAAAAACCTTTACTCTTTATAAAAAATCCAAACCGAAGTGAATGAACTACCAAGGTACATACAGAAGCTCCCCAACTTACGCAAGAGTTCCGTTCTGGAACACCTTCCATAAGTCGAATTTTGCATAAGTCAGGAACGTTATCTCCAATAATTATGGAAAAAAAAAAAACCTTACAGAACTTTTTCCATAAGTCCGGATTCCCATAGATCGGGTTTGTGTAACCCAGGGAGCATCTGTACTATATTTCATGTTGCTTTCATCACTTCTTGTTCACCCTCTAATTTGTATGCAGCCTCAGCTATTGTAAGTGCTCTAAAATCCAAACAGTTAATCAGATTGATTTGAAATGTCATGTGCCTCATGCAGGCATGGGACAATGTTAGTGATCCAAATTTGAGACAATCTGACTGAGGGGTTCCCAAATTGCAGGGTCCCCTCGAAAAAACACTGGTTTTCTTCTGCCCCCTTGTAATGTTAAACAGAGGTATAATGTATCTTTTCCCCGCTTTTTGTCCCTTAATAGTGTTAGATGGAATCCTGTAGGAGAGAGCAAATGTGTTGTAAAAAGGAGGTGAAGAGCTTGTATATTTCAGCAACTGTTGTGTTGTCAGACTCAAGGTATATGTGTTAACAAGGCATATTGGGGCATTACTAAAGAACTGCAAAGTTCAGGTTAACTTTACAAACAAGTTATTTTAAAATAACTCATTACAGTGTTCCTTGACCTTCCTCTGAAGCATCGGTAGGAAACAGGATATCATAACACAAGGTTCTCAAAATGGGGGCTGGGACTGTGAGGTTATTACATGGGAGGTCGCAAGCTATCAGCCTCCAGCCAAACTTTACTTTGCCTCCAGCATTTATAATGGAATTAAATATATAAAAAATTGTTTTTAATTTATAAGAGGGGTCGCACTGAAGTTTGCTATGTGAAAGGGGTCACTAGTACAAAAGTTTGAGAACCAGTGTCATAGCAGATGAACCAGAGGTCTTATCTGGTATGGCAAATCCTATGCTCCTATTTTCAGCTCCTTGCACATCGTTTATTGTCCTTCACAGCATCAGAGAAAAAGGCTGGGAAAGGAGGAATGTGGCAGAGCTGAGCATCCATGTCTCTGGGTTAAAACACTGCAGTACTCTTCCCCCTCACCCCATATGCTCTGTTTCAGAAAAGCAAGAAATATCCACTACTTAGTTAAAATAATAAAATACAACCAGCCCCAAAGAACTTGTCATTTAGTTTATTTGGAGGCTTGGCTAATTTAATTTTTTCCTTCCTTTTTGCAGTCCACATAGCTTAGTACCCAGCATCAGGCAAGGAGGAGGCAGCAGCAGCTCCTACCAAATACAGAAGAGGCTCTTGCCATTTCAAACTGTTCCAGGAACTTGAAGGAGACATGGAGGAAGATAAAGCATTTGGTAGCCTGATATCCTCTGCTCCCCACAAAAAATAAGTGGAAGCTGGGGTTGCACACAGGAATTGGCTTGGGGTAGGTGTGTGGGGTAAACAAAAAGAAACTGGATATGGAGTGGGAAGTGCATCTTACAGACAGTGAAGCCCACTCAGTTCTTTCCTGCTGCCTCAGCCTGTATCAGCTGGCCTGGCAGTCACGCTTTATCTTCCCACTGTAAACCTCTGATTTGTTGCCAAAAAAGATCCCTTCTTTCACCCAGAGTGCAGGGAGTAAACCACTGTCCTGACAGAGGACCATGGTAACATGAAGGGGTCAGAAAAGAAGTTCGAGTCCGGTGGCACCTTAAAGACTAACAGATTTATTTGGGCATAAGCTTTCGTGGATAAAAAGCCACTTCAGATGCATGGAGTGAAAATTACAGATGCAGGCATTATATAACGATACATGAAGAGAAGGGAGCTACCTCACAAGTTGAGAACCAGTGTTGGCAGGGCCAATTCGATCAAGGTGGATGTAGTCCACTCCCAATAATAGATGAGGAGGTGTCAATTCCAGGAGAGACAAAACTGGTTTTTGTAAAAAAAGCTGATGCTCTCTTCTATCAGCAGTTCAAAAAAAAAAAACTTTGGAAGAAAGCTTTAAAACAACCTACTATAATCTCTGCAGGAGAAGCAGAAGGTGGCTCAAGGTTTGAGTAGGCAGCTTCATTGTCTATTCACTGTCCCCAACCCAAGTACACATTTTCTTCACCAACTTAATATTTAGGATGGTGGAAGTGAGAAAGCACATATGCTTTCCTCCTGCTATACCCAGGGCATCAAATGCCTATAGGCTGCTAGCGCAGTTTGAAGCAAAAGAAAAAAGTTAGTCTGAGGACAGGTCCCAAAATTAGACGAATAACAGTTTAACTGTGTCTGTGTGTGTGGAAGGGGAGGGGAGGGGAGGGGAGGGAGACGGGTGAGGGGAGGGGAGGGGGAAAGAGTTAAAACTTGAAATGGACTTACATCTGTATAAAGGTGGAGCCTTGCTGCAAAAGGAAACTGGCTAGAGTATTACTCACTCCCCCTTTCTAGCCAAAGGATGAGGAAATAGTTTGATGCCAAAGGAAACTGAATAATTTCTGTTCAGGTTCCCTCTGCAAGCTCTTAACGCTGAACCTGGTAAAAAGGAAACAGGCATAGAAGGAAGATACAGGGGCAAAAGGAAAAGAGGGCAAATAAATAAAAACAGAATCAAACAGAATGAAGATAGTTATAGAAAAGACAGAAAAAATAATGAGGGACAGAGCATGCTGGAAATTCTGGGTATGGTAGAGCCCCCCCATTTCCACCCTTGGACTGCTGTTAGATTTGAGAAAATTCAGATATACACAATATTTAATGTTAACCTATAAGGAAAAAGAAAAAGTGATAAGCACTTACTATACAGAGCCTTCAGCCATAAGTTCTTTAACGCTCCATCTACAACATGACCTCAAATTCCTCTTTTCCATCTCTATACTTGTTCCCCCACATCAAATCCCCTATCCGGAATCTTTTCTCTGCACCTGACAAACTGCTCTTAGCAACTACTTATGACCAAATTTTAAGTGCCTATGTTCCATCCTCATCCTTCTCAATCTCTCAGCTGCCTTAGATTCCCCTGATCAAGGCCTCCAACCTGAAGGCTTGTGAAAGCCAAGGGAGAGCAATTCCTTCACTTGGTTCTCCTACTACTTCTCTGGTCACGTCTGAAGCAACTCTTTTGGTGGATCCTTCTTATTCTCTCTCTCTCTCTCAAGACACCATCTCCTCCATCCACGTGACTCCAACTATGAGCTCTCTGACCTGTCTCCCTTGAGCCAACCCCCAATCTCAGTCAGTTTCTTTGACATCACCTCCAGAATCTCAGCGTTAAGGCCCTATTTGAATCGTGGGATGATTGTCAAGTAACTGCAGCTGAGTTGCAGACAAGACATGGAAAATTGCAGAAAAGTAATAATGGACCTTTATTAATTGTGGCAATTTGGAAAAGCCAAAGAAGACTTATTTGTTTAAGAAAAATTTGCTGGAACAAAATAAACATTCAAGTATTATGTTATGCCTGCTAATTTTTTTCTGATAATCAGACATTTTGCTGCAACTATATTACAGTCATTAATACCCGGAGCTGCCAGCAGGAACCCTGGCTGCCAGAGGCCCACGTCTGTCAGCCAGGGCTCATGCTGTCAGCACCATGCATGGAAGGGCTCCCGCTATCAGCCCCTGGGCTGACAAAACTGTGGTGAAAGCCTAATGCTGCGGAATCCGCAATATCGTGAATTAAGTAGGGCCTTACTCATTGTCAATTTAAATTGAATGTACACAGTTTCTAGCACAAGGTGTGTGGGGGGAATCGAAATCATGTCCTTTTGGCCCTACCATAACACAAATAATAGGGAGCCAACCTCAGGAATATTTTATAAACCAAGCTGCCTCAGATTTGCACCATAGAAGATCAAAGAGAAATTTCACTGAAGAGAGAGCCTGGTATTTTCGAGTATCTGCATCACTGTCCCAGCTGTGCTAGGTGCTGTACAAACAAAGACTGAGTTTTCCTACCCCAACAAGTTTACAATCTAGGAGAGTGCTTCTCAAACTGGGGTCGCCTCTTGTGTAGGGAAAACCCTTGGTTGGCTGGGTCGGTTTGTTTACCTGCTCTGTCCGCAGATCCGGGCGACTGCGGCTCCCGCTGGCCGCAGTTCGTTGCTCCAGGCAATGGGAGCTCCTGGAAATGGCGCGGGCCGAGGGACTTACTGGCCGCCACTTCCAGCATCCCCCATTGGCCTGCAGCGGTGAACCGCGGCCAGCGGGAGCCACGATCGGTCAGATAAACAAACTAGCCCGGCCCACCAAGGCTTTCCCTGAACAAGCGGCAACCCCAGTTTGAGACACACTGATCTAGGAAGAAGAGAAACACACGAAGAATAGGAAAGGGAGACAATCTCATAATTTACACAAATTTATATACACTGAGGTGTTTTAAAGATATTTTTAGTTTCTTAAATAAGTGCCTATGAACTTTCATCCTATTTGCCTAGCTATTAAACATTGCCTGATTTCTTGGAGAACGTGGCAGAAATGGTTCTGGAATAAGTCATTTAACCAACAGCAGTAACTTTAGTTGAATTTGACTGGAAAAACAACAAAAGCCTCCCACCCTCAAAAAATAAAATAAAACACCAACCTACAAAACTCATCATGTAGGTTTTTCCATCCTATCGACTCCATTTCCCTTCCTCAGCCCTCTAATGTCTGTATTTCTAACTAATAAATGGTAATCTGTGTTCTTTGAAATTTCTGGAGTCTGTCAAATCCACCAAGCTATGCTAGCTTTCAACCATAGGTGCATCCAAAACTACTGACCTGAATTTTGAAACACCACCAGCATTTTTACAAATTTTAGCATTGCAGAACCTGCAGTTAAAATGTTTGAATCCATTCTTGTTTTCCATTTCTATTCTTAAAAAAAGATGACTTTCAGAATAAAACAGCTACTCGGTAGAAGTCAATAATCAGGAAGTGTTGTATTTCAGCTCCTACGTAGTACTTAACAGTCATATTTGGCATTAAAAACTATTGGGTTGTTCTCATTTTAAAGTGTTTAGCAACCATTCCATAGAAGAATTGCCTGTCAGAATGATCACATTAAAACAAAATTATCACGTGTATGTTTTTGGTTTGCTGGGGTTTAAAAAACCTTAAAATAACTACAACATTTTCATGAAATTAAGAGTCAGTATGAAACTGGCAGGGTGGATTTAATTTAAATCATGATTTAAATCACTAGTCAGGAAGACTCGATTTAATCGTGGTTTTCTACACAAAAGTATATTCTTGTTGGTTGTTGTAACCTTAATACATATTCTTCACAACTCATAGATGTAGGTTTCTTTTTTAGAAGATACACACTATACATTTTTAAACAGATGTATTTTGAAAACTTTTCAAATTAGTTTTACAGCTATATCAGAAAATGAATGATTGTTTGGTTATTTCGTTCACCAAAGATAACTGAAGCAGATATTTATGAAGTCATTGGGAAGTGAACTAGCTCCAATTCAACAGATTAATCATTAATATTTGGAGGATTTTCTTGCCAGGTTGTATTAGGAGGAGAACATCACCAGATAGACATTTAAATTGTTTTATTTAACTAAAACAATGTTAAGTGTTCTGGATTTTTCTTCTTCAATAGCAAACACATAATATTTTAACAAAACAAGCATAGGTCCCTCACTTCTCACATTTATCTCCAAACTCCTCCTTGTCCAGATCTATTCCACTCCCAACAATCTTTTATTCACTGAACTTTTTGAAACTTTGCACTTTTAGAGAGAGGTAAGGGATTGACTGTGTGCACATAAATCTGCAGAGAGGCAATAGAGTTGAGGTCTGTTATTTCTCACCTCTGTATATTTATTTATTTTAAAATATTTTTGCATGTTAACAAGCACGTTCTCTCTGGAGACACAAATCCACAGCTTTAGAACTGTAAAACTAAGCATCTCTGATGGTATCTTCTTGACTGAGCACTGAGTCCCATTGGGTAGATAGAAAGATTAACCTATATAATCTATACAGAAGCCCTTGGAACTCCATAAGATTGGGTCGCTAATCCATGAACTATTGGAACTCATTTACAAAACTTTTCTTAAATATTACATGAATATATTGTCTAATACTATAGAATTAGAATTTATAATCCCTATTCCATGATGAGATATCTTAGAGCTATAATGTATCTTAATCAAAACTATCTTTACATCTTTTCCTCAAAAAGCATTTTATCAAAAAAAAATCCGATTTAAATCAACAAACTGATTTTTTTTTTATTAAAAAAAAATCATTGATTTTTATTCACCCTGGAAACTGGTTTGATAATATTCCCCTACGGCATTTGAAATACAAACACCAACCTCATGCTAGTGCAAAATAACTAAAAAGTGATATGGACTAGAAACTGCCTACAGACAAAAGTGAAACTATTTGATTTTCATTGTCCTTGCCATGTGAAATGCAAAAAGTAAACAACCAGCATAAATGATGAGAAAAATTCAAATGTTTAAGTTTTCACTTTTAATATTGAACAGTGTTATTTGTAATAAAGAAAAAGAACCTGACAATGTCCCTATGATATATTGCAGAACCTTTAAAAATATTTTTCTTCTTTTCACATTCTGGGTATCTTTTGAAATAGGATGATATGGAGCTTCTATACGAAATACTCAGTGTCTTTTTAAGAGTCAAAGTTTTCCTAAGTTTGAGACAAGAGATATTCTGACTGGAGTGTTACAAATTTACAAGATTTGAATATTCAGTTTTGAGAGCAAAATATTAGCCTATTTACAGCAAATAATATACTGTGAAATCTGTCATAATTTTAATGTTCAAAGAGTAACTGCCAATAGCTCTTAATGAAAATAAACAGTGTACTTTTAAAAATATTTGGAGGATATAGAATGTTTGCTGTTAGTGGGAAAAGGCGATTCCATGAATTCTAAATGAATGTGAAAGGAGTTAGAACATTCTATATCTCCAATTTGTATGCTACACTACATCAAATATAGTGCTGCCATGCAAAGCAACTGGAAAACTAGGAAAAGGTATTGAGTTTATGTTGTTATGCTATAAAATATATCTTTTATTCATTTTGCCAAGATGTATAATTTCTGGAGATAGCTTCAAATCAAATAGAAGCTGTCAAACCACAGTCCATTACTAGCCCCAGAAGTATAATTTTTGCATACTATCCAGAAACACTGTTGCTTCAACAAATCTCTTAGCTTGTAGAAATTACTATACCAAGAAAGTCAACTGTTCGGGTATTAGTCATCAGAAATTGGAAATATAATGGTTTACCACAGAAAGAGCTTTTAATACTACTTGACAGATACTTTGAAACAGACTTATTACAACACTTACAGTATATATTCAAAATGTTATATTACTGCTATATAAGAATCTTTTATTCTGAAATAGTGTGAATTTCAGATAGTTAGTTTACAGACTGACACAATCAACCACACATGTTCAGTACTTTTAAAGATACTTAGGGTTTAATAAAGCTCACAGCTTTTGAAAACAAGTATTATGCTGTTTTATTTGCAATTCTTTGTGCGCATTTTTTCTTTTCCAAAAAGTCTGAAGAAATAACAACAATCCAAAGCCATGTTCTACCAAGACTGGATTTAAAATACATGTAAGACAAATCCTTACATGAAAGCAAACATTTTAAAAAACACTAGTTTTCCTTGCTCTTCACATTTTCAATCTCTAAATGACCAATACAATTTACAACCATGTAAATTAGAGAAAACAGTTTCTCCATTGTTGTATATTTGCCAGACACCTCACAACACAGACAGTGACACCTGCCCCAATTCTGCAAACTTCAGTGGGACTATTCACAGAGCATAAAGTTAAACACACACACATACCATGCAGGATCAGAGCCACAACCCTGGCTCCAAAAAGTTTAAAAGCTGTACCCCTAGTCCTGCACCTGGATCCATGATGGGACAAGACTTCAAACCCACAGATCCAGCGCAGAATGAGGGCTTAA
This sequence comes from Chelonoidis abingdonii, assembly GCF_003597395.2. NCBI lineage: Eukaryota > Metazoa > Chordata > Testudines > Testudinidae > Chelonoidis > Chelonoidis abingdonii. Next base: position 293,385,264 of record NC_133770.1, read on the forward strand.
TTTCAGACATGATGCAAGGGGTAGAGGGATAACAAAGAATTAAGAAGGGATATGGAGAAGGATGGACAGGGACAAATAACATCAATATGATTAAAGTTATTCATTGAACCATGTTAGGTTTAATACTTAAGGCACTGCTTCTGCAAAATGATTCACACAAGTGCACCTTGATCTCAGTGAGGCTCTATGCGGTCACAGCATAGAGCCTCAAGGTGGTTCGGCTTTGCTTGATGAAGAACTTTATTGTTTAGTATCCTGTAGACTGAGAACACTGTACAGGCAACACAAGGGTGAAACAATCTAAATTAAGAGACACCATAGTGCAAGTTTACTTTTAAACTAAGTGAATATTGTAATTACACATATTAGTCCCATTGATGAAAAATATGAATCCCCAAATGCTCTGCCTTCTCTTAAACTTTTTATTTCAACTCATTTACTATAGCACTGCCAAAAAACCCAGCTACAGGCTGACTGTGCAAGACTTTGACATTGGTGTTAAGGCCTACAGGATATATTCTGCTTTCAGAACATTTAAATAAGAAACACTGCAACTAGTTAAAGCATAAAGCTACACAGTTATGGAGCCACACAGTCTTTCAGTTAGGAGGGAACAGGAGAAGCTAAAAAAAAAAGACTAAAGCAAAGAAAACCAAAGTTAGGAAAACAGAAAGGAGGCAAGGGTGGACTATGTACAAAGTATTGTTATTTAAAACGAGTCCCCTGGGATTGGAAGAAAAAATGGGTATTGTTACAATTGTACATTTCTGACTGTATCCTGACTTCAGGTTTGTATCAGACTTAAAAACAAAAATCCTGGGAAGCATAAGAGACCCCTTCATGGCAACTACAATTGCTCTGTGCTCTGGTGTTAGATAAATTTAAAAAAAGCATCCTTATCGATGCACAATTCCCCTTCTTCATTCACCCTTTACTTAACCATCTACTAGTGTGTGCATGTGAGAGCGAAACCAACGAGCCTCTTCTCCTTTCTCTCAGATCAAACACCCGGCTCCTCAGCGAGCACAACAGATCACCACACAAAAAAGAAATCTCGACCACTTCCCTTGGCCCCCAAACTGGATGCGCAAACCGCAGATTTACCATCAGCCCGGCGGAAGGCGCAGCCCCGCTCTAGCCACGGCCCCCCTCCCCTTTCCCTTCCCCTTTGTTTACTCTGTGGGCTAGTCACCTCCAGGCGAACGCGCCAGCCCCGAGCCCCGTCCCACCACATCCGGTGGGGTGACGAATCCCACCTGGCCGCCGCCCGCGAACCGCCACGGCTCGCAGGAGGGGGCGGGCGCGGTCTGCCCCTCTCCCCACGAAGGCGAGAGGGCGGGTGGCTAGGCAGGGATCTGAAAGGCAACCTCGCCGCCTCCTTCCCACCCGCGGGGGGGGCACCACCCGGTCGACGACCCCCTCCCCGCAGAAAAGGCCACTGACAGACCACTGCACCCTTCAGGCCGCCCCCACCCAGCCCGCGCCTGAGTGCGCAGAGCTGGCGGTTCCCTCTGCCACACGAGGGCTCCCCTCCACAGACACGCGGGGAACGGGAGGGCTTGTCCCCCCACGGTACAGCCGCTGTAGGGCTTCCCCCCTCCAGAGGGGCGGGGGTGTCTCACCTCCCCGGGGGCGGGGAAAGGAGGCGGACACGGCGGTGCCGCTCGCCAGGGGAGACACCCCCTTCCCCATTACATAAGTTGGGGCCATTCTGCCTCACTTTCCCTGCCCCCCTCCGGCCAGCCCGGCCGCTGCGGCTCACCGGCCTGAGTCTCCGTCCGGCGGAGCGCGAGGTCTCGCGGGGAGCTGGGGGAGGGGAGAAGAGAGAGAGACGCCGCGAAGTTGAATCGTGTCCGTCCGCCGCTTCTGCCGAGGGCCCGGACCGGCTCCCGTCCCTCACCGCTGCGTGTGTCTGTCCCGGCCACTCCAGGCCGCTCCCCCTCCCTCCCGGCGCGCTGCACCATGGGATACGCCGCTGCCCCCTCTTGCTGCCAGTCTGCCTCACTCCCCGCACGAATGGCTGCGAAGGGAAGGGACCGGTGCGCCCGCCCGGCCTCGGGAGCGGAGTGTCCCCTCAGAGCCACCCGGGAACAGCCCCCACGCGCGGGGACCAGCCACAGCCGGGCCACCCCCCTCAGATCCGTGGGGGAGTCCCAGCCCTCCCATCCTCGGGGCCATCGCCCACAGATCCGCAGGGGCCCAGTCCTCCCAGCCTCGGGGTCACCCCCCCACAGATCCGCAGGGGTCCAGTCCTCCCCCAGCCTTGGGGTCACCCACCTCAGATCCAAGGGGGGCGCCCAGCCCTCCCATCCTCGGGGCCATCCCCCACAGATCTGCAGGGGCCCAGTCCTCCCAGCCTCGGGGTCACCCCCCTCAGATTCTCAGGGGGCGCCCAGCCCTGCCAGCCTCGGGGCCAACCCCCCTCAGATCTGCAGGGGCCCAGTCCTCCCAGCCTCGGGGTCACCCCACACAGGTCCGTAGGGGGGCCCGTCCTCCCAGCCACAGCCAGGCCACCCACCTCAGATCCACAGGGGGACCAGCCCTCCTAGCCTCTGTGGGGGCCCCCCCCCTCAGATCCCCATGATGGTCAGTCCTCCCAGCCTCCGGAAGGAAGCAGGTCTACACTTAAATACAGTGACCAACTTTCCCACCCTTAGGTGAACTGGCTTCTCAAATACCCCAAAGGTCTGGGGATCAAACCAGACAACCCCATTCTTAACCTACAAGGGGCCTGGCCTGGGCTCAGAGAACAAACTACCAGTCCCAAAGCTCAGGTAGACCATACCCCTTCCCAGCTGCTTTCCTGAAGGGGAATAGGCAGTCAACCTCCTTTCACAGCCTTCAAGGACCAGCCCTCCCTCTCAAAAGTTCATTTGGAGCAACCAGTCTTCCTTCCCTCCCTGTGAGGGAATCAGGACTGGTAGAAGATGGAATTTATTAGGAGACAAGAGAAATGTAACCCATTGTTCCTCAAACTCTCTCTTCCCCTACCAAACCTCAACTGCAGGGAGTGTATTTCACCTTCACACATTCACAGCCTTTTCTCTCTTTCTGTTGGTCTGAGGGTTTCTGTAGTGGTCACTTAAATGTAGTACAAACCACACATTTAACTCACTTTGCAACTTTCCTGGGATTTCTTTCACCCCTGCACATTTCCAAGGTGGCACTCCTTACCTCCCTCTGCAGTTTCAAAACTAGGATACCCACCTTAAAAAAAATCTGTCCAACTTAGTTTTTATATGGCCCCCAGTAGTACCAGTACCATAGTATCTTAGTGACTCACAATGTTTAATGTACTTATTCTCACAACATCCCTGTGAGGTATGGAAGTACTATCATCCCCATTTTAGGTGTGGGGAACTGAGACACAAAGAGACTAAATGACTTGCCCAAGATCACACAAGAAGTCTGCGACAGAGCAGAGAATTTAAGCCCTGTTCCATGGATACCAGTCTAGTGTCCTTTCTTTTGGATCATTGTTCCTGTCCACACGAGCTAATGGACAACTGTACAATAAGGTAAGGACGGGCCTTATGTATAAACAGCTGCATCTCACAAAATTTTATTTGTGGTACAAACTCATACTTTTTGATCAGGTACCATTGTGAGAAGATTGGTATAAAATCCTAGATAAATAGAGATGTTTTGCATGATTATTGAGAAACTATAATTCACAATATAATCCGTATAGCCTTAATACTGGATGTGGAATAATTAGGCACCAAGTGTTATTTATTTGTATCACTGTAGTACCTAGAAGCCCAAGTCATGGAGCAGGATCCTAATTTGCTAGGCAGTGTACAAATACAGAACAAAAACATGGTCTTTACCCCCAAAGAGCTTGCAACCTAAGTATAAAACAAAGGGATAACATAGATACAGACAGTTGGGAAGTACAAGGAAATAATGAAAAAATATTGGTCAGCATAATAGGTAGTGGTTTCAGCATACCAGCAGCCTTACTATAGTTATGTTTTTTGCAAGCATCATGGAATAGGGTTTTAAGGAGGGATTTGAAGAGAAAAATGAAGGGGCTTTGTGAAAGTTTACAGGGAACTCCTACCAAGCATGAGGGGCAATATAAGAGAGAGCACAAAGGTGCTTGTTTGAAAATTTAATAAGTGGGTGATAGAGGCTGGCATCATGCCAATCAGAGGTGAGAGTCAACAGCTCAATAGGTGTTGGAGATGGTTGGAGGAGTGGAGATAAACTTCAAAGGGCTTTGAAAATAAAAACAGGTAAGTTATGTTTGATACAATAGAAAAGGGGGAGCCAGCAGATGGATGCAAACAGATGACATAGTTAAAGTGATGGTTAGGAGAATGTTCTCTGGAGCATCATCTGGAATGGATTTCAGTGGGACAAGATTATATTTGTCAAGGCCAAAGAAAAGGACGTTGTGGCAGTAAAGGTACTAGACGATGAGAGCCTCAATGAGATATGTAGCTGGATAGGAAAAGCCATATCTTACAGATGTTATGTAGAAAGAATCAGCAAGATTTAGAAATAGCTTGGAAGTGTAGACCTAGAGAGGTCAGTGTCAAATTTAACACCTAGATTAGGGGCTTGAGTGAAAAGCAGGTTGGTGGTGTTGTCCACAGTTATCAAGAAATTAGGTAGTCTGGAGGATTTTGGCAAGGACAACTAAGAGTTCTTAATTTTAGCCAATTTGAGTTTGAGATGACAGTTAGACATCCATCAGGAGATGTCAGAGACACTGGCCGAGATTTTCATCTGGACAAGAGACAATTCTGGGGTAGAGAGGCAGTTCTGTGAGTTGTCTGTGTAGAGATAGCTGCATTTATGTATGCAAATGAGATTATCCAGAGATAAGATACAGAGGGAGAAGAGAAGGGGGACCAAGGATAGAGTTTTGAGGAACTCCCACAGAAAGTTGGGGCAGGGGGTGAGGAGGATCCTTTGAGGACACACTAAAGGAGCAATTTGAGAGGTAGGAGGAGAACCAGGAAAGGACAGAGTCATGGATGCCAATGGGGAACAAGATTTAAAAACGAACATGGTAGATGGTGCTGAAGGTGGCTGACAGGTCAAGGTCAAAAAAGATATGAATGGAGTACTGGTTATGAGTGTGGTCTAGAAAGAGGTCATTAAGAGACATTGGCTAGTGGCTTCAGTGGAATGCTGGAGAAGGACATTGGTTTGGAGATGGTGTAGAATGGAATTGAAGGAGAGAAACTCCAGACAGCAATAATAGACAATGCAGTCAGTGAGCTTAGAGATGGAAGGGAGATGGGACAATAATTGGAGTGGCAGTTGGGGTCAAGGGTATTTTTTTGTAAAATGAAAGAGATTAGCGCAAATGGAGGGAAAGCCAGAGGAGAGAGAAGTTATGGAAGGGGAAGAGAGTGGGCACAAGTGAGATCAGGAGATGGGATGGGGTTACTGTAGCAAAAGGAAGTGTTTGAGGAAGAGAGCAGATGAGAAACTTCTGTGTCTGTGACAGAGGAGAAGGAGGAGCAAATAGTAAGGGAAGGGGGAAAGAAAGGAGGGGGCAAGGTCACCTCCTATTTTGCCAGTTTTCTTCAGAAGAAATCAGTGAGATTCTGTGTGGAGACAGAAGTGTAGGCAGGAGGAGTGAAGGGTTTGAGGAGTGAGGCAAAGGTGGCAAAAAGGTGGCTAGAATGTTCCTTAAAATATAAGATGGGTCATCATCCTATATAAGATTGTTGTTGAGCTCTTCAGACCTCCGAAACACCTCGCTCACCAGCTTCAACACTTTCATGTGGTTTCTTGGTCATATGCAGTAATGTACCATTTACCTCAGCAAAGCGTTTTGAGAAATCCATAAAGGTTCCCTCACCACTACTTCCATTATGCCAACTCTCTTTGCAGCTTAAAGTTAGCTATGTGTCTTATTCTTGAGAATTTAAATCATCAATGGAACAATTTAAACAATAGAGGGTTTATAAAAAAAATATAAGGATGATTTCAAAACTCTCTCACACACAACAAAATCCTTTCTCTTAAGGAGAAACTTTTACAACTCTGTAATTTCTATTATTCTATAATTACAGTAGAATGCCTATGTGACAAACTAATTGGGGATTGAGGAGTTCATAACATTTAATACCTAGAAATTATAGTAGGTACAGTGCATACATTGCATTATGGTGCATTGTATTACTACTTCTACTTTAAAACACTACAAAATAATTTCCAATGCACTGAAGGTTTTGGAAAGTGAAGGGATGTCAACTTGTTCTTCATTAATATCATTTTTGTTGCATGATTTTTTTCCCATCAGGGAAAAATGGTTTGGATGACTGGTCATTCATAAAGTTTGTTTTCATACAATTCCAGTTCTACTGTATTGATATGTGCAACTATCTCTGACCTTTCAGCCAAAGATGTCAAAGCAGTATTAATGAAGCGTCAGAACAGGCTTTTGAGGTAGATATTGCTATTCCCATTTTATAGGCAGCAAAGCTAATGCCCAAAAGAACCTGTCCGCAACAGTATTTAGGCACCCAAGTCTGGAGTTTAGGTGCCTAAACCTAATTTTAGGGTCAACTGCTATCCACAAAATTCCCAGCAAACCCTGCAGGCACTTTAACTCCCTCAGCGCTTAATTTTTCAGGGTAAAAGTCCCCTCCGGGCCTAAATTTCTATCTGTAGGCATGTGCACTTCAGCCTCAGTCTAAGCATCCAGTTGCCTATGTCCTGACTAAGCCCTAGAGCAATCCGTGAACTGGGGGAAGATTTATCCACCTAACTTGAACGGGGGCAGCTGCCAATCCAAAAGATGTGCTCAGAGGCTGCCTTGTGGATTGGGTCTGAATTTAGGGTTACCAGGTGTCCAGTTTTCAGCTGGAACACCTGGTCAAAAAGGGATCCTGAGGGCTGCAGTCAGCAATGCTGACCAGGCTATTAAAACTTCGTTTGGCAGCGCAGTGGGGCAGGCAGTCTCCCTGCATGGCTCCAGGGAAGTGGCCAGCATGTCTCTCCAGCTCCTGGGCAGAGGGGCAGCCACAGGGTCTCTGCGTGCTGCCCCCACCCTGAGCTCAGGCTCTGCAGCTCCCATTGGCCAGGAACCACAGCCAATGGAAACTGTGGGGGCGGTGCCTGCATGCAGGGGCAACATGCAAAGACCCCTGGCCACCCCTCAGTCTAGGAGTCAGAGAGACATGTCGCTGCTTCCCAGGAGCTGCCTGAGGTAAGCACCACCCAGAACCCTCACTCCCTCCCATGCCCCAACCCCCTACCCCAGCCTTGGGCCCCCTCCCACACTCAAACTCCCTTCCAGAGCCCGCATCTCAACTCACTGCCTCCGCCTGGGGCCCTGTCTCGCACCCTGAACCTCTCATCCCCACCCCCACCACAGAGCCCGCACCCCCAGCTGGAGCCCTCAACCTTTCCCACACCCTAACACCCTGCTCCAGCCTGGTGAAAATGAGCAAGGGTGGGAGAGAGCTAGCGACAGAGGGATGGGGGATGGAGTAAGCTGGAGCTGGGCCTCAGAGAAGGGGCATGGATGTTTGGTTTTCTGCAATTAGAAAGTTGGCAACTCTAGGTCCCATTCAAAGTCTGGCCTGAGGCAGTGTGGTGCTAGTAGTACAGCTTAACTTTTAGTCCAGTGGTTAGCACACTCATCTGGGATGTGTTCAATTCCCCCCGTAGGCAAGGTGGAAAAAGGATTTGAGCAGGGACCGCCCATAGAGGGGACTCTTGTCAATCTGGGCCAAAGAGCTTAATTTATTTGCCAGAATCACACGAATTGTCAGTGACAGAGCCAGGACTGGAAGCAATGGGTTCTCTCTAGCTGTCTCCTGCTTTAACCATACAGTACCAATTCTTAGTTTAAGGCTACATACTATTGTCATAAGCATAAGTCCCAATTCTGAACCTTAGCGTCCAAAATGTGGGTGCTTGTGTGGTAAGCGTCTGTCCCAAATCTGGACCTTAGCGTCCACAATCTGGGTGCTTACAATGAACTCCCCCAAGCTCACTACCAGCTTGGCTCTGATCTCACTGCCACCAGATAGGATTCTGGCTCCTATCAGCCCTCAAGTCGCCCCAACTTATCCCTGGGGGACTCCACAAGACCCAGAGCCCCCTGGGTCTCCCTATCTCATCCCCCAGCCTCCCCCCCTTTTCTTGGGTTAGCCGGAGCGATGCCTTACCAGGCTCCTTGAATACAACCCAGCGAGGATAATCTACTTCCCCCTGAGGCTATGCATTCAACCTAGTTAAGCTCACACAAAGATGATTCACCCTGGCGCTTTGTCTCGTAGCAGTAACTAGAGAAAAACCTCAACACAAGAGAACAGGTTGATTCTCTCTCTCTTTCCTGTAACTTTTTCCCGCCCTGACAATAGGAAAGTAACCCCGAGCATGGCTTTTCCTCCCCCTAGCCTGTCACAGATGTAACAGAGCTCCGGGCACAGAAATTCTCTCCCTTTGCCTCAGTTAGGAAAAGAAACTCCCACAAGTTTTAAAAGAAAAACTTTATATATAAAAAAAAAGAAAGACTTACATATACTACACTCTGCATTAGAACTCAATACAGGATATGCTTTATAAGAAAATAAGGAGAACCAGTTGATTTAAAAGAGCTAGCCCAATTAAATCACACGATCCTTAGCCAGGGACTTCACTAAACCCAATGTTAGTAGTGTAGCAAATTCACAAGTCCATCCTGTCGAGCGAGTTGTCCTGGTTCTTTAGTTATCACTCGTTTAGACTATTTCTCTTACACATATTGTAGGAGGACTATTGTTAGTTTAATACATTGTGGGAAAGATGGAGCATTGCTATACATAGGTAAAAGTGTTATGGTTGTCACTGTCTCATCGTATGTCACCGCTGAATGATCTTCGGTAATCAAGATGACCGACCGATTAAGCTTTCCACGTTCCACCTTTGAACTAGTTAAAAACTTTCGTCAATGAGGGGGGTTGTTCAGTCGTGATAGAAGGTTAAGGTCTTTACCTGGAAAGGACTGTGAAACCAGGAGGTGGTGGCGCTCCTAACACTTGCCAGTCACTGGGTAAGGACAATCTCAGAACCTTGGGAATTATGGTTTTTCTTTACAGGCTGGATCGGGCACCGCGCTTGAATCTGTCAGCCGTTACAGGGATTTTGGTGCATAAAGAATAGTATTATGAGAACCAGGCCTTTACTCTAGTGCCTTGTTTGACTTCATGATGACGAACGCCCAAAGCATCCCTCCAAATCACAGACAGTGTAAATTTTCGCTGAGGTGATTTCTCTAAATTAAATAACAGAGTAATCAAAACGCATGCCACCTTACTTCACTATAAGCATGTAAATACAAGCTTCTAGTAGGAAAGCTTTAACCAGTTTGTATTCAGAAAAGCTCACAGGAGAGTGTGATCCGGCTACTTTTTAGAAGCTCTGAAATGTGTTGAATTTCAAAATCAAATATCTTGGAGAGGCTAGCACTCCAACGAAGAAGTTTCTGTTGGTCCTTTGCTGTTGAAGCACTTAAATAGCGCAAGTTATGGTCAGTTGTAGCTGGAACCGCCGTCCCCAAACGATGGACGTGCTTTTCCAGGGCGTAACACAATGGCATAGCATCCTTTCACTGACGGACCGTGGCCTTTCCCTCTCCGATCAGTTATCTTGTCTGAGAAACACGACAGTTGATGGAGTTCTGTGGTTCTTCCTGGCATGAGTAAACTGCTCCCTTACCATGCTCGGATGCAATCGTGATCTAGGAATGGCTTTGTCAGTCTGGGGCCTTAAGCACAGGGATCAGACGTGAGCGTCGGCTTAAAGTTGGATGAGTAAGGCTAGCATGGACATATCCAGTCCGTTTAACCGAGTTTGGCCTGGGTCTTCTTGGTCAGTCGGGGTCATGTGCAGCGGATTTGGCATGTAGTGTGGTACAATCGCCTTTGAGTTACCGCAACCTAGAGGATGACCTGTTTTCTTTGACTTTTGGGACAGGCCACTTTTGAGATAGCTTCCACCTTGGCCGTTGTAGTGGGTTGATCTCGCCCACCTGGGTGTCGCCAGTAAGTCACTCTGTTGGGTATATTACACTTCTTGGGCCTTCACAGTGTCAGTGCCCATGACTTCAGACGGTCAATAGGACCTTTTCCAGCGGTTTCTAGGTGTTCGGGCAGGAGTGCTGAAAAAATGCCAGATCATGCAGGTGGGCAACTGCATATTTCCCGGTCCGGTTGTGGTAGACACAGTGTCTACGTCTCTGAAAAGTGGGTGTGTGGGGGCGGGTGGAGGTGGTTGCGTCAGCCCCGAGTTGGTGTAAGGATGAGTGGCGAGGTGGTAAATGTATGTGTGCGTTCCCCTTTGCATATTGTGACGATGCTGACTTTCCTGCAGCAAGCGTGGTACTTGCCAGTAGCCCACTTTTGGAGTCTATTGTAGATATGATGGCACGTCCCAACTTTTCGATAGCTATCGTGTTGTCGTGCAAGGAGCAGTTCTCGCATGCAGGAGGGAGCCGGATCAGAACTTCATCCTGTCTCTGATTGGTCCTCTTGGTCAGGTTGGTCCCCTTTGTTCACCGCTTACGGGTAAAAGAAAATTAACCCTCATCCTGTCTCTGATTGGTCCTTGTCAGGTGTTTGGGTCCCCCTTGTTCACCCTTGTACAGCGTAAAGAATATACCCTTACCTACTCTACTTATGACAGCTTGCATGAACCTCCAAGCTAATACCAGCTTGGATCTGGAATGCGCTGCACACCAGCCAGAATTCCAATGTTGGCATCACTCTGGGTTCCCAAAAACCTTCCCTGGGGACCCATATAAGGCCCTGAGTCTCACAACAAAAGAAAATAACCCACTTCCCTTCCCACTCTTTCTCCTACCAGATTTCCGCGCCTGTGTACCTAGGAGATTCACCGATGTTTTCAAGTCCTTTTGAAGACAACACAGAGAGACGTTCACCTTCCCTCCTTCTTTTCCCTCCCATCATTTCCCTGAGAGAGACCGTAATCCTGGCACAGAGATTCCTATCCACCTTGAGCCGCAACTAGAAAATCCAACAAGGTTTAAAAAGAAAGCTTGTATCATAAAACAGCAAAGTAAAAGACATAAAATGGCTCTCTGTATCAAGTGACAATATACAGGTCATTGGCCTTAAAAGAAAACAAAATTGAATATACAGCCTTAATTCAAAAAGAAATACAATTTAAAACATTCCAGGCAACTACACACATGTAAATAAACAAAACAAATAATAAAAAACCTATATTGTCTTATACCTGTACTTACAACTGGGAAACTGAAGATTAGAAAACCTGAAGATAGAGAGATCACTTTCAGAGCCAAGAGAGCAACAGAGACACAGACAAAGGACACACACCCAAAACTTCCCTCCCTGAGCTTTTAAAAAATCCAGTTTCCTGATTGGTCCTCTGGTCAGGTGTTTGGTTCCCTTTGTAACCCTTTACAGGTAAAAGAAACATTAACCCTTAGCTATCTGTTTATGACAACTATTTATTATTTTTATTATCTATAAATTCTTTTTATATACAAATACCTATTTTCAGATACTCTGACTTGAGCAAATACAGGCAATTCACAAACATTTACAACTTTATTCCCCCTATGTCCACTGGGATGTATCACAGCTAAGGGTGTATTATTAACTCAATTTTACAGATGGGGAAATGCTGACTGGATAGTTAAGTGACTTACTCAAAGCTACACAGCAATGCCTCTTCATGTGGCCCAATTATATTCTCCTTGAAGTCATTGGGAGTTTTCCCATTGATTCCAGTGGGATCTGGATCGGGCCTAATATCCTTCTTTCAATCCCTGAGATTTTATTGTTAGTTTCAGACCCTGCATCTTTTACCTATCCCATCTATGATGTGGGAGAAGGGATATGGTGCTGCAGTCTTTCCTTACTTTAATAGGAGCAGGCCACAGGAATCCTTTTGCTGAGTGCAGCCACTGCAGTTCCATTCACCCTCCTAGCACTCTTGTGTGCTTCCTTAGTATTTACTTCTCAAAGTGCATGGCATTTCTGAAACAACTAAGCAGAGGGGGAGACTGAGTCCTGTTCGAGAGGGAAAGATGAGATCTGTGGTAACAGGTCTCTTTCACATGGTTCAGAGGGAAGGAAACTTGGAATTGAGTTCCTGCCACCCCAGAAGTGGTGTGGAAGTACAGGACACACTGCCCCCTAGAATTCAGCAAATACTGGAGTAACTCATTCAACTGAACACTAATATTATTTGTCTTATCCATGATATTATCTGATTTAACTCTGTAGCAATTATTAAACCTGTGAAACATTGTGCTGCATTGTTAGAAACAATAAAATAGCAAACTTCGTTCTAGCGTAGCATTTGTTATCTTTTGGTTATTGAACGATAGGGCTGGAGGGAATAGCTTAAAAAACTCTAGTTCTCAGTGGTTTGGAGCTTATCAACAGTCAGGCATCTACAACTGTACTGCAAAATGGTAAATATTCATTAAAACAACCACAACGATCAGGCTTGTGAAAGAGAGATAGTTCTGAACTGCGGGGCTATTTCAAGTTGTGACAACTAAAATCAGAAGAGTTTTAAAAATTCTTGATCACTAGAGGGAAAGACATTTTCAAAACTGACTTAAATTAATCCCAAATGAAGAATTCTCCTTCTCCGACTCAGGAGACTTGACAAATCTGATTCTGGGGGTAAAAAGAGCTACACTTGCACTGTGATTCCAGCAGTTGAAAAGTGGCTACTCATTTGATTACAGTGCCATAGGGGTGCATATTAATAAAATAACAGGGCCCTTCCCTAAAGAGCTGCTGTTGTTAACTAAATCCTTTGAAGCATACGTTTCTTCATTAAACACAAAGAACACCAGTTTTAGTGTAATGTGAGAGACCCCATATTGTACTGGGAGGACAACCACACCTTTTCACAACTGGTTCTGAATACAGTTACATTAACTAGACAAATATTTTCAACAGTAGCTCATAGGAGAGCCAGGGGCAGTGGGACACCCACGTTTGACCTTCCCAGCGTCAAACATAGCAGTTTTCACAGTGCAGACACTGCCTTTTTGTCTCTTTTGGAGGTGCTTTGTGACGTGTCTTTAGCACTGTGGATGCCTAGTATTTCTGTAATAGTGCAGCAATAATGCTAATGTGCAATGCTGTTCTTGAACAATCCTCTCAGCTGACTGTCACAATACCACACTGCACCCTTTCACTTCACTGGAGAGCTGCTGTGCTAGAGAAGGAAGGGAGAAAGGCTCTGGTTTACAATGACCTTCCTTTGCTTTGCAGAACTAAATCATTTGATTAGGATATATCTAGGAGATATTTACTTTAAAAAAATCCCTGAAGAATAGACCTTTTAACGCATAACGTTACATGCAATTACTTTAACAATCAGGTTGTCCACAGCGTCAGCCTTTTGCATGATGAGTGCTGCACAAGTCAAATAGTCCTCTAGGCACCTTTACGCCTCTTTTCTATTAAAGCTATTGTTATGATAGAGGAACTACTGCACACAGCTGTAGTTTATTACACAGAAATTCTTGCTCTTTGTACAAGTCTAAAACCACGATTAGGTGCAGCAGTGTGTATTTTACAGGAACCAGATCAGTTATTGCAGAACTTTATATATAGGCACGTAAGCTCCCCCAAAATTTCATGATGATTAAAAATGAGAGACACTTGCAATACACTTCATTTTTATTGAAGCTGTAAAATAACTCATATGACTTTCCACCTTTATGATAACTATAGAACTATCTTATCTTATTATGGTCCTTGCTGCCTCCAAGATCAAAAGATCACAACTTGTTAAATTAAGGCTTTGTTCTTTTCTTGAATGTGTGCTAATAATACGTAACTTTTCTAATACCAAAGCATTTCCTTCTTATGAACATCTGTTTCCTTAGAAAGTTATGTGGCCATTTGGGTACCTGTTTAAGAAAAATGGCATTGTAAGTCAGCAGCAGATGGTTTCTCCTTGTTTGTAAGAATATTTTTTTCATATCCTAGTTAACTTTATTAGTGTATTATACATAAGTAGCATGGATGTACATGATGCTTTACTGGCAATTTATAAGACAGTGGCCAAACAGCTTACAACTGTGAGCCAAATTCTATTTTTAATTTCAACATTATAAATCTGAAGTAACTCCACAGACATCAGTGATAAAATTGGTCCATTGACTTCAATGGAGTTGTTCTAGATTCACACAAGTGTAACTGAGAGCAGAGTTTGGTCCCACATCTTTATCAATAGGTCAGGTGTGTTGGGCCTTTGTTACTGTTGCTGACACTTCTTGGACCTGGTCAAGCTCTTCTAGAGTGACCACTTCCCATCTGTGACTTTCAAGAATTTTTTTAATTTTTAATTTTTTAAAGAATTTCCTTCATTTCTTCATATCTCCTATTTCTCTCTCTATGCTTTCATCCCTCCTCTCCCCATCCCTTTTATCTATACAGTGATGAGGTGCCCCGCCCACACGAGGCCTGGAGGGGTTAAAGTGGCTAGGCACAGGGCTGGCTCTAGGCACCAGCAAACCAAGCATGTGCTTGGGGCGGCACATTTTCAAGGGCAGCGTTCTGGCCATCTTTTTTTTTTTTGCTTCCGGCAGCAAAAGCCTAGAGCCGGCCATGGCAGCAGCAGCGCGTCTGTGCAGGGGGTGCCCTGGGCCGCTGTAGTTCATGCCGTGGGGGAGCAGCGCTGCACCTTGTGGCTGGGCTGGGCAGGCTCTGAGCAGGGGACACTCAGGTTGGGGGCCGCCCCGCGGGGTGCATGGAGCTGCCGGCAGGTGCTGCAGGGTGGCCTCCCCCCAGCACTGCACAGGGCTGGGCGAAGCAGCCCAAGCCGCCCAGGGTCTGCAGCAGGGCAGCCAGAAGCAGCAGCAGCAGCAGGGCTATAGAGGGTGGGGCACTGCTGTGGGCGTCCGCATCCCGCTCTCTTGGACTCCACTCCTTCTGGAGATACCCCGTCCCAGCTCCTCAGCCCCCTGCCGGGACGGTCCCCCGGCTCTGCCGTCCCGGGTCCCAACCGGTCCTGGAGGCGGGAGCCCTGGCTGGAGGGACCCTGGGCTGAGGGGCGGCCTGGGAGCCCCACTGCTTACCCCAACCCTGCCAGCACCGGACCATCTGGAGGCGAGAGGGGAGTTAACAGAGTCAGCACTGGTGTCGGGGAGCCCAGGGCTGGGGCAGCAGGGGGTGCAGGTGGGGGGAGGAAGAGAGAGCCCAGCACTGGGGCGGCAGAGGGTGCAGGTGGGGTGGAGAGCCCAGCACTGGGGACGCAGGGTGTGTTGGTGGGGGAGGGAGGGGAGAGAGAGCCCAGGGCTGGGGCGGCAGGGAGTGCGAGTGGTGGGGGAAAAGAGAGAGCCCAGCACTGGGGACGCAGGGTGTGTTGGTGGAGGAGGGGAGGAAGAGAGAGCCCAGGGCTGGGGTGGCAAGGGAGGCGGTGAGAGCCTGGGGTGGGGGTGGGGGCAGACAAAAATTTTTTTGCCTGGGGTGGCAAAAAACCTACTGCTGGCCCTGGCTAGGCAGGCCAATTAACTGCTCAGGCTGTACCTGAAGAAGGAGACAAGGAGCAGGCCACTAACTGAAAATGGGATCAGCTGGGCAAGAACCAGATGGGCCTGTGTAAAGCCCTGGAGCTGTGAGCGGCAAGGGGACTGCAAGGAACTAGTCTATAGTCACTCCCTGTTAGTGTGACCACATAGGAAATGTGAAAAATTGGAACTTTTGAGGAGGATTACTTTCATGGATAAGACAAAGTCCCTAATATTGGGATGTCTGGTCATCCTACTCTCTGAGAGGAGGGAGCTTGGGCTGGCAAACCCAGAAAGAGGGAGAAGACAGATAAGTGGGAAATAGTAGCAAGGAGTCAGACTGTACAGACCTTAGCTGCTTTTTATAGGGTCCCTGAGTGAGAACTCAGTGTAGTGAGCAGGCCTGAAAAGTGGTGCCAGGCATTGGCGATACCAGCTGGACATCTGGTCTGGAAGGACTTTGATTTCCCTGGAAGGGGAGAGGACTTTAGTGATCTGGCTGGAGGGCCAAGGCACAAACAGGCAGCTGCAGCTCTGGGAGTGAGAGGGGCCACAGGGTGAAAGAGATGACTAGTTGAGACCCTGCCAAAGGAGGGCAGTGCTTGGCAAGAGCTAATCCCCAGAGCTGCCAGGAGGAGGCACCACTAGTGCTGAGTGAAGACGGTGACATGTACCTTTTTAAAAAAAAAAAAAGCCCACCTTTTAAAAATTTCAAGTAACTTTTGGGCTTGTGCCACGTAGGGTAGTGAATTATTCATTATTACTTTGTTCTGCCGCTACTAAATCAACTTCTGCAGCACCCTTTGTTTCTTATGGATGTAGGGCTGCCCCGGGGGTGGTGGGGGCAAGTGGGGCAATTTGCTCCAGGCCCTGGGCCCCCCAGGGGCCCCCACGAGAATATAGTATTCTCTAGTATTGCAACTTTTTTTTATGGAAGGGGCCCCCAAAATTGCTTTGCCCCAGGCCCCCTGAATCCTCTGGGCAGCCCTGTATGGGTGTATGTGAAATCAGTTCTCCGGGAAGGTGCCATTGCAGACTGAACTCTTTTGTTTACCAACAGAACTGGCATAGCATGTGCAATGAGTGTTCAAATTGCTCCCCACCAATTCCTTTACTGTGTCCTGAAAGAAGATCAGCATGGACAAGATGTTGATACACCAAAACAGTAAAAATAGAAGGTAATTAGCATCAATAATTATAAATAGTTTTATATTTAAGAGACAAATTCTGCCCCTGGAGATACATGCAGTGCTCCTGTAGACTGTAGTGGGAGGAGACTGGCAAATTCATCTGAGAGCAGATGTCTACTGAGACTTATTTTGTGATAGAAAAAAAATCTACCCTTCTATCTGGGTGGTAAATATAATCTGTAGGTTTGCTGAAAATACAGTTTTCAAGTTCATATTGAGCATCACATTACAATTTCACAGGAAATAAGCATAGGGATTTATTTGGAAACATTTAAATATTTCATCCATATTATGGGTTAATATGAAGAAAAATCTTATTCAACACAGCAAGGTATGACAGCCACCATCTCTCAACCTCAAAGCCAGCAGTTGAAATGTCTGTATAGGTTAACAAAGAGCCATATGCTACTGCAAAAAACATCTTCCAGAAATTCGCATCTGGGCCAGTTGACACATATGTCCCTTCTAACCATGTAAACGGAAGACTTTTGAATCCTTTATTTTTATTTTACTTATATGTTCTATAGAGTATCAATCTTAATTTTTGTAAGGTTTCAAAGGTTTAAATTACAAAATAATTTAATTCTGTCTAGCATGTCTTAAAAATAATGTATTTATTAAAGGTCAGATTTTCCTTAGCCCATGCGCAAAACAAATATATATACTATTATAATTTTTTTTTACCCAATATTTGGAGGGAAAAACCATACTTGTTAGGTAGTACACTTGGGAAGAGGAGAGACAGCTTGCAAACTGGGGCATAATGTTTAATGCAGGATATCATTCTACTGAGCTTCAGCAACTTCATTGTTTTAAAATTGGTCAGCAACTACATTGTTCTAATTCTACTATATTTTAAAGACATTTTGAGTTGAAAACATTTGAAAGACGCTAAAGAAAAAAGTTATTTGATAGATTTGTAAACATAAAACTCTAGTTTGCCTTTGGATGATACCTGATGTATAAAAATAACCTTTCCAATTAATAACTGATAGGATCTTTAATCATGACAAGGGGCCAGGACCTCAATGTTACAACACATTTGAAACATGGCGCCTCCAACATAAAAGTGAATTACAATATCATGATGGAAGACTGGTTCAGGCCAATCAGAGGTGAAAGTAAGCCAGTATGGTCCAGTACAGCGTACCAGTAAGAAAGTGGCTGCCGGTACACAGCCGACCTACTGGCAGGGCTGCTGCTAGGAGGCTGGGGGGGAAGGGCAGCTACCCTGGGGCACGGCAATTTAAAAGGACCTGGGGCTCCTGGCAGCGGCCAGAGCCCCGGCCCCTTTAAATCACTGCCACTACCCCAGGGCTCCGGAGGCAATATAAAGGGCCTGGGGCTCCCGGCCGCTACTGCCGTACCACATCAGCTGCCATACCACACCAGCAGCTGGAATCCCGGGCCCTTTAAATTGGTGCTGGAGCCCCCGGCGGCGCAGGAAGGGCAGGGGAAGTCTGGCCCCAGCCCTGCCCCTTCTGCCCAAGGTCTCCCCCCTTCCGCCCACCCAGAGCCACCCCTCCACCTTGCCCAGGACTCTGGCCAACCTGCATACCGGTAAGTCCTTTATATTACTTTCACCCCGGGACCAATTCAATAGGAAGAGTTCCCTGGAGTTGTCAATACCAAGATTTCATACAATATTTTACATTTTCTACATGCTTCAGAAATATTATTTAGGGCCCAGTCCAATACTGACTGAAGTCAATGGAAAGACTCCCATTGATTTCAGTGGGCTTTTGTTCAGACTTTAATCCTTAAAACACCCTAAAACATACTGCAGGTAAGTATTATAATCCAAATTTTACAGAAAGGGAAACAGAAATGGCTTACCAAAAGCCACTTAGGAGTTCCTGCTCTCAGTTCCTTTCTCAGTCCACTAGACTAGTGGTTCTCAAAGCCGGTTTGCCACTTGTTCAGGGAAAGCCCCTGGCAGGCCGGGCCAGTTTGTTTACCTGCCGTGTCTGCAGGTTCAGCCGATCGGGGCTCCCACTGGCTGCGGTTCACGGCTCCAGGCCAATGAGGGCTGCGGGAGGCAGCGCAGGCCGAGGGATGTGCTGGCCGCCGGTTCCCACAGCCCCCATTGGCCGGGAGCAGTGAACCGCAGCCAGTAGGAGCCGCAGTCGGCCAAACCTGCGGATTCGGCAGGTAAACAAACTGGCCCGGCCTGCCAGGGGCTTTCCTTGAAGAAGCAGTGGACCGACTTTGAGGACCACTGCACTGGACCATGTATGTATCCGAGGACAGAAACCACAGATTTTATAGTGAAAATCTTGAACTACTTATAAATTCTTTAAATGTATTAAAGTCTAACTATTTTACACTGCACTTAATTGCATCTTAAATTAGATTTCTTTTTCTTTTATATGGTTTCTGAGTGCCTTTAACCATTCAGATATGTAGACCAGCGTTCTGGTGTATGAGATGGGGGGAAAGTGCTCCAGTAGGGAGAAAATGTTCTATACATTTTGGAAATAGTCTGCCTGGAATTTCATTGCAGTGATAGGTTGAGAGAGTTTTACAAAAATTTCCTCCCTAGTTTTCATGTTTGACTAGCTTATTTTTATTTGCACATAAAGAAAAAGATGAGAGCAAGATTGGGGTTGTGCCTGCCTCCAGTCCCCATATAACCTCAGTCTGCCTCTGTTTGCTCCACAGGAAACTAAAATAAAAAGGGGAAATCCAGTAGCAGTAATAGTGTTGTTTTCAAGCTATTGTAGTTGACAGGGTTCTTTCAATTAAAATAATGCAAGTACTGTACTACCTACTATAATAAATAGGAAGTGAAGTGGAGTCCGTTAGACTTCTGGTGTCTAGCTAACATTTGTGTCTCTTACACTCCAACTTTAGAGTCAAATATTTGTAATCACTTGGAAGTCATTTTGTATTTTGTAAATATCTGGTGTATGACAATAATTTTTACCATATTTGATGTTTTTATTTAGGAATGTAGCAAAAATGTCTCCTTATTTTGTCTCCTCATTCTAAATTCAAGTATTGGTTTCGGTAATTACAAGGGACATAATTGGAGCTAAAGTAAAGTAATGCACACTCCTAAAGGAAGAATCATAAAATCATGGAAATTTAGGGCTGAAAGGGACTTGAAAAGACATCTAGTTCAACTCCCTGTGCTGAGGCAGGACCAAGTTAATCTAGACCAGTGGTTCTCAACTTGTGGCCCAATCAGTACACAGCTGCAGCTCATGTGACATCCTCGGAGCTATACAGGTAGTATGTATCAATCCACTACGTGGATGCAGCCCACATAACACAGAGCTGCATATGTGGCCCACAATGGTAAATAGGTTGAGACCAACTGATCTAGGCTGTCCCTGACAGATGTTTGTCCAATCTGTTCCTAAAAACCTCCAGTGATGGGACTTCCACAAGCCCCTTAGTAACCTATAAAGTTTTCCCTAATATTAACCTAAATCACCCTTGCTGCAAATTAAACCCCTTTACTTCTTGTCTTGTCTTCAGTGGACATGGAGAACAATTGATCACCATCATCTTTATAAGAGCCCTTTGTAACAGGTTCCCCCCCAGGTGCCACCTGGAACTTGGGTACCACTGAGTCCTCTGGCCCACCAGCCTGGGCTTCCTCTCAGACTGTGCTGCTCTGACAAGCTGCAAAGCCCTCCAAGCTTGTACTTTCACCAGCATTCACACAGGTAGGGACACATCCAGCTGCAGTTACATGCAGGCTCTCTAACCATCCGTCTCTCAGCCTAGGACCCCAGAGCAGTACCATCCTGCCCTGGTCACATCTGGCCATTATATGGATTTAATACCTGGTCTGCCTGTCCCTCAATCTGAAGAGGACCATGCACACTTGTGGCAACCCAGCTGAGATTTTCCCCAGGCACCATAGTCAAACGCACACTGGTTTGGATTAAAACATAAAATAAGTTTATTAACTACAAAAAGATTTTAAGTGATATCAAACAGATCAAAGCAGATTACCTAGTAAATAAACAAAAATGCAAACTGAGCTTAACATACTAGATAGATAGGATATGAAATGGCAAATTCTTACCCTGAGTGATAAACAGGTTGGCAGATTCTTAAGGCACAAGCTGCTTTGGCTTTGCAGCTTGGGTTTCCCAGGTTTTCATACACAGGCTATAAATCCCTTTAGCCTGGGACCATCACTTCCCCCAGTTCAGTCTTTGTTCCTCAGGTGTTTCCAGCTGCGTTGTAGGGAGAGTGAGGTACCATCATGATGTCATTTCCCCCTTTTATATCTTCTTTCCACTTGTGGAAAGCTCTTTTGCTGTGACCTGGGTCAAACAGTTCCCATTGTGTAGTGCTATCTACTGAGAGGTTTCTATTGTACACATTTTCCTTGTGCTTGTGTGCATTTCCTCGTAAGCTATTAACATTGTTTGGCCTTTTTACTGTTATACCTGAAAGGCTGCTTGTGGGTGTTTTCAACCTCACAACATGTTTCAGTAACACATACATAGCCAAACTTCGTAACTTCACAGATGACGATAGCACATACAATCCAATGAGATATTAATGTCTAGCAGAACAAGTCTTTTAGAATTATACCTCACAAGGCACATTTTGTACAAAACATATCCTAATTACATGACAGTGGTGAATAAAGGGGTGCATTAACCTATTTGAAGAGTAACTATTATCAGGTCCCCACCTCCATCTTCTTTTCTCAAAACTAAATATGCCCAATTTTTTAACTTCGTAGGTCAGGTTTCTAAATCTTTTATCACTTTTTTTGCTCTCCTCAGGATTCTCTCCACATCTTTGTCCACATCTTTCTAAAAGTGTGGCACTCAAAAGTGGACATAAAATACTTCAGCTGAGGCCTCACCAGTGCCAAGTACAGCAGAGTAATTACCTCCTGGCAGGCCATTCATCTGATTTTAAGCAGGACAGTGCTGTTTTTGTGTGGTATGTCCCCTTTCTGGTACTGATATAAAATCAGACATGGTTTTATCTTCATTTTGAAGAGTTTATCACTCTACCCCTCCCAACATGACCTCACACAGACTATGCATGCGAGGTCACATCTGTGGGGGTATGGTGCTCTTCAAAATGGCATTCTCCATGAAGTGTGATCTCACATGTACTGTGCATGCCAGGTCACGCTGGCTGCGGGGGCGTTCAGGCCAACCAGAACATCCAGTATTCTGAAAATGCATCAGTAGCCATCCTAATTACCTCGGATGTCTTACATACAACACTTCTGTTAATACAACGCAGAATAATATTAATCTTTTTTGCAACTGCATCACATTGTTGGCTTATATTCAATCTGTGATTCACTCTGACACGCAGATCCTTTTCAGCATTACCAGAGCCTAGTCAGTTATTCGCTATTTTGTAGTTGTGCATTTGATTTTTTTCCTTCCTAAGGGCTGGTCTACACCAGGGGGGTGGGGATCGATCTAAGATACGCGACTTCAGCTACACTATTCACGTAGCTGAAGTCGAAGTATCTTAGTTTGACTTACCTGGCCGTCCTCACGGCGGCGAGTCGACTGCCGTGGCTCCCCCATCAACGCTGCTTACTCCTCCGGCTGAGGTGGAGTATGGGCGTTGATTCGTGGATCGATATAGCATGTCTAGACGAGACGCGATAAATCGATCCCCGATAGATCGATTACTACCCGCTGATCCGGCGGGTAGTATAGACGTACTTTGCAAGAGATTATTGTACGAGAGTATATTTTACTACTGTCAAAAAAGCCAAATATTTGCAGCTTCACAATGATTCATGCTTTTTCCTCTTATGTTCAGCAGTAAGTACTTTGAAAAATATTGAAGAAGTAGCCAATTATACTGCTTTTCAACTGTCTTTCATGTCCAGAATATCAAGCCTGTTTTTGGCTATCAATTTGCTTTGGGCAAGATCCTCAACTGCTGCTGTAAATTGGCATAGCTCCACTGAAGGAAATAGAACTTCACTTATTTATGCCAGCTGAGAATCTCTAGCCCTTTGGCTTTGATATTTTGTTTGTTCACGTTTATTATTTATATTATGATAGCTTCCGAATGACCCAATCGGGATTGGGGATCTGCTGTACAAGGCAGTATACAAACATGTCGGTCGACCAGGTCCATACTGTAAAGAGCTTACAATCTAATTTTTGATAAGACACAGCAAGTGAGTAGCAGACAATCAGAGAAAGCAGGAAGGGAGTGCAAATGAGGGTAACAGTAATAAGGCTCCAGTTTAACAAGGTGCT
This sequence comes from Chelonoidis abingdonii, assembly GCF_003597395.2. Classification (NCBI taxonomy): domain Eukaryota; kingdom Metazoa; phylum Chordata; order Testudines; family Testudinidae; genus Chelonoidis; species Chelonoidis abingdonii. The sequence continues at coordinate 293,408,150 of NC_133770.1, forward strand.
AAAGCATGTTCCTAACTTGAACCACATTAGACAATGGAACTACTCACATGCTTAATATTAGATATATGCTTAAGTACTTTACTGAATCGGGGCCTAAGATTTTATAGTCTTATAAGTTATCTCTTGCACAATTTTATGGTTCCAAATCATTATAACAATTTTTAAAAAATTAAGTGTTGGCAAAAAACTCCAGGAAAACAAGTGATGAGGAGAAAATCTGAGATTTGTTTCCATTTGTTGAGATACTCATTCAGACCTCATTAGTGACCTACAAATTAAAGCATTCACAATGTATTGTGATTACTATTTAACAATATTTCAATAGTAGCCAGAGGCTTCAATCAAGACTGGAGCATTATTATGCTGGTTACTATACAAAACACTAGGGCTGTCAATTAATTGCAGTTAATGCATGCAATTAATACAAAACAAATTAACCAAATTTTTAAAAAGCCACAAATCATTGCAGTTTTATTCGCTCTGTTAAACAATAATAGAATGGGAATTTAAATTTATTATACAGATTTCTGGATGTTTTCTACATTTTCAAATATATTGATTTCAGTTACAATCTTTATATACAACACAGTATATGAAGTGTACAGTGCTCACTTAATATGATTTTTTTATTACAAATATTTGCACACTAAAAAAGAAACAGAAGAAACAATATTTTTTCAATTCACCTCAGACAAGTCCACTATGTCCTACTTCTTGTTCAGCCACTCGCTAAGAAAAAGAAGTTTGTTTACATTTACAGGAGGTAATGCTGCCCACTTCTGCTTTATAATATTACCTGAAAGTGAGAACAGGTGTTCGTATTGCACTGTTGTAGCCAGCGTTGCAAGATATTTACATGCCAGATATGCTAAACATTCGTATGCCCCTTTGTGCTTAGCTTGTAGTCTCTAAAGTTTTACATTTTTTGTTTCAGAGTGCAGTTATGTTAAAAATAAATTATATATTTGTAAGTTGTGCTTGCATGATAGAGATTGCACTACAGTACAGGCTCTCGTCCTGTCATGAACGCATGTTGTGTCTTCTGTTTTTCTCTTTATCAAAGTGACCTGCCTGCAATACATACAAATGCCAATTTTATAATTAAAAAACATTTTAAAACTTTTTCTTTATTGTATCTTTTACCTATGGTATGTTGGATCAGCAAAAACAGACATTTGTATCTAGTATATATCTAGCATTCATATTCTGTATTTAGGCTTGATTCTACACAGCATCCTCATATAGTTTACAATAATACATGACCCTTATGTGGTATGTCATCTGAAGATTGCAAAGCTCTTTATAGGCATTAACTCAGCTTTACAGTACTTCTGGGAGATAAGAAATTATACCCATTTGCAGGTGACTGAAGTAGTACGTAAAGAAGTGAAGTGTTTTGCTTGACGTCACGCAGTGAGTCAGTATTAGAACCAGGAACAGAACTGCTCCTTCCCATATTACCCCATGAGGTAAATTTTGATTAGACAGCAGCCAGCTGTCTAGACACAGCTGTGTTCTAGAAACATTGATCTTATGCTTGTTAATATGAGTGAACTTCTCTAGATGTCAGGTACAACCAAACCATTTATCAGTTAAGAGAAATGGACTCTGTAATGCTAGGTTGTCAGATCTGTAATGCAGGTAGTAATTACTAAGCAACAAAGTGGTGATGTTCTTCTTGGATCCTTGGTAGACGCCGCCAGTAAAACTTTGGTTGCCAATGCCTTATCTTAGTGCAGTGCATGTATATGCAGGTCCCAGGAGACTTCTTTTGGGGACATTCCCCACACCTATGCTTTATTTGATTATATTGTGAGTGCCTATCTGGCTTTGGTATTCTAGGTACTTCGTAATAACACAAACACAGCTTAAAGCTCAATTCTAACAAGGAAAAAATAGGCTTAACATTTAAAATAAAATTGCTGTGCCATACTGAAGGCTACATGAAAACTATTTTGCATACTATTTAAAATGGGAGAATTCATGGCCTTTCCAAAAAAAAAGGCCCAAACTATAGAAACAAAAATCGGAACCAGCACAACAACAATAGTGTGAAACATGTAAGAAGCTCAGTGAGGTATCTGAGATTTCTACTGCATCCATCACTGTAGTAGGATATATTAAAAACTTGCATTTCTTAAAACCAAAATCTTACTCAGTTTCTGCCCCAGACATGTAGCGACTTTATTACCTACCAGTCTCGTGACATTTTAAAATCTACTCTCCTTGCAGCTGACACCTGATCTTATCATTTGATCTTAAGGTACCTTAAATTGCTTACCTCTTTTCCCAAAGGAGGTCACAATGGCTCTACCTAAACAGCAGAGACTCTTCAATATTAAAAGAACACTCTTGGGTTAAAAGTAATCTAGTGTTTAAATTTCCTTCCCTCTGTAATTATTTACACCTTAGTTTATGAAAACTGGAAATTAAAAAAGATATCTAATTTACGTATGCTGTTTAAGCTTTTTATTTTTTGTATTTCATTCGTCTTGGTGATTTAAAAAGACTAGTCTATCTCACTCTTGTTTATACTAAGTTGCTCTTATTGGTTCCACCCTCCTAGCTAGAGTGTTTGAGTTGCAAAAACTGCAAAGAGATATTTAAATAGTAACTAAATCTGTAATCCTGCAGCTGCCTCAGCATGGGTGGGCCCCCTGTTCCCAACTGGAGCCTAATTGATTTTCTAGATATTTATTTAGGATTTCAAGGATATCTGCATATCTTGTATGGTTCCTCCGTATATGCTGGAATGTGTGTGGGTGCCTCTGACAATGCTGGCATGCACTTAAAATTGCATGACATTTCTCTGCACATGGGCAAGTTCTCAACTATAGAAGCTTTTAAAAATATTTCTGCTGTTTTATTATTTCAGTCACTATGTAAAAGGAAGCAAAGTACATGAATACTTCACCAGGTTTTTGGCTTGACTGTGCTATAATAGAAACATGGTAACTACCACAGCTAAAATGTAGTGGGTGTGATCAGTTCCCAGCTCTTTCCATTTAACAGAATTCCGTTTGCTGAAATTAACAATGCCACTATTGGTCCACTGTGACAGTTTCACTTCTCCTGTTAATCATAGTTCTATTTCTGGAGCGATTCTATATCATTTTATAAGTTTTCTAACAGAGAGAATTTTATCTTTTTTCTGAGTCATCTAGTTTTACGTATAAACTGGTCTCTATATGGCATCATTGTTAATTTTTCTCTGGGACAAAAATTAGGCGTGTGACTGGAATCTTTATTAGAGGTGGAGGTGTGTAGCCCAGTAGATGTTAAAGTTGCCTACCTTCTCCTTGAGTTCCCTTTTTCGATCTGCTTCTACCATGAAATACAAAAAATGAATCAATAATTACATCTATATGTTCCATTGAAAATCTAGTGTGTATTACATTTTAAAAGTAATTTAAAAGACAGTTGTTAAGGAAGCAAACTTCAGTAGTCAAACATTAGAAAATGCCAAAATTAAGGGTTCCTTGAGCTAGATTTTTGCAGTTTTTCACTTTAAATCTAAGGTGTTAGTAATTCAAGTTAGGAGTTTTGTTTATTCTGCGGGCCTTCCGCAGTAAAACGCATGGAAGGGGACTGAGGGTGCGAATAGCACCAGAAGGATTCCCTCAGATTCCTCATCCCATCAGGGGATGAGGTTCTTCTTCAGCTCCTGGAAAAGGCTGCAGGACACAGACCCTAAATCTGGTAGATATATGAGGAACAAGGGCCATCTGCACAGTGGCCTTGTGCATCTACACTAGTGCTCTGGCCCCTGCGAGATCCACAGCTCCCATGGAGTAGGGATCCATTAAAATCACATTACTAAAGACTCCTTCTGCCATGGCTATCTGTCAGCCTGACAGTGTCTGCTGCTGGAAAGCTGTATCTAGTTCTGGTCCCCATAATTCAAGAAGAATGTTGGTAAATTGGAGAGGGTTCAGAGAAGAACCACTGATTAAAGGTTTAGAAAACATCCCTTATAGTGATAGATTCAAGGAGCTCACTGTTTAGCTTAACTAAGAGAAGGTTAAGGGGTGACTTGATTAAAGTCAATAAATATTTAATGAGCTCTTCAATCTGAAAGGTACAATATGATCCATCAGAACATAAGAATGGCCCTACTGGGTCAGACCATGGGTCCATCTAGCCCAGTATCCTGTCTTCCGACAGTGGCCAGTGCCAGGTGCCCCAGAGGGAATGAACAGAACAGGTAATCATCAAGTGATCTGTCCCCTGTCGCTCATTCCCAGCTTCTGGCAAACAAGCTAGGGACACCATGTTCTTATGTTCTAAAAGATCATCTGTAGGAATTATTTTGGGGAAGTTCTATGGCCTGTGTTACAGAGTAGATGATTATAATAGTCCCTTCTGGACTTGGAAGCTATGAATCTATGACCTGAGGGAGTGGGGAGGATGAGGAGGGAGAGGGAGGATTGGAGGCTCAGCTGAAAAGATACTACCATCCCAGCTAGAGTTAGTTACCTTGTTCAGAGATTCTTCTCAGGCTGCACAGGGTGATGTATGACCCTGCCCATTCCTCCACCGCTCACCTACCCAGCCTCCACAACCTCACTGCCTTCAGATCTCTGAATTTCTAGAGAGGTCACTGCAACATCAGTGGTTGAAGGGATAGTGCCATGGAGGCAACTGAGCCCCCTTTCCCTTCAGGAGAGAAAAGGTTCATGTATGGAGGGGATCCTCCATGCATGGATCTAGGTGGCATGATAGGCCATGGTTTTGACGATCCACAGAACAAATTAAGTTGAAGAAACAGTTACGTGATTTGTCATATTCCTTTAGAAACATGAAATATCTATGACTATAACATGGTTCAAACAACTACCTTAATAAATCTGCACACTAATCTCAAAGATTTATTTTCTTTTAGCTGGACAGTGTGTGAGGGTGTCTGAAAATGTTAGCAGCAGCGGAAGTTTAGGTTTTGATTACCGTTAATAAACATATGTAAATCCAACTAACAGTGAGGGGAGTTATAAGTATGTATCAAGGGAAGAAGAAACCATTTGTGCTTAAGTGCTTGTAACTAATTAAAAATTTAGGCGTATATACAACATAGCTATTATATCATGGGTTAATGCCCCTGAATGAAAAATTCTGGATGAGCTGAACTCCATGTACAAAAACTAGGACAAATTCTGGTTCCCTGTGTGCAAGGCCGTGGAGAAAGTGCTCCTGCCCTTTGCAGATAATCACCAGAATCCTTTGTTCCTGATCTCTTCAGGTATGTATACACTGTAATAAAACCTCACAGCACCAAGTCTCAGAGCCTGGGTCAGTGGACTTGGGCTCACAGGGCACGGGGCTGTGAAACTGCGGTTTAGACGTTCAGGTTGGAGGCCAGGCTCTGAGACCCACCCTCCTCGCACGATCTCAAAGCTTGGGCTCCAGCTCAAGCCTGAACATTCAGACTGCAATTTTATAGCCCAAGCCCTGCAAGCCCGAGTCTGCTGACCCAGCCTCTGAGATTTCGTGCTGTGGAGTTTTATTGCAGACTCCAAGATTATGTCCACACTACACACTAAACCTGGGTGTGTGGGACCTAGGTTTGTGGACTTGGTGTTTTCCAAGCTCAGGCTTGAGCATCCACACTGCATTGTAAACCTGAATTTACAATTGCTGAATCTTGTTCTTAGAGCCATGTTAATGCATCCATTCTGCACTCTCCATACCTTCTGACTTTGGTCTATAGCTAGACCTGCATCCACACTGCACAATGACAGAGCTTGGACCTGAGTCATAGTGGGACTTTGGCTCTGACACATGCCCTGCAGGGTCTTAGGATCTGACCCAAGTCAGACTGATCTGTGTGTGGATGGAGGCGGGGCTTGGGTTCAAACCTGAGTCAGAGCCCAGGCTTAGTGTGCACTATCGACATACCCAACCAGGTGGCTGAGTGAGGTGGACACAATGCCAGAATCTTGCTATCTCATCTACTAGCTAGAAAACTGAAGTGGGCATTGAGGAAGACAAAAGTGCGAGCAGTGCCATCTAAAACCAGATGTAGGAGCCTCTCCTAAGCATTCATCCTCCAGTACCCTCCACCAACATTTTGCCTGCCTCAGCACTCTGCAGAAATGCTGTCAGTCGCCATCTTCCACAGCATGCAGCAGCCTATCAAAGCCATGACAGGGCCCCCAGCTTTAAGGCAGATCGTTCTCCTGAGAAGAATTAGGCCTGGTCTACTGGGTTGGGGGAGGGGGATTGATGTAAGATACGCAACTTCAACTACGGGAATTGCATAGCTGAAGTCGACGTATCTTATTTCGACTTACCTCCTGTCCTCATGGCGTGGGATTGACGGCTGCGGTGCCCCCAACGACTTCGCTTCTGCTGCTTGCCCTGGTGGAGCTCCGGAGTCAACGGGAGGGCGTTCGGGGATCGATATATCGCATCTAGACGAGACGCGATATATCGATCCCTGATAGATCGATCGCTACCCACCGATCCAGTGGCTAGTCTGGACGTACCCCATGGTAGTGAAAAGGGATCAGTCCCTTGATATGCCACTCCATTATATGAGAACAAGGGAATATGAGATTAAATCAATGGTGATTTCATAGAAATAGTTTGTCTGCCTGTTGAATTCACTGTTTTGGGAGGTCTCTCAGATACTATAGCTGTATTATTTTTTATACAGGTCTGAATATTTTTTTATGGCCAATAATTGTTGGAGTCATATGTTAAAAGTAAGGATAATTAAATCTCATACCTCTAGGCCCTAATCTGATTGCCACAGGGATCAGAAAGAAATTCCCTGAATCTGACAGGATTAGAGCTAACTTTTTTAACTGGCCACTGATTTTAGGTACCCAAGGTGCCTTAAATTGGGCCTCCAGGCCACTTTTGAAAATTTGGCCTTAGTGCTTTGTGTGCATGATCAGAGAGGGCATTCATATTCCTCTGAAGCATAAGGCACCAGCCATGGTCAGATCTAGTGGCTCTGATCTGTAAAACTAAAACCACATCTTCCCCAGCTTAGAAAGTTATGTTTTATCCCCTTGAGCTGTTTTGTAGGTATAATTAGAGGATGTCAATGGAATCTTCATGCAGGGCCGCCCAGAGGATTCAGGGGGCCTGGGGCAAAGCAATTTTGGGGGCCTCTTCCATAAAAAAAAGGCTGCAATATTCTAGTAACATGTTTGGAAATGTAAACTAACCAGTCCAATCAAATCAAAAATTAAATTGTAATATATTGAAACATACAAAATTATTATTGAAAGCATAATGCTTTAATGCTATGTATACATTTGCATTACATATGCTTCTCTATTAAATCGTTTTTCTTACAAATTGTTCAGAACATTCACAGTTGTGCAGAGATATAGAAGAAGGGGACACTACTCAGGGCCCAAATGGGCTCTGACTGATCACTACTTCCCACCACCCACACAGATGTAATGAGGTTAAGGTGTCTGTCATAAAGAAATTAAAACTACTTTGATATTCCTCAATAGCTTTTAAGACTTACGGCTATAAATGCATTACAGACGAATAAGAAAAGAAAATTAAAGACCAGCATTGATAAGGATTAATAATGACAAATTTTTTGCAAACAAGCACAAGTACGGTAATGGTATGCTTAGCTACTTATTTTATACAAGCATGTCCTTAACTTGGCAGTTTTTTGGCGGGCCCTAGCAGTAATGACCTAAAAAATGTGGTAAAAAAACCTTTTATTTTTATGATGTATTATTTACTTTCCATAACTATTGAATAATAAATTATATTATTACATTGCATTATATATCTGTTGATTGGTATTAATGACTGCCGTGTTCACATGTGTGGGTCCCCGCCACTCCCCTGGGGGTGTGCACATGGGTGGTCCCAGTGGCTCCTGCCACCCTCGATTGAAGCAGCGTGTTGCAGGGTTACTGCCCTGGAAACTGCAGGGCAGCAGTGGGACATGGGGTGGCAGGACGGCGAGATGGCAGGGGTGCTAGGGTAGGTGGGGTAGGGCTGGCTGCGAGGGCGTGGCCATGGTGTGTGGGGCGGGCTGGCTTCAGGCAGGCCGCCCAGGGGGTTGCAGCAGGGGTTTGCAGGGCTGGAGACAGAGGAGTGCGGTGCGGGCTGCTGGCTCGGGAGTGGGTGCAGCAGGGGTTGACTGGGAGACAGAGGCAGGGGTGCGGGGTGGGAGGATGTGCAGGCTGGTTGCAGGCAGCAGCTGTGTGGGGGCTGGTTGGCTTTGGGCAGGGCTGCAGCGTGTGATGTGGCAGGAGTGCTAGAGATAGGACAAGGGGGTTTGGTAGGGGCTTGGCTGTAGGCACTGGGTTCAAGAGTGGCTTGCAGGCGTGGGCGGACTGGTTGTGGCAGGTCAGGGGGTGCAGCAGAGGCCTGGAACCCCAGTCCTTTAGTGCCCCCAAACCCTCTTACCCCACCCGGATCTTTTAAATAGCTCGGAGACTGGGGAATGCATGGGGGGATGGGAGTGGCCGCTGCTCGGCAGCTATTTATAAGGACTGGGTTGGCAGACGCAGCTAGGAGCCCCTAGCTCTTTTAATAGCCCCCGGAGCCTCACTGCCCAGGGCTTGGGGCTATTTAAAGGGCCCAGAGAGCATCAGCCGGGGCGGGGCTTTGCCGCCTCTGGCCAGAGCTCCAGACGGGGAGAGCGCGGGTTTGCCTGTGCTCCGGACCGGCGAGGCGCAGCCCCGCCGCCCCGCTCTCCCAGCCGGACGCGGGCAAAGGGCCCGGCAAAGCACCCGCCGCCTCGCTCCCGACGGATTTCACTTCTATTATGGAAAATAATTTGTGTTTTGATGTTGTAGATTATTGAATAGTTGTACAACTGATTTTCTTCGTAACGTTTATTATACTGCCCCTCATTTTCCCTCGCACCGCCCGGCCCTGTGGAAACACTGCCCCCGCCCCCAGCGGCCGCCCGCCTTGCAGAACAGACCTCCTTCCTCAGCGCCCACCTGTCGAAACAACTGTGGGCCAAGAGGAGGAGTGTGTGGGGGTGGGGGGGGAGAAGAACAGCACACAAGGCAAGAGAATAATTCCAGTCTATGCGATGTGAAAGAAGTGGGCTGTAGCCCATGAAGCTTATGTTGAAATAAATTTGTTAGTCTTCTAAGTGCCATCAGTACTCCTGTTCTTTTTGCAGATACGAACTAACCGGCTGCTACTCTGAAACTGGCACAAATAGGGTGACCAGTCGAGCAGTAAAATAGGACCCCCTCCCCACTCGGCCCACCATCACACCCTCTCCACCTAGTCCTCCACTGACTGCTGCGTCCCTCCTAGTCAGTCCCCACCCACAACTCACTCCTATTCACTTTCTTTCCTCCCCTGCCAGAAACCTCTTGCCTGCCCCACTAGAACCCTGCTGGCTCACTGCTTGCCTCTTTGTCCAACCTAAGCACCTTGCTCCACCCGCTCGCCCCCTAGCTTGCCGCTATGCACCCCCCCCCCCCGAGTATATAACCTCATTCAAAGACCCAGGGTCTACTATATTACTGCACACAGCAATCAATCAGTCGCGTTGTGGTAAATCTCTGCATTTATGGACTTTTTTGTTAACTTTAACTTACATGGAAAACTTTTTGTATGTGACACTTCGGTAAATTTTTTTATGTTAAAGTGGCCCAAGGATAGTATGAAAAAAGGTAAAGAAGAAAATGTTCTTGCTAGAAGTGAAATGAGTCTATTCCTCCACTTTGTAATCACTTGCCCTATTGAATGAATGAGGTTCGTGAATGAGGAAGGTAGGAAGGCACACACCTCAGACAGCTGCAACCCTTGAGAGGGACTGGGGCCAGACCAAGGAGCTTTGCCTAGGGCTGAGTGGGACGGCGTCTGGTGCTAGGTGCAGTCTCTGGGCTGGGGCCATGGAGGCTGGGTGCGCACGGGTTGGGGGGTGCGGGCTCTGGGTAAGGGTGCGGGGGTGGGTTGCAGGGCTTTGGGACAGAGTTATGGTGCTGGAGGGGGGTGCTGGGGGAGGCGACTTGCCTGTGGCTTTCCTTCCTCCCTATAGCCCCTCCCATAGCCTCGTGGGGGTATGGAGACTGCCCCTTCCCAGATGTTGTTAGGAGTGGTGGCTGGGGGACCCAGTCAACTTGGTTTTACTCTTCGCTGATGGGCGCTTAAACCCCTTACAAACTCCTTCCTGCCATACTCTCACTCCCTTCTTCTCTACTGGGCTTGTTATGATCTTTTCGGTGGAGCACGCATGAAACACAAACCCCACTGAGCAACAGCAGGCTGGAGACTAGACTGACCCACCACCCCGCCTGTCCTTCCCAGAGCCCAGGACTAAGAGCAATTGTTCTGCCCCTAACCCCCAGCGCCACCTGCTATCCCTCCTGGCCTCTCCAGCACTGCTAGGGATTTTCTTGTGTGGGCTGCTCAGGTGGGATTTCAAGTGGACCCTCAACCTCTGTTAATTCAAGCCCCTGTTTGCGCCACTCCCCCCGCAACTGCCGGTCTATTTTATTGTGTGCAGGGCAATGAAGGGCCATCGTTTAAGGAACTTTCAGCCCCTACAGCCGGTCTTGCAGCGGGAAAACAGGTTGGATGGGGAAGGGAATCTGGTTTGGGTAGGAGGGCCCCAGTCCCCTTTCCTTTGCAAATATTTGGAAGGGAATTGATCCGCTGTGCCTCCATTGTTTCCCCTTCTCAGGGAGATAGGGGGGAGTAAAGGTCTCAGCTCTGCCGTGCCCTATTTGCAGCGGGAGCTTTTTTCCTGGTTACATTACAGATCCAACTTTAGTTCTAACAGACCAGGCAGGCACTAAACTCACCTCACAGCAACACCCTGAAACACACACCCCCAATCTTACAAACCCCCCCCATAGGGGGAATCACCTGAGGGTCAAACACTCACAGTTGGGATAGTCCAGCAGTCTGTTCGTGAAAGTGGGTCACTGCAGAGATTTTTCCTGTACTCCAACACGGTGGACCGGAAGCTCCTCGGTCGTCTCCTCCAGGTGGTGCTGGGGAGGGGCGGGGGGGATAGGACGGAGGAAGGCAAGGCTGCACAGCACGTGTGTGCCCCTCCCCTTCCTCATCCCCTTCCCCTCCTGACCTGCAACACCCAGGGGCTGGCTGTGCCTCAGCCGGTCAGCGTCTCCTCCAGGTGAGTGCTTGGGGGAGGGGACGGGAGAAAGGCTGCAAGCACATACGCCTTCTCCCCCCCTCCCCCTCCCCCTCCTGACCTGCAACACTCAGCGGCTGGCTCTGCCTCAGCCGGTCAGCAGTCAGCGTCTCTGGTTGCCTAGCAGCAACAGCTGCTGCTTCCGGGAGACGCAGAGCTGCTTCTGGAGACAGCCGGCCAGTGCGGGGCCCCGTCAGGCTGCTGCTGTACTGTCTGGGGCCGCTCCTCCTGACAGCGCGCTGAGGCGCCGGAGCCGGGGGAGTATCAGACAACAGTCTCATGCGGCCGGGGGCCCCTGCGGGACCTGGAGCAAATTGCTCCACTTGACCCCCCCTCTGGGCGGCCTTGTCTTCATGTAAACATATGTTCCCTACAACTAACATAAATAAACTGAGATGAGTTCCCATGCTTCATGGGCAGATGTCTACCTAAGTCTTTTAGCACAGAATGTTAGGTTGCTCCCATTTCTTTTCTCTCCACCGATATTTTAGAGAAGACCTAGTAATGTATAAAGCTAAACTTTTAAAGCTTCTATCATGTGATGTGCTTGTTCTACTCTTTGTGGTATACCACTGGTTTTAATTTCACACCCATTTTCAAAGAGGAAGTGGAGACTATACAAGATACAAGAGCACCCATAAAACTAATAGCTGGTCACTATTATGTATATTGGAGTGGAGTTTTGAATTTATGCCAAGAATCGCCTGTCATACGAACTGCTACCCACAAATGGCTTAAAATACTATTAAAAGGAATACAACTACTTGTTTTACTATTGTAATGATGAATTAATTTCAGGACTTTGAAGGTGAGTAAAACCTTCGTTCTCTTAGAAGACATAACAAACAGTTCAGACTTTATTCAGATTTTGTCCCTTTATATTTTAGGAATTTTGTAAAATTCAACCGTGTGGTATTTATAACTAACAAGGAAACAAAGGTCAGGGTCGTATCTACCTCTTGGCTGCAAGAGATACAATAGTAAAAAGTTCAAGTAATTTCATTTACTAAATGTTAGGATGAGTCCAAGTTGGCAACAGTATGTTAAAAGGTTCCTTAAAATAGTACTTGTTTACTCATCAGTATGTAGACATAAAAATGGGTCCCTCAATTAATTATTTTCAACTTCAGCAGCTTTCATTTTCAGCAGCTCCCGTTGTGTTAATTTGCTTCAGTCAACAATAACCAACTAATGCCATTATAATTAGAAAGCCAGGAAAATGTTTAACACCTTAATAAGCCACCTGCCAGCAGACCTAAAATGTGTGCCAAGCATTTAGCTGGTTCCTCATCACACTTCTCCTGATCAACTCATTCCTTCTCTCATAAGGCATTTCTGCAAATTCAGGCTCTTCTCAAATATAGTAGAACCTTAGAGTTATGAACACCTTGGGAATAGAGGTTGTTCATAATTCTGAAAATTTTCTCTGAACAAAACATTATGGTTGTTCTTTCAAAAGCTTACAAATGAACATTAACTTAAAACAACTTTGAAACTTCACTATGCAGAAGAAGAATACTACTTTCTCTTTATTTTTTTGAGTAGTTTATGTTTAAAACAGTACTGATTTGATTTTTTTATTTTTATATTTTTTGTCTCTGCTGCTGCCTGATTGTGTACTTCCGGTTCCAAATGAGATGTGTCATTGGCGAGTCCGTTCATAACTCTGAGGTTCTACTGTAGGGCCAAAATCATATATAGCAGAGGTAGACAACCTATGGCACGAGTGCCGAAGGCGGCACACGAGCTGATTTTCAGCGGCACTCACACTGCCTGGGTCCTGGCCACCAGTCTGGGGGGCTCTGCATTTTAATTTAATTTTAAATGAAGCTTCTTAAACATTTGAAAAACCTTATTTATTTTACATACAACAATAGTTTACTTATATATTATAGACTTATAGAAAGAGACCTTCTACAAACATTAAAATGTATTTCTGGCATGCAAAACCTTAAATTAGACTTAAATGAAGACTCAGCACTCGACTTCTGAAAGGTTGTCGACCCCTAATATATAGCTACTTCCTGTATATCACTTCCATGTATTAATAGTTCCTTAATCTTGGCAGGTAAGGTTAGTCTAATGTTTCTGCTTACATGCTGTCCATGCAGAGCCCTGAATCCAAGAACAAATTGTTCCTCATGCTTATTCACTGTTCCACCTCCACCCCTGCTCTGTTTGCTTCCAACTCTCTTCCAGAAGATTCAGAAAACAAAACATAAAGAAATAAGAGGGGTAATATTAAATACTATATCTGAAGCCAAATGTATTAATTTCAGTCTGTCAGCCAGCCATATTTGACCTATGATTAACCATGATGTTTGGCCACTATCCACCAAAAGGAAGAGATAGGAAGAGCCATAGAAACAAACAGTAGCTAGAATCAACTGGATTATAGGTAAATATTAATGTCTCATAACAGAGTCTCTGTCTTAAGGCATTCCAAAGTGTGTCTATGCCTAGCATACTTCAGTTTATTCAGTTCTCCCCTCACCCAAACTGGCCAATGCCAGGTTCCTATTGTTACCCTTTTGGGGAGGGTCTTTGCAGTCCTCTTGGTTCTGACAGTTACCTCATCCCTTGAGTCAACCTCCTTTGAAGTCAGAGATCAGATTCCTTCTCCTTTTGACAGTGCTTGTCCCAAAACAAACAGATTTATGCCACCAGTTTCAAGTATCTTAAACAAAGCTACATTTATTTTGCATGGGGATCAAAATAAAGAAGAAACCCACAAACGAAAATTAAGCAAAATGAAACCATAGCTAGACAAGGCTGAATTCTTAGTCACAATCCATTGCCGAAGCAAGGTGAAAACTTTAAACTGTAGAATAAATGCTCTTTGTGTTTTAACATCTCTCTCTTTCTCTGGGAGTCTGTTATATGATCTATCAAGCTAAGTCTGGGATCAGTGTCTCTTCCCCATGATTAGTGTCACCCCAGGGTAACCAGAGATTCCCTTCTTTATAATTCTCTGAAGGCTTTAATGGCTTACGGTGTTTTAAAAAAATAATTAGAATGCTGGACATAACCTTAGTCTTCAATATATTTCAAAAACCTATATGACTTCTCTGGTACTTGGAAGGAGAGATGTGGTAGACTCATTCTTTGAGGCAGAATGGGTTCTGCTGCCGTGGGTTCTGCTTCCGCCTTCTCCACGAACTGCTCCGCCTTACCAGCTGCTCCACTCTGCTCCTCCGGCCGTCCTCACAAACTGCTCCGCTCCACCAGCTGCCTCGTGAGCTGCTCCAGTTGTCCCAGCAAACTGCTCGGCTCCGCTCGCTCTGTGGGCTGCTCCACACGCCCCACAGCTACTCCGCTCTGCCAGCCGCTCCACTCCACCAGCTGTCCTGTGGTCCGCTCCAGCCATCCCCATAAACTGCTCCACTCCGCCAGCTGCTCTGTTCCACAGTATAGCTTCAGGCTCCCCCACTAGTTAGCACAGTACTCAGTGCTCCCAGCTCAGTAATTTCAGCTCTTTTGTGATTTCAGCTCTTAGTGATCTCAGCACATAGTAGGGGAGCCCAGTGCTAGTGCACCATTAGCCCAAAGTGAGTTCAGCTCAGCAACCTGTATCTAGAGTCTTAAGGGAATAAAAAATCAACTCTGACATTCCACAGTGGAGAGAGGAGGGGGTGCAACTGGTGCTTCTAGCTCCACAAGGAGCCTGCACCACCAGGCACAAATACCTGTCCCCAACCTCTCTCCATTCACTGGGTTTTGGAACCCATGTCCCTTGTCTAGCAAGTACCACCCAACTGAGGTTGAGTCATTTCTGTCACAAAGCAGTCCCACAGCTCTGCAGTCTGGGAAGGGGTAGGCGCATGCTTATGAAAATATTTGAGATTTACCATTCCGGACATTCTTTCCACACTTCCCATAATTCACCACCAGATGTCAGGGTACAGCTCATCCTGACTCTGCTTACAGAGGAAATGCATATTCTGTTGGTGTGTGAGGAATGGTGGGTCTCATACCAGTGCCTGGACCATGACCACCACCGGACAGCTCTCTGGAACCAGCAGGGGAGGATGTTAACCCAACTCTAGCCGATCAGAGGCTCCTGCCATGAAGCCCCTGATTGGAGCAGATAGCCGACCCTACCAGTTGGCCTGGATGTACTACTTAAGTCAGAGGGAGGCACAGCAAATTGTCTGAGCAATTAAGTGAATGCCTTATTTGCTGCTGTAATGGACCCGACTCTTGTTTGACTCTTGATATTGCTATATGATTCTGACTCCAGCTTAACCCTGACACTGATTGCTGACTCTAGTTTGACCTTTGGCTGTGGCTTGACCCCAGGCACTGTTCCCTGGCTCTGGCTCAGCTGTGGGCATGGCTGCCTGATTTCTACTCCATTCTCAACCCTATGACTTCTGATATGGATTCCAGCTCAACCTTTGGTGTGCCTCCAGCCCTGACATTTGTAACAATCCTGACTCTGGCTTTGACTCTAGATTTGTTTCCTGGCTTCTGACCCTGGATCTGACCACCCAAGCTCTGGTCCTTGTGCCATGAGGTTGAGGTAACTGGACTGACTTTCTGTTACATTAACTTTTTTATGATACATTTTAAATGATTTATAGGTACCTAAATTTATTTCCAAGGATGCTTTTTTTGTTCCTTGTGTAGAGATACATTGTATTGTAAAGATAAATAAATTATAATTGTATTTGATTAAATGTAAAGTCTTACAGTCCAAATAAGTTCTGCTAATTTGGATGGTGCATGTAGGACATTTCACAGAGCTGTTTATTTCAAACCTCTGTTGAACTTGGAGAAGGGAATTGTGGAATGTACTAACCTGGATAAAAATAAATTATGAATTCTGTAATAGTTACCTCAGAGAGCTTGTCTCTTCCAAAGTTTATGCACTTCACTAGTTTGTCTAAGAAACTCACCTCCTACAGGAGCCTCTTTATTTCCAGGCTAATAAGGTAAAATATGTTACCATCAGTTTAATTTTGTGTCTGTGCAACTTGGATTTGGATTCAGAAGTGGATAGGATGCTAATTAAGTAATGTTGTCTAGGGATAATATGGGCCCACTCTCTGGCATGAGAATAAGTAATGAGATATATTATATTTGTGTATTTTGGACTGTATGATCATTGAGGATATTTCTCTACTTTCCATAGTTGCTCATTTCCAAATGTTTAAAATGCTTAGATTGTTTTTAACTGTAATGTTCCTTAGTGTACATAAGTTTCAAGTGAATGCTAATGAGTAATTTCAACATAAAGGCAACTGAGAACCTCCCCTGTCCCCAGTGTTTCTTGTTTAATTTATAGTGGGCAATGCTGTTACATGGGAAACTTGATCTACTGTCTAAACTGGGCCAGTCTGCTAAGAAGTCCAATAATGTTCTGAGGTTCAGTTTTGTTGCCAAAGCAGGGGTTATTCAGCAGCAACAGCCAGAATAAAAACCATTAAAAGAACAAAATAGAAAGGCTAAGATCTCTGAAACCAGGGTTTATTCATCCCAATATGCACTGGAATGAAATGATGGTAGCTATTTGATTTGCTGGAATGCATACTTGATTATATGAAAATTACAGTCCAACAGGGTCAGCCACTTTGCACATGCTAGTTATCATTATTGTCATACCGGCTAACAGATTAAACTATGTGAGGTGGAATTAGTGAGCACAATAAGAAAAAGAATATTTGTTTTAAAAGGAAGAGTGAGTAAGTCAATTATTATTGAGCACTAATGCTCTCCTGTGAACCTTGGAAGGCATCAGCAACTCCACCACTGCCTGTGGGTTACCCTAGAGTTTGGCAACTTCAGATCTGCTGTGATCAAGAAGTATGAAAATTCTGTCTGCTCTGCATTTTTTCATCCCTTGATCTGCAAAAGAGATAAAATGTGTTATTGCTGCTAATGGTTAATCAAACTGAGAGCAAAATTGGCCTTGTGGAACTAATTGAGCAATCATAATATTAGGGAAATTAGAGATTGAAAGGACCTATTAAGCTATTTAGCCTATCTTACTACCATGCAGTATTGTTCTGCACAGTAGATTCTCCACTGCAATGTCCAATCTGGTTTAAATGTCTCAAGTTTTGGGGCTTCCAGCACTTAGTTTGGGAGATTATTTTAGTCTCATAGATCTCACTGTTTGGAAGGTTTTTCTGACTTTCAGCCTGAGTGTTCCTTTGCTTAATTTCATCCCATTACTTTTACTTATTTCTCTTAGACCACTTTAAACAATTTCTCTTCTGATTACTGTACATAGGTAAAGCTTCTGTACTCTAGAGGCTTCTTGTCCATTCATAGAGTCCAGACATTTTTCTTTCTGGTCACCTCTTTAAGTAGCATGAGAGTAAACAGACCAAAATTTACAAACCTAGGAACCTAGTGTTAGTATCCTAAATCCATATTCAGGCATCTAAATAGAAGTGATTTGATAATTAGTGGTGTTGAACAACCTCAGCTCCCACTGATGTCACACTTTGAGAGCCTATAGGACAGTTAACCATTTAATGTACAGTAACTCCTCACTTAACGTTGTAGTTATGTTCCTGAAAAATGATACTTCAAGCGAAACTATGTTAAGTGAATCCAATTTCCCCATAAGAATTAATGTAAATTGGGGAGTTAAGTTCCAGGGAATTATTTTTGCTGAACAAAAGACTATATTTTATATATATATACATATACACACATATACACAGTATAAGTGTTAAACAATTTAATAGTGTACACAGCAATGATGATTGTGAAGCTTGGTTGAGGTGATGAAGTCCGAGGGTGGGATATTTCCCAGGGCATGCCTTACTGCTTAAGGATGAACTAGCACTCGACTGAGCCCTCAAGGGTTAATATGTTGTTAATTTAGCCTCACACTCTACAAAGCAGCACGAATGGAAGGAGGGGAGACAGCATGGCAGAGAGAGACAGAGACATACACCATGTGTGTGTGTGTGAGAGAGAGAAAGAGATGCACATTGCCCCTCTAAGGACACTGAACCCACTCTAAGTACACTGCCCTTTTAAGTAGATCAGCAAGTTGAGACAGCAACTGCTGCCAGCAAGCTCTCTCTGTCCTGAGCCCTGTCATGTCCCTCCCCTGCTCTATGGAGATGGGGTAAGCAGGGGGCAGAGGGGACGGGGGGAGGGGGTTACCCTGACATTAGCACTCTTCTTCTCCCCCCGCCCCTCCCACACGGCAGCAGGAAGTTCCCAGGAGCAGCTCCAAGGCAGAGGGCTCTTTGAGTGATTCACTTAAGAGACTGTGTGCTTGTTTGCTAAGAGGGCTCCTTGAGGTTAGAGTTCCTTATTCTAAGGATTCCTTATTCTAAGGATTTTAAAAATAAGCGAGACCCCTAATAACTTCTGATATTTGTACTTACTGTGCCTAATTTCCAGAACTGTTGTTATCACTAACAAAAGCACACCTTGCTTACTAGCAACTGCAGATCTTAACAGATTTGGTTCAGATGCTTAGCCAAATCAACCAAACTTCCTGAGTGTGCAGTACAGGCCTGGAAATCATATGCAAACAGATTTCCTTGTGAGATTTCCACTACTTCCTGCCTCTTCCTGGCTCAGATATACTCAAGCACAACTTTTCCCCTTATAGCTTTTGGCATTTTCACTTCTGGTCCTCTCTGGAACTCATATATTCGGAGGTGTGTTTATAACCACCCCCCCCCTCAAAGAAATAACCCCAAAAAGCAAATTACTTTTCAAAAGCACAAATTAATCTTAGTTAGAACTGGGAGACTTTTTATTTTACCCAAACCATTTCACCTGTCTCTGTTGCCCTTTCACCCATGTTTCATACATGGGTGGTAATGGTTTGGCTTCACTGATTTGTAATTCCTATGTACTTAAAAAGCTGTGACCAGCTTCTCTGGAGTTGGACCCACATCTATTTTGGCTGATTAGACAGGAATGGTGTGCCATTGTGGTAGTTGCTATACAAACATAGGCTTTATAATCTTAGTAGACTAGACAAGACAGAGAAAGGGTGGGGGTGGGAGAGAGATTCTTCCTGTTTGTATCCAGATATAATTCAAGGGGTGGATATTGTGGTATGTGTTGTGAAGGTTTAGAGTGACCAGTAGGGGGTATAGAACAGAGCTTATATCTCTATGTAAATGGGAAGTAAAGTCAATTTTTCATTCACCTGCAACATGGTGTCAGAATGGGATTAACAAAGATCCAATGGATCACAGAACATCCATAAGAAAAGGAAAGCAGACAAGCCAGCCCTCTAGCCCCGCTGGTAGAGCTAGCTGAACAGCCAGAGAAGAGGCCTGAAAACATAGAGCCCAGAGAGACCCGCTATGGTGAGTTCAGGTTGCAACAAGGTAGGAAAGTAAGATACTGGCTATCGCTACATGGAAGAGCTTATACCGGCGCAGCTGCACTGCTCTAAGCTCTCTAGTGTAGCCACTCTAAACCAACAGGAGAGATTTCTCCCATTTAATTAATCTACACCCAATGAGTGATAGTATCTCTCCCATGTGTGCTTAAGTTGGTGTAACATATGTCACTCAGGTGGTGACTTATTCACACCCCTGAGTGACATAAGTTATACCAACATAAGTGGTAGTATAGACATAGGCCTTGTCTACATAAGGGGGCCGGGGGGATCGATCTAAGTTATGCAACTTCAGCAACATGAATAATGTAGCGGAAGTCAACATACTTAGATCTACTTACCGCAGGGTATCTTGCGCATCTCGTTGTGGTGCAGTACAGGAATAGATGGGAGAGTGATCTTAATTCAATTTAGTAGGTCTTAGACCTGCTAAATCAACCACTAATGCATCGATCATCACAAGTCAATCTCCTGGTAAGTGTTGACAAACCTATAGTTTCAGTGGCTATGGGCTTGTCTGCACAGGGACACTGAGGACTGTTGATTTGAACTTACCAAAGGTGTGAATTAAAAGTGGGTTAGTTAAACTGCATTAAATCACTGTATGGATGCTCTCATTCAGAATTAAAGGGTCTTAATTTGGTTTAGCTTAATTCATTTTCAAAGTGAATTAAAGTGCAAGTGATTACCCAGATGAAGGAGCCTTAGTCAGTGAAGTATGTTGATTCATGCCCATAGTGTCACATGTGGAAAAATTCCTACCTCACCTGGCGGAGAAGTTAAAGCCACTACGAGCTTTCCTGAGCCCACAAAATTCCTGGTATTGGGGAATAAACAGAGTGAGGCATTCAGAGAACTAAAGTAAGATCTGAGGACTCCACCAGTTTTGGCCTATATAAACTAAGCAAAACTACCTTAGTTTCTGCTGATCCCCCCTCCTACGTGATAGGAGCAGTTTTCCTCCAAGAACAGTCATCTTCACTCTGGCACCCAGAGACATGTGACCAACTCCCTGTCTGCCCACATAGAATCACTGGCATGTCCTCCAGATCCTCTCCATGCAGGGAGAGATCCATCTAGAGACAAATGGCCTCCTGCATTCCTGGACGATTACATGAACTCTTGAGAATTCAAGAAAGTCAGAGGATTAGTAGCTGGACGTATTAAAAGAGCAGAATAAACCCCTGACACAACACTGAAGGTTCAGGGTAGTCTACTCTGTCCTTCACAGGACTGCTTATTCTTGTTGTGTGGATATTTTATTCCTGTTACGTGTTGTTGTTTTTGAAATTTGGCTAAAGACTTTGTCACCCAGGGGGCATAGAGCAAGCAGGTAAGAGTCTGTGTTAACAGGAAATAAAGTCTTGCATTCACCCCAGCCAGGGCATGCTGGGTTTCTGCAATCTCTACAGGAATGACCTTTGAGGAGGTTGATGGCAGCCTTGCCTCTTGCTCCTCTCACTTTCCTCAAGCAGGCCCTGCAGGAGAGTGCTCCCCACCCACCCCTCACACCAGGCCCCCTAGAACTCATCATTAGGACCCTACTCTGGGAGTGCCCTAGCCGACCTCCGACATGCCAGCTGCATGACATCCAGCTGATCTGCCTCCGAACTGGATCCGAGAACATCGGTAAGAGTTTGTGCTTCATACCATCCACTTCCTCACCTTTGTGTCCTGCCCCCATGCTAAGTGGTGGGACCTGTTGCCGCCTGCAGAGAGCAAGGAACTACAGTGGGCCAGTCTGTACTTTATGCTGGTTCCATAGCTCACCAGGGATGTTAGTTGTGGCTCCTTCATGAGCATGTACCTGGAGTGGTTCACAAACTCCCCTAACACCTGTCCCTTTTGCAGCAAGAAGGAGACCCTGCTGCACATGTGTGAAGTGTGTCGGGCTGCAGCTCCTCTTCCGGCTCCCCCAGAACCTCTTATTGAGGTTCTGGCTGCACTTTTCCTAATTCTTACACACCCCATCTGTGGCCCAGCAAAGTTGACCTCCTTGTCAACCTCCTGCTGGCACTGGCCAAGATGGCCATCCATCACACCAGGAGGAGGAAGCTGGACTGGGAGGATACTCTGTGACTGTGAATGAGGGATTGGAAATAGGTCCCAATCATGTCTACTGACTTCTTTGACACCTTTGAGAAACAGTGGGTGCTGTCTGGAGATTTCTGCTCGGTGTCCCCCTTTCACTCCCTCGCTTTTAACCTTTGAGCTCGATCCTATTCCTTTTTCTCTTTCATTGTCCCACATACTCACTAAGCAGACTGAGCTTAGTGATTCTTCCCCTTTAGTTGAGGGGGCAGGTCTGGACCTGCCTGTCCAGTCCTGCAAATAGTACAGTAATGAACTTGAAAGCCCAGAATATACTGGGACCTGATTATCTGGAACTACTTTTGCCTTACAGCCCACTATGGCAATTGAAGAATGCTCCACTTGTCTACTACAGCTTCACTTTAGGAAGTTTTAGAGCGTGACACAAGATAATTTATTTTATTTGGTGCTTAGTTAAACGTTGAGGATGAAATTCTAACACCAACTCCCAGCCCCTTTATGCTGGGTAAAAGGGCCAGAGTGGTGTAAGTCCTCTAATAGCCCCACATCCAACCAAGGGAGAATTCATCTGATGCAGGAAATGTGGAAGACATCTGCAGGCTCCCTTTCAAGGCCCCTGTGCAAGCCTTGATGTCGGGTGTGGGGCCCGAGCACACAGCACTTTGGTGATTTGGAGCAATGTTGCCGTCCATAGATCAGTCCTGAGAGGGTGCTATGATAAAGGTCTCCAAGGCTTTCTAAATTTCGCTTGGGGCCTCTCTCTCTCTTGCCCTCACAGCTGCCTCTGATCTTCAGGGAGAAGACGTGGTTTAAAGCTACTTTGGCTGTAGATTCTGCACTGCACCTGATCGCGGTGCATCACGGAATCTCACACTTGCTCTACCTATGGTATTAAGGTGAATGGAATCCTTGGTTCTAGCATTTGGCTATGGCTTATTTAATTTGTTTGAATTTTATATTTAATACACCTGGATGCCTTAAGTATCAGAGGGGTAGCCGTGTTAGTCTGGATCTGTAAAAGCAGCAAAGAATCCTGTGGCACCTTATAAACTAACAGAGGTTTTGGAGCATGAGCTTTCGTAGGTGAATACCTACTTCGTCAGATGCATGTCAGATGCATACCTGACGAAGTAGGTATTCACCTACGAAAGCTCATGCTCCAAAACCTCTGTTAGTCTGTAAGGTGCCACAGGATTCTTTGCTGCTTTTTCTGGATGCCTTAGTGATGTTAAATAAATAACACATCTTGTAGGAGCTAAAGTCACTTTTTACTCTGGTGCAATGAATCTATACTAGGGTTTGGCACTGGTGTAAACAAATAACCCAGAATAAACATGCTTTCTGATTCAGAATCTGGAAGGTTCAGTGAACTTAAAAAGAAAATCAAAAGTAATAAACATCCTGTCCTGTTTGTGCCAAACAAAGACAAAAGGGCTTTCCCGAGTAGGAGTTAAAGTAAATAATGTAGGCCTGGTCTACACTACGCGTTTAAACCAATTTTAGCAGCATTAAACAGATTTAATTCTGTACCTGTCCACACTACAAGGACCTTTAAATCGGTTTCTGTACTCCTCCCCGATGAGAGGAGTAGCGCTAAAATCGGTATTACCATATCGGATTAGGGTTAGTGTGGCTGCAAATTGATGGTATTGGCCTCCAGGCGGTATCCCACAGTGAACCACTGTGACCGCTCTGGACAGCAATCTGAACTCGGATGCAGTGGCCAGGTAAACAGGAAAAGCCCCGCGAAATTTTGATTTTCATTTCCTGTTTGCCCAGTGGAGCTCTGATCAGCACAGGTGGCCATGCAGTCCCTAGATCCAAAAAGAGCTCCAGCATGGACCGTACGGGAAAAGTACTGGATCTGATCGCTGTATAGGGAACAAATCTGTTCTATCAAAGCTCCGTTACAGAAGACGAAATGCCAGAAGGCGTTTGAAAAAAAAATTACAGGCTACACAGTGCTATGCGTGACAAGCATAACAGGAAGCCAGAGACTCAAATGGATGTCATGGAGGGAGGGAGGAGGGTACTGAGGAGACTGCCAGCTATCCCACAGTCGCACAGCAGTCTCCGAAAAGTATTTATGCATTCTTGGCTGAGCTCCAAGGCCTGTAGGGGTCAAACAACATTGTCCGCGTGGTTCAGGGAAGCAGCTCATCAATTTACTCCTCCCCCCACATGCAAAAGAAAAGGGAAAGAAATAGTTTCTGACTTCTTTCCTGAAGGGGCATCCCTATGTGTACTGAATGCTGCTGGTAGACGCGATGCTGCAGCAGTGAAGAGCAGTATCCTCCTCTCCCCTCTCCCGTTGGCAGATGGACAATATGACTGAAATATTCCGTTGTCACCATCAGCCCGTGGAGTGCTCCTGGCTGGCCTCAGTGAGGTCGGCCGGAGGCGCCTAAGTAAAAATAGGAATGACTCCCGGTCATTCCCAGTAGATGGTACAGAACGGCTGGTAACCTGTCTTCATCATAGCAACTGGGGGCTTGAGCTCCATCAGCCCCTCCCTTTCCTGTGTAAAAGAAAAAGATTCTGTACTGCCTGGACTGTCATAGCAGTGGCATGCTGGGCTTCTCTCCCCCGCACCGCTTAATGTTCTGCCTGGACTGTCATAGCACCGGGAGGCCTGCCTCCCCTCATTTATCTCACTAACAAGTCACTGTTTCTTATTCCTGCATTCTTTATAACTTCATGACACAAATGGGGGGGACACTGCCACGGTAGCCCAGGAAGGTTGGGAGGACGGAAGCAAACGGGTGGGGTTGTTGCAGGGGCATCCCCCGTGAATGGCATGCAGCTCATCATTTTGCTGCGGGATCTGACACGAGCAGCTGTGCCTCTCTGATACACTGGTTCTCTAGTACACTTGCCCCATATTCTAGCAGGACTGACTCTATTTTAGAAACCATAAAAGGAGGGATTGACTGGGGAGTCATTCCCAGTTTTGCTTTTGCCCTGCCCCCAGCTGATCTCAGCCAGGGGAACCCATGATAGCAGCAGATAGTACAGAAGGACAGATAACCATCATCTCATTGCAATTTATGCCGGCAGCAGACGGTACAGAACGACTGATAACGTCTCTGCTATCATGCAAAAGCAAATGAATGCTGCTGTGTAGCGCTGCAGTATTGCCTCTGTCCACGGCGTCTAGTACACAAAAGTGACTGTAAAAAAAAAGCTGAACGGCTCTGGTTGCCGTGCTATGGCATCTGCCAGGGCAATCCAGGGGAAAAAGGGTGCGAAATGATTGTCTGCTGTTGCTTTCCCAGAGGAAGGATTGACTGATGACATTTACCCAGAACCACCCGCGACAATGATTTTTGCCCCATCAGCCACTGGGCTCTCAACCCAGAATTCTAAGGGGCGGGGGAGACTGCGGGAACTATGCGATAGGTACGGAATAGCTACCCACAGTGCAACGCTCCGGAAAATCGACGCTAGCCTCGGACCATGGACGTACACCGCTGAATTAATGTGCTTAGTGTGGCCGCATGCACTCGACTTTATACAATCTGTTTTATAAAACCAGTTTATGTAAAATTGGAATAATCCCGTAGTGTAGACGTACCCGTAGTATCTGCTTCAACCAGCTTCCATAGAGGAAGCAAAAACCTACTGTTGTCTCAGCTCCAGCTCTCTTTCCTCTTGTTGTGATGCCTCCTCAGATGGTCTGCTGGCAGTGAGCCTCATTAACATTCCTAAAGAGACACTAGCTTGGTTTGCAGTGGACATGGCTGGTTGGCTGTGAGAGGTCATAATCCTACCCATAGGAGAGTTCCTTTACCCCATTAAGGCAGAGAACACTGAATTGTAATAAATAAAATGGCTAAATTCTATTTTCATGACTTGAAATTCTGGGACTGTTAAGAATCTGGATCTAGGAGTCTAGGTAATAAGCAAGAGGAATTGGAAATTCTCACAGATGAAATACAACTTGATGCAATTTGCATTACTGAAACCTGTTGTAGATGATTTCCATAACAGGTGTTAAAATCATTGGATCCAATCTGTTTATGAAGGATAGATTGGCTAAAATAGATGGGGGTAGAAGATAGCACTCTGCATTAAAGACACCATTACTTGTTTTAGTCACTGATAAATCAGAACAGCAGGATCTAGCATGTATATGGATTCAAGTGCTAGCTAACAATGTTCAGGAGAGGGTATTATGAGGGTCTGTTACACAAAATCAAACCAGAGACCAGGACAACCTGTTCCTTAAGCATCTATTTGTAATATGTGGAAAGAAAATTTGTGTTTATACTGGAGGACTTCAATCTAGAAACTTCATCCAGCCAGGAATAAAACCTCACTGGGGTTTTAAAAAATGACAAATAACTTTTTAACTCACAAGATATTGCAGCCAACATGAGGTTACTCTATTTTAGGTTTCTTTATGATGAATAAAGATGAATTGTTCACTGGACTGGAATTTGGTGGTTTCGTAGGCACCAGTGAGCCATACCTGATTACATTCAATACGGGCAGACAGTGGACTGCTCCAACTAGTAGCATATACATGTAATACTTTAAAAGGGAAAGTCTTCTAAAGCTGAGAAAAATTATGAATGAAATTCATTGAGCAGAAAAATTTAGACAGAACAGCATGAATGGAAATTGGGAAATGTTTAAAAAGCATTTACTAGGTGGCCAAAAATGCCACAATTCTGAAAGAGGACAACTTTGTGAAAAGCCCATGCTTGTTAAAAGAGGAAATCAAGGCAGCAATTAGAAATAAAAATTCATATACACCTCTACCTCGATATAACGTGACCCAATATAACACGAATTTGGATACAATGCGGTAAAGCAGTGCTCCGGGGGGCGGGGCTGCGCACTCAGGTGGATCAAGGCAAGTTCAATATAATATGGTTTCACCTATAACGCGGTAAGATTTTTTGGCTCCCGAGGACAGTGTTATATCGAGGTAGACGTGTATAACAAATGTAAAAAAGGTGAAAGAGAAAAATGTTTAAATTAGAAGCAATTAAGTGTAGAAAATTGATAAGGTATGCGAAAGACAGCAGGGGAGTAAAACATAGCTGGCAGGGTCTAGGACACCAAGGAGAAGTTTTTAAAGTATATCAGGAACAAAAGAAATCCTAACAATAGTATAGGTTCACTACTAGATAGAGAGGGTAAAATTAATCATCATCATGCAGAAAAGGCAGAAGTGTTTACTATTTCTGTTCTGTATTTGGAAAGAAGCAGACTGATCCACTTATATCACACAAGAATGATGAACTACTTTACAATACATTCATACTATGGAGGATACTCAACAGCATCTGCTAAGGCTAACCATTAAAAATCAGCAGGCCTGGATAACTTGTACCCAAGAGTCATAAAAGAGTTGACCGAAGAGATCTCCAGACCACTGATGTTAATTTTCAATAAATCTTGGAATACAGGGGAAATTCCAGAAGTTTGGAAAAACAACGAGGAGTACTTGTGCCACCTTAGAGACTAACAGATTTATTTGGGTATAAACTTTCATGGGCTAAAACCCACTTCATCAGATGAAGGTGACAGCCTCCAACGAAAACCTCTCTAGCACGTCATCAAGGATCTACAACCTATGCTGAAGGACAGTCCCTCACTCTCACAAACCTTGGGAGACAGGCCAGTCCTTGCTTACAGACAGCCCCCAAACCTGAAGCAAATACTAATCAGCAACTACACACCACACAACAAAAACACTAACCCAGGAACAACCCTGCAACAAACCCCACTGCCAACTCTGCCCACGTATCTATTCAAGGGACACCATCATAGGACTTAACCACATCAGCCACACCATCAGAGGCTCATTCTCCTGCACATCTACTAATGTGATATATGCCATCATGTGCCAGCAATGCCCCTCTGCCATGTACATTGGCCAAACTGGACAGTCTCTGCACAAAAGAATAAATGGACACAAATCAGACGTCAAGAATTATAACATTCAAAAACCAGTCAGAGAACACTTCAGTCTCCCTGGACACTGAATAACAGACTTAAAGGCAATTCTTACACAAAAACTTCAGTGAGAAACTGCAGAACTGAATTAATTGCAACTGAGACCACCATCAAATTAGCCGATAAACTAGGAGTGGATGGTCACTACAAAACATTAAAACTAATTTCCCATGCAATTTCCCGCCTATGTTAACTCACCACCTTCTGTCAACTGTTTGAAATGGGCCACCTGATTACCACTAGAAAAGTTGATTTTTCCTCCTGTTGATAATATCCCACTTTGCACTTTAATTTAATGTCTCGTTAGAACGACCCCCACTTGTAAGGCAACTCCCATCTTTTCATGTACTGGTATAATATCTGCCTCCTGTATTTTCCACTCCATGCATCTGATGAAGTGGGTTTTACGACTGAAAGCTTATGCCCAATAAATGTTAGTTTCTAAGATCAACAAGTACTCCTCATTTTTTGCTAACATGACCACCACCCTGAAAGAGGATTGGAAGTATACGAAAGTCAAGCTAACATTCAGAAAGGGCAAGGGAGATGACTTGCGTAATTGGAGATAACTAAGTTGGTTAGCTTGACATCAATCCCAGACAAAATAATGGGAAAGCTAATATGGCATTCAAACAATAAAGAATTAAGGAACAGGAATAAGCCAGTTGTCAGGGTCTCTTTTCCACTTTGAACTTTAGCGTTCAAAAGTGGGGACCTGCATGTCCCTTCTAAAGCTTAATTCTAGCTTAGATTTTTTCACGCTGCCACCCACACCAAAATATAGTGTTGGGTCACTCCCTGTTCCAAAACCTTCCCTTGGGGACCCAAGACCCAAACCCCGTTGGTCTTAAAACAAAGGGAATAAACCATTCCTCTCCTTTCTTCCTCCCAGATTTCCCCTCCCTGGGTTACACTGGAGATCACTGTGATTCAAACTCCTTGAATCTTAAAACAGAGAGGAAATTCACCTTCCCCCACTTCTCTCCCCTCCCAGACTCTCCCTGAGAGAGAGAGACATCTGATCCCAACTCCTTGGATCCTAACACAGAGAGAAATTAACCTTTCCCTCCCCCTTCTCTCTTTCCCCCCACCAGTCCCTGGTGAGTTCAGTCCCAGTCCCTTGGGTCTTAACCAGGAATAAAAAAAAACTCAGGTTCTAAAAGCTTTTAATAAAAGAAAGAAAAAGTAAAAACGATCTCTGTAAAACCAGGATGGAAAATGTTTACAGGGCTTCAGATTTACGTAGACTAGAGGGACTCCTTCCCCCCTAGCCTAAGTACAAGTTACAGCAAACAGAGGTAAAATATCCTTCCAGCAAAATACACATTTGCAAATAAAGAAAACAAGCATGAATCTAATCCGCCATTTCTAGCTAATACTTACTATTTTGAACATGAAAGACTGTTTCAGAAAGATTGGAGAAACCTGATTGCATGTCTGGCCTCTCTTAGCCCCAAGAGAGAACAAAGAACAACCCAAAAAGCACAAACAAAGACTTCCCTCCACCAAGATTTGAAAGTATCTTGTCCCCCAATTGGTCCTTTGGTCAGGTGTCAGCCAGGTTCACTGAGCATGTTAACCCTTTACAGGTAAAAGAGACATTAACCCTTAACTATCTGTTTATGACACCAATCAACATAGTTTTATGGGAAATAGATCTTTTAAAACAAACCTGACTTCATTTTTTACTGAGATTACAAGTCTGGTAGATAAAGGAAACCGTATACAGTAACTCCTCGCTTAGCGTTGTAGTTATGTTCCTGAAAAATGCTACTTTAAGTGAAACAATGTTAAGCAAATCCAATTTCCCCATAAGAATTAATGTAAATAAGGGTGGGTTAGGTTCCAGGGAAATTTTTTTCGCCAGACAAAATACTATATTATATATATATACACACACACACATACACATAGTATAAGTTTTAAACAACTTAATACTGTACACAGCAATGATGATTGTGAAGCATAGTTGAAGTGATGAAGTCGAGGTGGAAGAGGGTGGGATATTTCCCAGGGAATGCCTTACTGGTAAATGATGAACTAGCACTCGGCTGAGCCCTCAAGGGTTAACAAAGTGTTGTTAATGTAGCCTCACATGCTACAAGGCAGCAGGAATGGAGGGAGGGGAAACAGCATGGCAGAGAGCGACACACACACCGTGTGTGTGTGTGAGAGAGAGAGAGAAAGAGAAAGACAGAGACACACACCATGCATGTGTGAGAGAGAGACGTGCATTGCCCCTTTAAGTACACAGATCCCACTGCCTTTTTAAGAAGATCAGGAAGTTGAGACAGCAGCTGCTGGCAGCAATGACCCTCCATCTTGAGTCCTTTTGTGTCCCTCCCCACCTTTCCATGGAGATGAGGTACAGGAGTGGTGGGCAGAGGTAGGGCGAGAGGTACACCCTGACATTAGCACCCCTCTTACGCATCCCCGCACAGCAAGCAGGAGGCTCCCGGGAGCAGCTCCAAGTCAGAGGGACAGAGCAGCACATCACCGCTGGGGGAGGGACAGCTGAACTGCGTGGCAATTGATAGCCTGCTGCGTGGCTGCCACACAGGGAATTTAGGGGAGGTGGGAGCTGATGGGGGGCTTCTGGTGCACCCTGGTTTCAAGCCCCCACCAGATAGCTCCAAAGGGGTGCTCTTTCTGCAATCAGTGGACAAAGCAGGCGGCTGCCAAACAACGTTATAAGGGAGCATTGCGCAACATTTAAACTAACATTTAAACCAGGGCTGCCTGGGGGCGGGGGTGGAAGTGGGGCAATTTGCCCCAGGCCCTAGGCACCACAGGGACCCCACGAACCCTGCCAGTGGCGGTCCGGGTCTTCGACGGCAGGGGACCCTTCAATGCCACCGAAGACTCAGACCGCCGACGGGTAAGTACAAGCACCGCAGCTTCTCTGCTTTGCCCCAGGCCCCCTGAATTCTCTGAGTGGCCCTGCTTTAAATAAGCATGTTCTCTAATTGATCAGCAACGTAACAATGAAACAAGTTAACCTGGACCACTTAAGTGAAGAGCTACTGTAGATGTAATATACTTAGACTTTTGTGAGATGTTTGACTTAGTGGTATAAGACATTCTGATTAAAAGTTAGCACTGTACAATATCAATAAAGCATGCTGGATTCTGAACAGGCTGACTGATCTCAAAAAATAGTTGTCGATGGAGAATTGTCTTAGAATAGGGGTGTTTCTAGTCGAGTTCCATGGAGATTGGTACTACACCTGACAATATTCAATATTTTGACCAAAGATATGGAAGTAAATATAAAATCATTGCCGATAACATTTGTGGATGACACAAAGATTGGTGGAGTGATGCATAATGACGATAGGGCAGACATACACTGCACTCCAAAGAGCTTCGTAAGCTGGGCCTATTCAAGAAAAATATATTTTAATACAGCCAAATACAAGATCATATATCTAGGAGTACAACATGCTGGCTGTACATACAAAATGAGGGACTGTATCCAGGAAACTAGTGACTCTGAAGAGAATTTAGGGATCATAGTGAAGAAACAACTGAATGTGAGCTTCCAGTGCAATGTTGTGGCAAAATGCACTAATGCAATCCTTAGATGTATGTATAGTGGAATAGGGAGGTGATTTTTACCTCTTTATACACCACTGGTGTGACTGATAGAAGATCTGGGGTTCACATTTTAAGAAGGATGTTGAAAATCTGGAGAGGGTGCAGAGAAGAGCTGGGGGAAGGAGGAGGGTGAGCCTTATAGTGAGAGACTTAAGAAGCTCAATCTGTTTAGTTGATCAAAAAGATTGACAGGTGATGTGATTATGATGAATGAGTATCTACATGGTGAGAAAATAGCGAGTATGAAAGGGCTTTTTAATCAAGCAGAGAACACCATGAAAAACAAATGGCTGGAAGTTAAAACCTAACAAATTCACCTTAGAAATAAAGTACAGCATTTTAATGGTGAAGATGAGTAACCACAGGAACAAACTACCATGGTAAGTAGTGGATTCTGCATTTCTTTATGTCTCCAAATCATATATGCCTTTATGGAAAATATGCTTTAGCGAACCACAAAATATTAATCTCAATACAAGGGTAATTGAGTGACATTCTTCCATCTGGGTTATACAGAAAGTCAGACTAGATAATCTAATGGTCAGTCCTTGCCTTAAAATCTATGAAAAGCTGCTGTTCAGGATGCCACTGGTGTTATAAGCTGCCTACTGCTGGCCATGTGCAGTGTTTTGGATGATAAAGCATTGTGTTTAGCAGGCAGCACACTCAGCATAGTGCCACATGCTGGTACAGGGGACTAATGCCAGCAAGGGAAGCACAGTGGGAACTATCACTTTGCTTTTTCACTGTAAAATGAATCCGTCAGGACTTAGGTGAGAGCCAGCAGAAGGGTAATTAGCTTAGCATCTTGAGAATCCATTATGGAGAGCTGGAAGGGTGCTAGCAGAGGGATAGGGTTTTATTGAAGACGTTGGTCTCCGAGGCATTATTTTAATTCTAGTGCTTCTAGATAGATAGCTTTCAATGAAATTTCATCTAGATAGAGTGAGAGCTAGCCAGCATTCTGTGTATGTCCAAAGAGGCTGTTGCAGATGTTAAATGTGATAAGTGATCCAGAAAACTACAGACAGTGCTTGTCACTAACTGTGCAAAACCTCGATTAAAGGGACTGCAAAGTGCAATAAAGGTTTCAGAGCATTTCCCTTGAACTTTCAAGGGATAAATCCATTGTTTCAATCCAAGTCCAGAAGGGGCTGAATGATTCTTTGTGAAACACGTTCCCAGACCTTGGCAGCAATGCTGAATGTGTACCACTAACAGGAGAACGCAGGAGTATCCTGGCAGGAAATGCAGTATCATTAAAAACAATGGCCAATTCTCAGACTTTCAAACTGAAGACAAAGCCTCATAGCATGTTTAGACAAAGGGAGCATGGAATTGAGTTGCACTGAGCGTAATGTATGAGCAAAAGCTGAATATCCTGTGGTCAGAGGAAAGTTGGAATTGCTATGCTCTGCTGAAGAAGAAAGTGTGTCTGTTGACTTTATTTTAACCTCACAATAAAGGGTTCAGGGCAGCTGATGGTTTAATTACAAATCCGGGCTCTCCAATTTGATTCCTTTTTTAAAAAAACCTATGAGTGTTTCTGGGATGTAGCCAAATTAATTTTTATTACATCCATTATTACATCACTGGCAGCAATACCAGTGTACTTCCTCTGTTGTTTAGCAAATCCTTTGGATGGCTGCTTCCCTCGTTCACATCTCACTTCGCTCAGCCTGAGCTGATGAAAATACTGTGCATGACAGTGGAATAAGGGGAGAGATTTGTAGTGGAAGGGAAGCATGAGTCAAAATAACAGATGCTTTTCACTGTAAAAGGAAACAATTCAGAAAGGAGATCAACTGGGAGAGTTAGTGGCTGAGAAAGATGACACCACTGCTGAAGTTCTAGCCTTGTCACTTGTTCTCAGAAACAGAGTATACTTAGGGAGGCAGTGTGACCTAGTGGCTAGAGCACTGGACTGGGACTTAGACCTGGGTTCTATTGTCAGCTAGGTGACCTTGGGCAAGTCACTTCCCCCCTCTGCAACTCCATTTGCAAAGTGGTATGATGCAACTGCCCTCCTTTGTAAAGCACTTTGAAATCTACTGGTAAAAAAGTGCTGTGTTAGCTCCAGGTATTATGATAATAGTAATGTTCCCTGGTGGAAGGGAATGGCTCTCTAGACATTGAAAAAATACAAAAGTGAGGTTGACGGGGTCCAGAAAGTGAGCAGCAGCCAATATGTTTACATTGTCCAGAAAACCAGTCAAAAGCCTAGGGCATCTTAGGGGAGCCGAATGACTTTCTATTAAAGTGTTTGGTGCTTTTGAAATTCTGAGAGAGAGTAAAGGGAGGAATCTGTGGGGTTTCAGCAAGTAATCAGAAGAGTTCCCTTCCTCACACAACATAGGGAAGAAAAAGGAAATGATCAAAGCTATTGGTTATAGGAAAATCAAAGATTTCTCATGTTCTTTCACACTGTGACCCTATATTCATCCTCTCTACATTGTTCTCCTCAAATGGGATCCTGAATCCTTTGCTTCAGTTCCCACAGTGCTTTGTTAGGGCTGCCAGAGAATTTGACAGATTGGTGTAGGGGGTACTTCTGGCATTTCAGAAGGATCAGTTGCATCTGGGTGAATAGATCAATTTCAGCAGAAGGCTGGAGAACAGGGGCCTGATTTTCACTTACACCATTTTCCATCATAGTAGCTCCATTGACTTCAGAAGAATCAGGTCCAAGGAATGGGATGGGAGCAAGCTTGTCATTTCCAAGACAAATGCTGGCAACCCAGAATGAGAGCTGTTGCTATAGTGTTATGAACATGAAATGCATGTTCTTCTTCAAGAGATGTCCCTGTGGGTGCTCCACTTCAGGTGTCCGTGCGCCCCTGCGCCTTTGATCGGAGATTTTTTACAGCAGTACTCCTACCGGCCACGCATGCTTAGAACCTGTCACTCATTCTGAGTGTGTTAGTAGAGGGCATGCGCGGCAGGTACCCTCAGTTCCTTCTCTACCGCCCCCGGCTTGAGACGGAGCTCAGCAGACTCCTTAATATTTTCTTTCCTTATCTTAAAATTCCTGTAGTTAGCGAGTTTTTCCGTGTTACTTACCTGTTAGTTAGTGTTACCTAACTTTTTCCTACTAGTTAAAAAAAAAAAAAAATTCTCTCTTTCTGTCAGTGCTTCAAATATGCCTGGCTCCACAGGCTTTAAGCGCTGCTCTTCTTGCAAGGACGCTATCCCTCTTTCTGATGGGCACTCCACGTGTATAAAATGCTTGGGGGAGACTCATATTCCTCAAAAAAGCCCTCACTGCACTAAGTTAAGCTCTAGAGCTAGGAAGGACAGGGAGTTAAAGTTAAAACTTCTTTTACTTCAAAAATCCCTGCAATCTGCCTCAGACCCTGGCACAGACTCTGCCTCCAGACTCAGCTCTAACCCTTCAAAAAAACTAAAGAAGATAGCCAAAAGAGAGCACTCACAATCAAAAGGAAGCTTCGTTGGTAAACCTCCGGTCAGCTCGTCAGTTTCCTTACCAGCGTTTCCCCACCTGAGTACATTTGACGAGCTGGGCTCCTCCGGTACCGCGCTAAACCCACCTCTGCTTTCGGCGGCAGCGCGAGCCCCTGGTGCTGAGGCGACAGGCTTCCAGTTGCCTGCCTCAATTGTGGCACCTATCGGCACCGCGCTGAATGCGGCACCGATGATTAAGGCACCGGCGGCGGCACCGCAGCCTGCTATTAATAGCACGGCACCACCTGCGGCACCGGCTTTGCTACTGCTCCTTGGCACGGAGCCAACACAAAAAACTCCGGTACCAGCCCAGGCTTCCTCACAGGATCTCTATCTGCCTTCGCCTATGACTGCCCCACTGTTGCAATTCACCCATTCAAGTGACTTCCTAGTGTCACCCATGTTGCAGTCACCATTTCTTGGGGATGGCTTCTCTATGTCAAATGACTCAGGATCTGACCAGCCATCCTCGAGTGAGGAGGAGTCTGAACCACAGGCTGCTGTGCCACTGCAGACTGAATTCTACCCCCAGAGCCCTGTCCCCCGCGGACATAGGAAAACTGTCCCACACCAATCTCAGGATCCCACCTCTTGGTGTGTGAATCCCTGGATGCCACCACCTATGCCTTTTCCATCACCATGGCAGTATTGGGCTCCTTGGACATCTTTCCCTCGGCAGCGTGCCCACTACTCTACTCACTCTAAACGCGCACGTCTAAATCCTATGACGCACTTGGTGGCACCCTTCCATCCTCAGGATCAATTAACTCCAGCTTCTGAACCTGAATTGCCAACTGATCCAATACCTGAGGAGGCGTTACTTCCTTCCCCTCCCCTGCCATCTGATGATTTTGCAAAATTCCAAGATCTCTTCAAACGGGTGGCCAATGAGCGCAGAATCAGTTTGGAGGAGGTACCGGTCCAACGACATGAGCTAACAGACATCCTGCAACCACCTTCGTCATCCAGGCTGGCATTACCAATTAACTCAGCCCTTCT
Source organism: Chelonoidis abingdonii (assembly GCF_003597395.2). Lineage (NCBI taxonomy): Eukaryota > Metazoa > Chordata > Testudines > Testudinidae > Chelonoidis > Chelonoidis abingdonii. The sequence goes on from NC_133770.1 coordinate 293,443,663, forward strand.
GGAACCTGCTAAATCCATCTGGCAGACTCCAGCCACAATTCAGCCTACCTGCAAACAGGCAGACCGGAAATACTTCATTCCCTCCAGGGGCTCTGAATTCCTTTTTTCACATCCTGCTCCAAACTCTTTGGTAGTGGACGCAGCGAATCAGAGAACCAAACAGCAATATTTCCACCATACCCCAACCAGCAAAGATGGCAAACGCCTAGACCTGCTGGGTCGTAAGGTATATGCCTCTTCAACATTGCAATTTCGGATTGCCAATTACACCGCAATTCTAGCAAAGTACGACCATAAAAACTATACTAAGTTTATGGACTTTATTGACCACTTTCCAGCTGACAAGAAAAAACAGTTTACAGCTTTAGTCTCCGAGGGGCAGATTATATCCCGGACGGCTCTGCAAGCGGCTCTGGATTCAGCCAATACTGCAGCAAGATCCACCGCTACTGCGGTCGTCATGCGCCGAGGTTCCTGGCTTTCTCTTCTCTCTTTCCTCACGAGGTTCAGAGCACCATAGAGGATCTCCCTTTTGATGGTGATAAACTCTTTGCTTCCACCACTAATGAGGTGCTGCACTCCATGAAGGACTCACGGGCAGTGCTGCGATCCTTAGGCATCCAGACCCCTACAAACAGAAGGAGACGGTACAGATACCAACCTTACCACCGTCCGCGCTACCCCTCATATACTCAGCATTTCCCGAGAGCTCAGGATCACCAACAACAACACCAACGCCAGAGGTCCAGATACCAGCGGCGTCGCACCAATTCTTCCGGGATGCCCCAACCTCCTCAAAATAATAAGCAAATTTGAACCTTTGGTCGAGGGTCTCGTAAATGTCGCCCCTGTTTCAGTGCAGGTATTGCCCACAACTATCTTTGGACACCGTCTACAGCCATTCTTACACCAATGGCAGAATATTACCACCAACAAGTGGGTCCTAGAGGTCATCACAACGGGGTATTCCATCCCCTTCCTCTCCTTACCTCCCAACCCACCACCCTCCCCGTCCCTTCAGGGACACCTTTCACGAGCCACACCTCCAGCAAGAAGTACAACATCTTCTTCACCTGGGTGCTATCGAACTCGTGCCCAAATGCCACAAGGGAAAGGATTCTGTTCCCTTATTTCTAACACAGAAGAAGAAAACTGGAGGATGGCGACCGATCCTCGACCTCAGCAGACTCAACAATTTCGTCAAGAAACAAAAAGTTCAAATGGTTACTCTCACCACCATAATTCCAGCCCTGCAGCAGGGCGATTGGTTTTCAGCCCTCGACCTACAAGACGCCTATTTTCACGCACTATCCACGTTTTTCTCCGTTTACCTTTTGGCTCGACGCATTACCAATACAGAGTTCTACCATTTGGCCTTTCCACTGCCCCCGAGTTTTCTCCAAACTTCTACCGGTAGTCACGGCCTACCTCAGGAAACAAGGGGTTATAATATTTCCTTACCTGGACGATTGCCTTTCTTCTCAAGGCCTCCACACACGCCGAGGCCCTCCGCTTCATAAAAAATCACCATCGAGTGCTTTCAATCCCTGGGCCTGCAAATAAATGAGAACAAATCCACATTAAGTCCTACCCAACGCCTGGACTTTATAGAAGCAAGCCTCGACTCCAGAACCGGATGGGCATCCCTTCCACCCGACCGTGTCAATACTATACAACTGCTGGCTGCAAGGCTTCACAGCAGCCCTCGGGTCGCCGCCCGAGACTGCCTCCAACTACTGGAGCACATGGCCTCGTGCACTTTCGTGGTCCAGAATGCATGTCTCCACATGATGAGGTGCTTCCAAGCTTGGCTGGCCACGGTTTACAAACCAAACGTGCATTCAATAAACAAATCATTGACCATACCTTACGGGTCAAGGACTCTGTCATACGGTGGACAGTCCCTGACAACCTCTGTTCTGGAGTCCCCTTCCTCCAGACTCCACCAACTGTGATGATGACAACCGACGCATCCCTCACCGGCTGGGGGGCCCATATCTCTCACCACACAGTACACGGGCTATGGTCTCATCCTCGAGACCTCCCTACACATAAACGTTCTAGAACTTCGCGCTATCCGGAATGCTTGCCGTTGCTTCCTCCCACTAATCAAGAATCAGCATGTACGCATAATAACAGACAACATTGCCTGCATGTTCTTTCAGCTGCATACTCTCAGGCCGTCTGAAACACTCACAGAATAAACACGACGTTTCTCGAGGTACAATGAGCAGATATACGACAAATCTCTCCACAATTCCCGCACTTGGTCACCACCATAGATTCCGGCGACCCCAGAAAAGCAGACATGCCAACGTCTGCTCCAGGCGGGACTGGGCAAACATCCCTAGGGGTGATTCATATCTCCCTTGGCACCGACCCTTATTCTACTGTGCTTTCCCCAATACGATTGATCACACGTCCTCAACAAGATACGAAGGATGGCCAGGATAATACCTGATTCGGCACGCTTACTGGCCGAGCACAACCGTGTTCCCATTCCTACAGAATGTCAGATATTACTCCGTCTGCTCTCTCTCCAACCTCTATCACAGCAGAGCGGGCCGGCTTCTTCATCCCAATCTCCCATGCTTCACTCAATTCTAATGAGTTCTCCAGACTGCTGCCAAGAGCATGATGCTTCTGGACAAGTACAGAGGTGTTTCTACAACGCACCAATCCAACCCGCCCACCTTACCTCGAAGTGAAGGATTGTACAAAATGTGCTTCACCAGCGGTGTCTCCGACCTTCTGCACCCTTCCTGTAACTACGATTATTTATTGACATGACATCTGGCCTGTCATCCAGCTCCTTGCATCCATTAGCTGCCATCCAGACCTTTACCAGTAACAGATAGACAATACCTCGTTTTCGCTCTATCCTCACCAACGTTCCGCAAGGGTTCCAAACCTGCTTCCAACAAAAAGCCCTACATCCTCATGGATCTTCACATAGTATCGTCCTGTTAACCGCACGACCCTTTGAGCCCTAAGCCTACTGCTTCCTTTGCCTCTAATGAATACAGTTGCCTTTATGTGCATATGATGGATGGGCGAATATAGCAGCTGCTTATGCGAAGAGCCACCAATATACCTTCGTTCTCAACAATAAATATCTACGTTACACCTCTACAATCTTCCCAAAAAATGGCTTCCTTCACCTCATGAACTGAATACATTTACAAACTTTCTTCCCGAAACCCGACGCAAACTCCTTATCGCAATTGAGCTCGGGCTTATTATCTGGACAACAGACCTTGTACTACGTAGGCATCTTTTCCATCGTGGACGAACCTCTGACATGCTTCTCTCTAGTAACTGCAGTGACCCCTCTACGTGGCCGCAAGCCCCCGGCACTACAACTTCTATGCAGAAGTTTCGATCATGGATTTCTATATTGCCATACGTCTTGTTTATAAATGATAAAAACGTTACATGTCCGGAAATGATCAGGACACATATACTGAATCTTACTACTCCTCTCAGTTCTACAAGTTACTTGTCTAACATTGTAGGCGGCCAGCCTGGTCCCCACCAGACATTCGTTACTCACTATGTCACTCAAGGCCCCTCTCTGACAACTCATTAGGAAGGCAGGTGCTTCGTTACAGCTTCTGCAGACCGAAGTGCTAACTCCTTGGATACGCTGTTGACTACTGAATGGAGCATCCAGCAGGGACATCTTCTAAGAGCAGAGGAGTTACTCACCTTGTGCAGTAACTGACGTTCTTCGAGATGAGTGTCCCTGTGGGTGCTCCACTACCCACCCTCCTCCCCTCTACTTCGGAGTTGGGGTAGCCCCCGTTGTGGAGAAGGAACTGAGGGTACCGGCCGCGCATGCCCTCTACTAACACACTCAGAATGAGTGACAGATTCTAAGCATGCGTGGCCGGTAGGAGTACTGCTGTAAAAAATCTCCGATCAAAGGCGCAGGGGAACACCGACACCTGAAGTGGAGCACCCACAGGGACACTCATCTCGAAGAACATCAGTTACTGCACAAGGTGAGTAACCTCCTCTTGCTGGTCATAGTCATAATATATCCACCTGGAAGCATCTAAACAGAGCTGAGCCTGAAAGACAGATGCCACCATAAAGTGCAGTGTATAATAATTTCTTGCTCAAAGAATTTGAAAATAATAGATAGTCTGTAAACAAAACCCTTCAGCGTGATATAAAACCATGCATTATTATTCTAATGTTGAAGAGACACAGATGTACTTTATGTACAGTAGTTATTTTAAGCAGTAGAAAAGAAAAAAAAAGCCTGCAGTGGCCCATAGCAAATCAGGGATTCACCTTGAATCAGTGCTAATGAACCCAGCACCAGATCAAAAGCCAAAGTTGACTCCAACAGAGAAGGATATTAAAAATTAGGAGATAAAATGAAATGAGCTTGTGTGACTTTTTTCCTTTTACAAAATAAAAGGTAAAATGTAATCCCTTCCTACCCCAGCACCTGTTATTTAGTATCACTGATTAAAAAAGACTCCATGGAAGTTACCAATACTCTTTTCAGGGGATGATTAGTACACAACATAATGAATAACCTGACATTTCTCTTCCAGTTTTCACAGATGGAGGTTAGAAACTACACAAGTAGGGTCAAGAACACTGATACATTTGTTAAAATAAAGGATACCAAACACCTAGACTCCTTTAAAATACTAGAGCAGGAAATATATCAACTGTGTTGAACCTCAGAATAGGCTAAAACAATCTAATTTCAAACTAGGTGGAAATACAGTAAATACAGTTTTGTTAAAGAGGCAGTGCCAGCAACCCTAAAGACTTCTGAAAATCACTTACCTCTAAATATTATTTTTTGTACTACCCTGCTGTTCCTTTTTCAGTCATGTCATTCAATGAGAGCCTATATTACAAAATTCAAACTCTCAGTAATATTTTACAAACTGTGAATTGGGTGGATTATCTTCCCCTTGTAACAGTCCATTCTGCTGAAGAGCACTGAAGACTAGAATTACCTATAGGGCTGAGCTGCTCTAAGTTCAATTTTTTGTAGAAATGCTTGTTTAGTTTGTGAGTATTAATGTTTGTTATCTAGTAGAGTGTAAAATAAGACTATTTAAAACTTTACAAACATCAGGCAAAAAAACAGGTCTTGTTTTACCATTCCCTATATAGAAAATCATTCTCCATGGCAGGCCTATACGTATAAGTGACAGTTGTTAGCAGCATGCATGCTAGGCATAATAATGGGTGGGATCTAGCAATTATATGCAGGCTGGGTTGACACAAAGTCTGCACTTCAAGATCTGATTCAATATAATATGTGTAATGGAATCCCCAGGGTGCAGTCTGGGACTGTGGGACCGCTGTGCCCCTTAACTCTCCAGCCTGGGCTATCTCTCACAATGCTTTGCTAGTGACAAGCAGCAAACCCTTCCAGGCTCTGTTATCGCTCAGCACAACTGCATGTGGAGCCCCACACCCAGCTAGATTGCATGAATGCTCCCTGAGGCACTCATAAATCATACAGAGCATTTTGTGAAATGCTCAGGGAGATTAGAGAGGCTATTAAGAACATAAGAATGGCTGTACTGGGTCAGACCAAAGGTCCATCCAGCCCAGTATCCTGTCTACCGACAGTGACCAATGCCAGGTGCCCTAGAGGGAGTGAACTTAATAGATAATGATCAAGTGATCTCTCTCCTGCCATCCATCACTGCCCTCTGAGAGAGGCTAGGGACACCATTCCTTACCCATCCTGGCAAATAGCCATTAATGGACTTAACCTCCATGAATTTATCCAGTTCTCTTTTAAACCCTGAGTCGTCACTAGAGGAGTTTTGAATTAAATGATAACTTACAGTAAAAGTCATTGGACCAGACGGTCATCCAGATTTAAAGAACTCAATTGAATGCGGAACACAAATTGGTTGTAACTGTACGCTTAATCGTTCTATACCCACATGAATGATGCTAATGTAACACAATTAAAGGGCTTTAGAGGATCCAAATTACAGACCAGTATCTACGTCAATGTGGCAAATTAGTGCACAATCGTAAAGAAAAAATTGTCAGACACATAGAAGACATAAGTTGTTGGCAAAAGTCAACATGTTTTAGAAAGGGTCTTCACTATTTGATTTTTGAAGGAGTCAAAACTGTGGCAAAGGGAGATCAGTTGAACAGTACTTAGATTCCAGAAAACTTGAATAAGACTCTCACACCAGCTCTTAATATAATTTCATGAGAAGGGAAGGATCCTTTCACTGATTGAAACTGTAAAGACAGGACAAGCAGTAGGAAGGTAAAGTTAAATTCGAAAGAGGGTAACATAGTGTATTCCAAGGTAGCCTAGACCAATCCTATCAACTTATCTAAATATCTGAGAAGAGGTAAACGTTAGGTGCAAAATTGCAATGATACATAAACTGCTCAAGATAAGTTGCAAGATAGCAGACGATAAGACTCAAAAGACACAAACATTAACTGATTTGTGCAAAAAATGCAATGACAATTTAGTGGATAATGTAGATAGACATTGGACATAACCCAACATACAACAATATGATGGGCTAATTTTAGCTACAAGCTAATAGAGAAGATTGGATTCATCATAGATTCTCCATAAGCTCACCAGTGTCCAAGCGCAGTACAAAAGAACCAGAGTTTAGGAATCATAAAAAGGGATGAATTAATGGAGACATTTACTGCCCTTATATAAATCATGTACGCCATTTGAATACTGAATACATGTGTCTTTTCTCAAAATAATACTGCATAGAAAAGTTCAAGAAGGGCAACTAAAATGATATAGGTATTGAAAGGTCCATTTTAGAGAGATTAAAAAAGCAGTTTCTTCTGGAATAAAGAGATGACCTAAGGGAGGATTGATAATATATAAAATCATGAGTGGATGTGGAGAAAGGGTGAATGAGATAGTATTACTTGGTCCATAATCAGAATAGGGACAAATGAATTATGGGCACAGGTTAAACAAATAAAAGGAAGTTTTTTCACCAAAGCTGCAACAGTCACTTATGAACTCCTTGTTAAAATTAAGTTAAGTAAGCTCTATAA
>NC_133770.1:293453685-293515372 GCF_003597395.2 Chelonoidis abingdonii
ATAGGTCCATCAATGGCTATTAGCCAGGATGGGCAGGAATGGTGTCCCTAGCCTCTGTTTGCCAGAAGCTGGGAATGGGTGACAGGGGATGGATCACTTGATGATTACTTGTTCTGTTCATTCCTTCTGGGGCACCTGGCATTGGCCACCGTTGGAAGACAGGAAACTGGGCTAGACGGACCTTCGGTCTGACCCAGTATGGCCGTTCTTATGTTCAGAAAAAGGCACCAGCCAAATCCTATCAGCTCTCTGCCTTGTACCTCAGGAATATACTGTCTTGTACTGGTCAATACTCTTTCTTGAGCAGTGCAAATTTATTAATTGGTTCACCACTTCGTCAATGGAAAGTAGACATACACTAGCTTTTGTAACCTGAGCAGATTTACCAAGCACTTCAGGCAAACTCACTGGTACGGATAAACAGTAAAACAAGTTTATTGATTACAAAAGGTAGATTTTAGGTGATTATAAGTGTTAGGCAAAAAGTCAGAGTTAGTTACCAAAAGAAAAGAAAATATAAGCGCACAGCCTAAACTTTCAACGCTATTAGACTGGGCAACATCTAGATTAAGCAGTTTTTCTCAACCCACTGGATATTGCAGTTCATGGTACACAGATTTCATCCTTGAAACCTGGGCCAGTCTCCTCTTTTGGAGTCTTGAGTCTTCTGAGTGTTCTTGTTGCTTGCAGCATACGTGGGGGGAGGAGAAAAGGCAAAACATGGGGCCATTGTGTTTTGTTTTATACTCTTAGTCCCATGTGCTTGGAGATTACAAGTACAGGCATGTCTGGGACCTTGCTGAGTCCCCAGGCAAGGTTGAGCATTTCCCCTTGTGTGGCCTTGTGCAAGTGAGTCATTGAATTGTAACTCCCTTGCAGGACAATGGCTGTTGATGGTTGTTCAACACCTGCCAGGGCATTGGTTACCTCTCTTGTCCTTGTCTCCGTGGGTCTAATATCTGTGTGATTCTCCAACTCATAGCATATTTTAGTGATAATCCTACAACACAATTCTCAATTTCATATGTATCAATAATATACAATTTAGATGTAACAGTGCATTTCAGCAGATCATAACCTTTCCCATGATACCTTACAAGGCATGCTTTTTATATGCAATATCACATTTATATACAAATGATGAATGGGGGGGTTCCAGGGCACTCCTCGGGGGTGCAGTGTCACAATATGTTTAACTACTAGTGTGCTGAAATTTCCCTGTGTATTAGCAACATTGAGCCTATAACACAAAAGTTATTTGTGTCATTTATTTTTCAGATAACTTTGATGATAAAGCAATTATGGCAATTTCTTCTGACTTTGGGGTCTTTAAATGTTGACCACTATTCCTCTAAAGAGACACAGTTAGGTTTATAATTAATTATATTGAAATAACACATTTTCCTGCTTGGGTCATGTAACACTTTATTGATTCTAAAGATTTTAAAAATGAAGGCCTTGATCCTATGGTTACTTTTAGTCAATGGGACTACTCATGGCACGAAGTTAAAAGTATGCATAAATGTTTGCAGGATGAGGGCTTAACTTTTCACCATTTGTACAGTGGTACTGGAATAATTTTTATAGTGTGTGGAAAGTGGAAACCATGTATTTGGGTTTTTATTACTATTTCAAGCCAGGGGGTGCAGCAGCACCCCCAACACTTCTAGTTCCAGAACCTACGCATTTGTACATGTTACACCCTTAATCACAACACTCAGCTTTTCAAAGAGAACATTGTTATTCTGGGATTCAAACCTTTTACTTTGGAAGCTCCTTGCAGGCACAGACTGCCTTGGTACACATCTCATCTTGCAGCAACAACACATGCTCTGAACATGCTAGTCCTTTCTGTAGCTCAATTACTATGCCCCTTTCCTATTCTTAAAGGGGCAGCTCCCATTTCTCTTAATATATACAACAATAAAAAAATTCAACTTATTACTAAATATAAACAATATAATCTAGTTCTAAAACATCCATTTCAGGGACCTCACATACAGTTTTTCAATATTTTTTGCATTTGGAACATTGAGACTAGGTTAGTGAGTTTCACTTCTATATCTGATCTGTTTTTCCTTCTGGTTCTAGTTCAAAGTTGGACTGTAAACAATGCAGTGAAATGGTTAAATCCAAGCAAAATAAAAAGTCTTAACATTTTTTAAAAAGTATTCTGAAAATATTGCTGTTTTATCTTGTTTTTTGTAAAAATTTTTGTTTTTAAACACAACCTACATTTTTGTACCTGCTACTTTACAGCTTTTAAATTCAAACAGAACTGGGCAGCTGAAAGTGAAGGCATGTGATAACTTGTCTAAAATGTTAACCAGTTCAGGGAAATCTGGTGTTGAACTGGCTTAATAACAGTGCCTGATATAGTGAGGATTGTACTTTCAGCTAAATGGCTCATGAAGGAAAAATTCCTGCGTAGATAATCAAAATCCAGATTTCAAAGTGATAATGCTAAAGGAATCCACAAGACTCAGTGTCAATATGAACCACACATTTTTATAATGACCTAATTAAAGTAGCTAAGTGTCTCTTTACTTCTAAATAAAGAGATCTTGTGTCATTCTTTAAAAGTTACAAATTGATTGCAGATGAAGCACACGAGAAATGAAGACACAGTTCTTTAAAAGCTAGTTAATAAACTTTGGGAAAGATTCATGAATCACTGCCTGGATCTCTGATATGGCATGTTTACTGATAACCTGTCCCTGCAGGGGGGGCCCCTAGACTAGCTGCTAGCAACTGGCGCCCTAGGCAAACCATGCAGTTGGTGCCCCCACCCCCAAACCTGAAGGGCAGATCTAGGCTGAGGTTTTTGGTAAACTGGGAAACATTTTTCCCTTTAATGTTTTTTAAGCTTTTTTTTTTTTAAACAGTGGCTTAATTATTCAGTTTGTCCGTCCGTCTGTTCAACCAATGTTTCTGAGATCAGATAAAATAGAGACACAAAATTTTCAGAATAGATTTGTACATGACAGCTAGATGATATTTCAGTCCGATTTCAAATAAAAATGCTAATTATAATTTTCATTTTTACAAATCCAAAATCATCCATTACACTATCCTGCTTTTACTGTCGTCATTACCACCAAATCCAATATAGAAAGAAATAAGAAAACTTTTCAATGAACTTTAACTGTATTTACAAAACACTCCGAATAAAAAACACTCTGTGCTCTTAAAACATGACTTTTCTTGCTTTAAGTTTTGGAAATTCTGTCACTAGTTCTTTTAGATCCAGTTTTCCAGCTATTTAATGCTCTGTTGACATTGTGGCAAGTCCAACAAGTCTCTCTTGCACCACTGCTGAACGCAGATATGTTTTTATCCATTTTAACTTTGAGAAGCTACGTTCCCCACTAGCTATGGAAACTGGCAAAGTTAAAAGAATCCATAGAGCTATAAAAATGTTTGGAAAACTGTCTGTGAGTTTATTTTCGCAAACAAACTTCAGTACTTCTTCAGGAGTGGAATGTGTCTTAAGTTTTCTTGAAAAAGCCTAAAGCTCACTACACAAATCTGTAGTATCAATGTCTTTTGAATTTTCATGAGTCAATTTTTTACAAAATTCTCTTATCTGTTTTGCTGTTTTCTTTTGCAAACTCTGGATATCATATAGAAAGCCAAATACTGACTCCAGCTGCTGCATCTGTTGAAATCTTTACTCAACCGAGTGAATAGCAGTATCAAGGACTGCGAAGTAGAAATTTACTTTGAACCTTTGTTTTGGGTTCTGAATGGGCGTGTCTCAGCCTTCATACAAAAACTGCTGTTTCTTTTGCTGAATGCAAACTGGCTCTGGTTCAAATTCTGTCAGAAAGTGTGACGGGGCAGCCCCACCCCACACTAGCCCCAGCAGTGTCAGACCAGTAGCTCTGGCAGTGGAAGTCCCACCCTGCTTGTACTGGGCATGCTCCAAGTACTCAGGGAGTATAAAAGGAGGAAATTCAGCTCAGTCTGGGCTGGCGGCTGCAGGGGAAGGACCAGGGTTGGCTCTAGCCATTTCGCCGCCCCAAGCACGGCGGCACACCGCGGAGGATGGTCTGCTGCTCGCTGGTCCCGCGGCTTCGGTGGACCTCCCACAGGCATCCTTGCCGAGGGTCCGCTGGTCCCGCGGCTCTGGTGGACCTCCCGCAGGCATGCCTGCGGATGCTCCACCGGAGCCGCGGGACCAGCAGACCCTCCACAGGCACGCCTGCGGGAGGTCCGCCAGAGCCGCCTGCCGCCCTCCCGGGAACCGGCAGAGCGCCCCCTGTGGCATGCTGCCCCAAGCACGCGCTTGGTGCGCTGGGGCCTGGAGCCGGCCCTGGGAAGGACCTACCCAGGAAGCTCCTGAGGAGGACCAGCCACCACCCATGAACTCTCTGGGATCTGAAGCTTCTCCTGGCCAGCACAAAGCCCTGCTGCGGGAGGAGCCCAAGGAGGTGATGGACTTGGAGACCTGCAAAGAACCTGGAGATTTGTTGGAGACCCCAACCCTGAAGACGGTAGGAAGCAACCCAGGGTGTGTGTGATGTATTGGTACCTTCCCCCCGGTAAGCCTCAGCGTGTTTCGGTAGGATCTCCCTGCTGAGCACTGGCAAGGTCCTACGGTGCTGTAACCAGGGGTAATCCTATGGACTCTGGCCACTAGGCAGTGCTGCCCTGCAACAAGGGGCATAAATCCTCACAGAAAGTCTGTTTCTTCAGCAAGCTCAAGAGAATCTACCAGTGTTCTTTTGAACTCTTCATCACTTCTGAATTCCTCCAGAATATTTTTAGTTTGCTGCAGTTTTTGAACAGCAGAATGTATGTTCAAGTTCTTTTCCTGAAGCTGCTTACTGGTGAGGTTAGTCTCAAAAAGGATATTACACCACAAAATGAGTGAAGTCACAAATTTGAACTTGGAAAGGTCATTTGCAAGAGCTTCTGTATCTGAACGTGCTGTATTGCCAGAAGATCCAGTAAAGTTAGTATCATCGTAAGTTTCAATTAGAGCATCCTAAATGTTTCCAAGTTCATAGCAAAGAGGCTTCAAAGCATCAATGCGACTCTCCCATCTTGTCTGACTAAGTGGTTTCACAGTTAGAGAATTCACATGGTGAGTCAGAATCTCCCAGTGGAGCGTTGAGCCTGAGAAAAAACACATAAATACATTGTACCAGGTCAAAGAAACTGCTTGCCTCCAAACAGCATCCAGCAGCATCATTGACAACCAAATTCAGAGAATGTGCACTGCAAGGAACAAAAACGGTCCTAGGATTGATTTCCATCATTCTCCTCTGCACACCATTGTCTTTACCCTTCATATTACTCCCATTGTCGTAGCCTTGGCCATGTACGTTTTCAACAGATAATGACATTGTTTTAAGCTCTTGTATAATAGTTTCAGTCGTAAATTCTCCAGTCATCTCCTTCAGTGGTATGAAACCCTAAAAATGTTCCCTTATGAGCACTTCAACATTATCTTCATCTGCAGACTTACATATCCACAAAATGAATGATCATTGTCATTTGTTCAACATGACTCATCTGGTGTACAGTCCACTATTATTGAAAAGTATTTTGCAGAATGGGCAGCTTCTATAATTTTCTTTTTAATGGCATTTGCTAGGATTTGTATCAGTTCATTCTGTATATTTTTCCTAAGTAATGAACCTGTGTTTCATGATCAGTTATTTTACGTAGATGCTCATTCATGACTGGATTGAACAAAGCTAGGTATTCAACACATTTTTAAAAGTTTCCATTACCTGGAGTGTATAATTTTTCATTTCTACGGCGGCCACGGAATACTAAATTTTGCCCACCGAGAACTCACTAAAGCAGTCAGACGCTTTAATATTTGTTGCCAATATTGTTCTTTTTCCTTGATCACACAAATTTTCTTCATCCATAGTTTTTCCTTTTTTGAATTGTAATTCAAGTTCTTTTAAATTTTGAAAACATTCCAAATGTTCTGTACTTCTTTCATGTGAAGAGAGAATTGAAGAGATGTTTTTCCAGTCCTTCGAACCATTTTTAGTAAATAATGTACTAACTGCTTGATTTCTAAACAACTTGCAGCAAAAGCAAAACACAGAGTCCTTCGACATTGAATACTGTAACCAGTTTCAATGAATTTCTTCCCCATTAATTAGTTTCCTCTTGTAATATTAGCAGAGAATTTTCTTTTATTTCCATCCTTGGGGAAGGGAAATTCATAAACTTGTTCAGGTCCATGTTCCATGAGAATTTGCCGCACATTGTCATCAGATCTGGGCCATGAAGCTGGGTCCCCATACTGTAACTTGTTTGTGACATCCTCATCCTTTCTTCCTTCTACTTCATTTACTTCAATTTCTGCATGTCTCTCTGAAGGTGAATAAATTTTCTCCACTTCCATATCAGTCTGTTGCTGTGAGCTGCCTTCATCTAGAAGTAAGTTTCCATCATCTTGAGTTTCCAAACTGCTTTTTTGTGGATATGAAATACCCTCATCTCAAAGTAATATACCTTCTTCTTGATGTTCCAAACTGCTTCCGTGTGGATATGAGATAACCTTCTCTCCAAGTAAAATTCCTTCATCTGGATGCTGTGAACTGCTTCCATCTTTATTTGGATTAAAGAGAAGATATTTCAGGAAGGATCCTTGCTGTTTTGCTTGGTCCTTTTCCTTCTCAGCCTTTCATTTACGATAGCTCCTGAGAATTTTCTTTTTCCTCTTTCTGCCATGGGGCATTTGAATATTGTTATGTACTGTGCTCCCGACTGTGGACAGTATAGCATTAAGGATGCTGACACACCCACCACATGGTTGGCAATTTAAACCACATTGCAGCCATCCCAACATGTCTTTTCACTGCTTAAAGGTTCAATGATTAGTAACATATACTCACTTACCTATTAAAACAGTTAGTTACTGTGTTTACATGGACATAAAATGACCTTTTTCGATGTTATAACCCGACAGCGGTTGTTTGGAAAGTAATCCCCTTTCTCATAGTTACCTGCTTGGGGTGTGACATCATCACTTTCGTAGTCTATTAAGCATTAACACTGTTACTTTTATTTTCTGGACCTTATTTATTACATGTGAACCAGTTATAACAAAGAGAAGTTCATAATTATACAGTCCAGTAATAATGCTAAGGTTTAATAATGCTTAAAGATACTCACATTTTGTATTATAATACTGAAAGATGTTATTCTTTATTCTTTGGCATCAAGAAACACAAATTTCCACAGTATTCACTCGATTCTTAACCATCTACCTGCATCATGAGTTAAAATGACCGTTTGACATGTATCAATTTGCGATATCTCCGCTCTACATGAATTTCCGACTATGCGACCTTGATGTATATTCGAGTTAGGTGTCATTAGCATTGCAGATCTTGCCACTGGTGGATGTGTTTAATTGTGGCTGAGTTAATTACTTATTAAAATTGTGGAGTGGGTCATCTTGACCCTACATCACATATTGGAAAAAAAAATCTCTAAAATATTATTTATTTTTTCAGTAAACAAAAGATTTGGCATATTAATAAATTCTCAGAAATGTAGAGAAATTAATTATAATTCATATTCCCTCCATACGCGCACAGGAATTGAAATAATGACATCTTTGTTATTTTGTTTGTATTTTTTTTCATCTTTTTCATTTTTTTTAAAGTCGATTTTTTTCCTCAAATTTGGCGCCCCATTTAACTTGGCACTCCAGGCAACCACCTAATTCACCTATATGGACGGGGCGCCCCTGTGTCCCTGATCAATCTTCAGGCAATGTATAATCAATTAATACTTCTTGGGTTTGACAGAGCCAGACAACAGCGCTGAAGCAATTTTAAAGGGAGCTTTTATTGAAAGAACTAGATAGGTACAAAAGGAGAAAAGATAGGCGATAAGAAAAAGTTGAGAATTCAGGACCCCTAACAGAACATCAGGTTAAGGAGTAATGCTTGTTGCAATGTTTTAGGTTCAAAGCTCACTCCAAAAGACTCAAAAGAATGAAATAATAGTCTTGCAAGAGTATATCATGTTTCTGCCATTAGTGCCTTAAAATGCTATTATAGATAGAAAAGTGGCTGTGTAAAAATGGCCTCTTCTTACTCAGCATATCTGCTCTTTGGGTCTAAGTCAGATCTCTTCACTTTACTGAACAAAAACATTGTATTCTAGAAGCCAACAGAGCTTCAGGAGTATGAGCTGCATTCTCCTCTGCCTGAAGCATCATTAGCAAAATTGTCCAAGTTCTGACTCCAGAATCTTTACTACTTGTAATGATGTAAGAAGTGGAAAGATCAGCTGGAATTTTAGATCCCTAGTTGAGTTTACATCTGTCTAATAGACACTTTAGGGAAAGAAAGACAAAAACGTGGTACAAATTGGAGCAGAGAGTAAGGAGAAAAGAATTCCAAGGGGAAAAATATATAGTGTGGCAGAGCTCCGACCTTGTCTCTGTGGGTCCCGTGCTTCTAGGCAGTTTATGCTAGCCTTAGTGGCTCACTGCAACCCTCCACAAAGCCCTTCTTTCTCTAGGACCAGGGTTACAGTCTACTGAGCCCTTTTCATCATAAGCCAGTAAGGAGGTTGGTGAGAAAAGTCCCACAGTCTGTTGTCCCTAGGGCTTATTTCAGAACAATCTAGCCTCCTGTTCTGACAGGGGCCTGTCTTCCCTTCCCAGCAAGTGTTTCTGTAGTGGAAGGTTGTGGGGGGAACCCGGGCCCACCCTCTACTCCAGGTTCCGGCCCAGGGACCCTAATGGCAGCAGTGGTTGGCAGCCAACCTTTCACTGCCAGAGTTGCTACATTTCCCTGGGCCACTTCCCCACAACTCTCCTGCTTCTCCCTTCTTCACCCTTACCTTAGGGCTCCCTTACCAATGGTTTGAGGGTGTCTTCATTAACCATCCCTTCAGCTGCACTTTCTCTCCTCTGGCTCTTCTCAGCCTGAGTGGAGTGAGCCCTTTTATAGTATCAAAAGGGCCTTAATTAGAGTCAGGTGTTCACATTACCTTAATGGACTCACCTGACTCTTTGCAGGTTAATTGGAGTCAGGTGTTCTCATTAGCCTGGAGCAGCCCCTGCTCTGGTCAGTCAGGGAACAGAAAACTGCTAATCTATGGTCAGTATATCTGCCTTCTATTACTTTGTTACACCAACTTGCCTGGTCTATTCACGTATATATATATATTATCATATAGTGACAAAGTTCCTCCTCTAACCTTGGTGTGGGTCCTCCGCTTAGTTGGCAGATTTGCTCCTCAGTGATCTTCCCCACAAGTCTGGATCAACTCCTTCCTGTGTCTGATCAGGAGTTGGGCAGGTTGGGGGAACCCTGGCCCGCTCTCTACTCTCGTGGTTCCAGCCCAGGGCACTGTGGATTGCAGCTGTCTATAGTGCTTTTGTAACAGCTGCATGACAGCTACACCTCCCTGGGCTACTCCCCATGACCTCTCCAAACACCTTCTTTATCCTCACCACAGGACCGTTCCTCCTTTGGTGTCGATAACACTTGTATCCTTATCCTCGCAGCAGCACACCTCTCACTCTTCAGCTCCTGTGCTCTTTGCTCCCAGTCCTCACACACACCTCTCTCCTCTGGCTCCTCCTCACCTGACTGGAGTGAGCTCTTTTTTAAACCCAGGTGCCCTGATTAGCCTGCCTTGATTGGCTGCAGGTGTTCTAATCAGCCTGTCTGCCTTAATTGATTCTAGCAGGTTCTTGATTACTCTAGTGCAGCCCCTGCTCTGGTCACTCAGAGAACAGACGCCTGCTTCTCCTGTAGCCAATAGTGGCTCTCCCTTCTACCACGCCGCTGCAGAGGAAGGAGGGAGAGGGTTGCTGCTGCTGCTGCTGTTCCTGCTGGGCACTGGGCCCTCGCTGCTGTTGCTGCTCCTCTGGCTGGGCTAGACACCACCACCCGCCCCTCTCTCTGCTATCTGCTCACTGGCTGGCTAGTAGATTCCCCCCCACCCCTCGGTTCCTGCTGCTACTCCACCTACAGCCCTTGAGGGGAGGGGGGGGCTGCTGGCCTGCTTCCCAGAGAGGCGGGGAGAGAGGGACCCTGGCTCTTGTTGCTAAGGATACCTTCTGAGCGAGGTCCCTCCTGCCTGGACACCAGACCACCACCACCTGGAGTTGCTGGGGCTGCTGTGGCAGTTGCTGGCGAGCTGTTGGAGCTGTTGAAGACCACTGTGGAGGGGGCATTCCTGGACTGAGTCTTTTTTCGACCTGTGCTCTTGTGGTGGGGGTTTAGACTGTGTCTGTTGGGACACCGGGGGTGTGGCGTGGAGCCTGCCCCTGGTCCATCTGTGTTCCCTTTCGCCCCCCACCACCATCGTTGCCCCCTCCACCACCCCTGCTGGCTGTTTTCCTTCTGCTTTGGACTCCTTCCTCTAGGACTGAGCTGCTTGCCTGGCTCGCCACGCCCACTTCCATCGTTTGGGCCTGCAGCAGCAGCAGCCTACCATTGACTTTTGCACAAGTGCTTGTGGGCGCACCACCTCCCCCTGCCCCTTGGACTAGCCCCTATCCCTTTTTTGTCTGCCCCACATGTTTCCCTCTGTGGCCCTGATAGTTCTGCCCCAGCCCTGCAGCTGTCCCCGTGGTCCTTCTACCCCATTCCCAGCTCGCCCATCCCCGCACCCTGTGCTCCGCCAGCCCTGATTGGTCCCTCCCCTCGTGCGCCCACGCCCCCTCCCATGCGCTTGTGCCCTTCCCCATTTGGTTTCCCCTAATTCACTGCACCCCCCCTCTGCCGTTGTCCCCCCTGATCTCCTAGTGCAACTGGAGGAGCCGGAACTCCCCTCTGCATCGGTGCCCTTCACCCTTCCCACCCCTAGGTCCTTGGTTGCTCCCACGCCCCTTTAGCCTTCCCTTTCTGGCGCCCTCCTCCCCTGCCTGCAGCCTAGCGGGAGGGGTGGTCGCCTCCTCTCCTTCCCCTCCCCTCGCTGTTTGTCCCCCTCCCCGCTCTCGTTATGGCGGGGACGCGGCGGGGGAGACCCCTCGCGATGCTCCCACTGCCCCTCCTCCACCTGCCCCCGTGTCCACTGCCCTAGCCTCCACCTCGACCGCCTTGCCGATCCACCTACCACCGCCCCTGCTGGGGCACTGGCAGCGGCGAGTACTGGGGAGACCTCCGCTGCTGCCACGTCCCTCCCCCCTTCCGATTCGGGGGGAGCCCCCCCAGCCGGTGGGAAGGGTCGGGGTGGGAAGAAGGGTAAGGCCCCGCTAAAAGGCCAGGCCCTCCATGGCGGAAACTGCCCCCACTGCCGCAGCCCCACTCCCGGCTGCGGCATCCCTCCCCGCTATTCCCTCCACCAGCTCTGCGGGTGTCCCTCCCCCGGCCCCCAGGGCGTATACCCAGGTGGCGGCGGCCCCCCCGCCTGCCGCTGCTCCTCCGACCGACCACCGCTTCCACTACCATCTACAGCGGCCGGGGCCCCTTTCCCACCTTGACCAGGAAGCACGGCGTCCGTTGCCTCCTGGTGCCCGCCTCGCCCGCCCACGTGGAGACCTACGTGCGGGCGTTGGCGAGGGTGGTGGTGGGCCCACGGCCATCGTGGCGGCCTCCAAAATGTACGGGAAGGTGGTCTTCTTCCTCGCATCGGAGGCCGCCGCACAGGAGGCGGTAGAGACGGGCCTGCGGTGGGGGGCGTGTTCGTCCCCCTGGAGCCGTTGGAAGACCTGGGGGTCCGCTTGGTCCTGACCTCCGTCCCTCCTTCCTGCCCAATGCCGCCCTGTTGCCCGCCCTTTCTGCCCTGGGGCGCCCCATCTCCGTCATCAGCCCTCTCCCCTTGGGCTGCAAGGACCCCGCCCTCCGTCACGTCCTCTCGTTCCGCCGGCAAGTGCAGCTTCAACTGCCCGCGCGGCGCGTGGCGGGAGGCGCTCGAGGGGTCCTTTCTGGTCCCCTACCAGGGGGCCCACTACCGGGTGCATTATTCGACGGGGGAGGCCCGGTGCTACCTCTGCCGGGCGATGGGGCACGTCCGGAGGGATTGCCCCTTGGCCCAGCACGGAGGAGCGTCCGGGACCCCTGAGCCCGGCACGGTGCCGGCCCTGTCATCACCGGCACCCCTGGCTGCCCGGCACCCGAAGCTGCCCCTCCTCCTCCTTCTCGGTCCATCGCTGTGGAGGAGGGTGCAGCGGGATACCGCCGGGCGTGGGAGAGGGCTCGTCCCAGGGGGAATCTTCCCTCGCTTCTGCTGTCCCACCACTGCCTCCCGGAGTCCCTGAGCCATTGCCCTTGCCCCCCGATCCGACCCCTGTTAGCCAGCCCCCGGATGATGCCATGGAGGGCTGGTCTTTAGTGCAGGGGAAGCGGGGCAAGCGGAAGGCTCGAGCCTCGTACATCCTTCAGATTCGGAGGCCCCCCGGAAGAGCAGGAAGGGGGCACCGATGACGAGCCTTCCGCCTTGCCCCCTGATGACTCCCATTCTGTGGTGCCGGCTGGGGACATCGTGGCAGCACCGGAGGGTAACGCCGCCCCTCCTCCGGGGTCCCTTCCCGTGGAAGCCCCCAAGGGAGCCTCTCTCGCCCCCTTCCCACTCGAAGCCTCTGCGAGTGAGCGCCGAGTGGGTATCGCCTCGGGTGCTAGCGGGAGGGGCCTGGGGTGGTGGATGGTGATCTCCCTTCCATCTACGAGGAGATCGAGGCCCTGGGTCTGACCCCAGTCACGCAGGGGGAGGACGACCCTCTGCCAGCGGGCCTCGATCTGGGCGACCTCACCCCGGTCCCCCTGTCCCCGAGTTCCTTCCCCTGACCGCTGCTTCTGCTCCCACCTCTGAGGGTCCCTGGATTCTTCCATCGACCCGGCTGCGGGTGGCACCCTGTTGACGGCCGCCGAGCCCCTTGGGGGCGACGGCCAGTGCCCCGCTGCCGAGACCGGTTCCCAGGGGGTGTCCTTCTTGGGTGTGGAGGACCCGCCCTCCTTCCTAGGCGGGGACCCCATTGACGAACATCTATCTCTGGATGCCGAGGCTGCCACACGTGCCACAGTGGCTGCGCCCGGGCATCATTAGGGGTCCCCTTCCCACTTCCCAGATCCCTGAGCCTGGCCAGGAGGAGCCACCGTCCAGTGGCTCACCTATAGGGCTCAGGATCCTGCCTCTGCCCCCTTCCCAGATTCTCTCCCTGATCCCCCCCCCTACTCCTGTTAGCCCTGTCCTTGTCCCCCACCTCCTGTGATGCCAGTGCCGCCCCTGGGAATACCCCCAGGGTGCGGCTTCACTAGTTTTTTCCTTGTCCCGACCCACCAGGGGCTGCTGTTCTCCTTCCGCCACCCCTTGTTGAACCGGGGAGCGGGGCGGGTCGCGTGGCGTCGGCCCATCGGACGCCACGTCGGGGGTCTGCCCCCTGCCTGCCCGCCTCGGTGGGCCACGGGGCTGTGACGGGGGCCCACTGGGGGACAGTCATCGATCAGTGACCCCGCCCCCCCATGCGCTGAGGGAGGAGCTGCGGGAGTTCCTCGAGGACGTCCGTGGCTCCCGTAACAAAGTCCAGCTTGCGCTCCAGCGGTGGGGGATTTCCATCAGGTCCTCCGGGCCGCGAGGGCCCTCATGGGGGAGGGTAAGAGGACCGGGAAGCAGGCCGCCGCGGCCTACCAGCGGGTCCGCCTCTTCCGTGACTCTTTACTCACCTATGGGTAGGTCACGGATTGCTGCGCGGCCTGCCGGAGGCTGTGGGCGTGTCTGCTGGCGAGGATCCCCCCCAGCCCTCCTCATGGCACCGATCATCTTTGCCACATTAAACACCCGGGGCTGTAGGATGGGTCTCCGCAGGAACCAGGTGCTCTCCTACCTCCGGGAGGGGGGGTACTCTGTGATTTTCCTGCAGGAGACCCATACGGATCCGGCCGCTGAAGCTAGCTGGCGGCTGGAGTGGGGGAACGAGGCTACTTTAGCCACTTCTCGGTTTGCGCGGCTGGAGTGGCGACCCTGTTCTCCCCCGACCTACGGCCCGAGGTGCTGGGGTCGCTGAGGCTGTGCCGGCCGCCTGCTGCACCTCCGGGTCCGCATGGAGGGGGCTTGTGGTTAATCTCGTCAATGTTTATGCCCCGACATCGGGCCCGGAGAGGTTGCGTTTTTATCAGCAGGCGTCCGCCTTCCTCGGCTCCCTGGATCCTCGTGAGTGCCTGGTCCTGGGAGGGGACTTTAACACCACCCTCGAGGAACGGGACCGCTCGGGGACCGAGCAGTGCCCGGCCGCCGCGGACGTCCTCCGGGAGATTGTCGAACGCCACTCCCTGGTGGACGTCTGGCGCGACCACCACCCGACGACGTTTCTCGACGTTCACCTTCGTCCGGGTGGAGGCCCATCGGTCGCGCCACTCCGGCTGGACCGCATTTATCTGTCACGTTTCCACCTTTTACGGGCCCACTCCTCCGGCGTTCGGCCGGCCCCTTTTCGGATCACCATCTTGCCACCGTGACAGCCTCTCTCTGCGCGGAGAGGCCGGGGCCGGCCTATTGGCACTTTAATAATAGTTTGCTGGAGGATGCGGGCTTCGTGGCGTCCTTCCGGGAGTTCTGGCTGGCCTGGCGAGGGCAGAGGCGCGCCTTTCCTCGGCGCGGCGGTGGTGGGGATCTGGGGAAGGTGCGCGCCCGGCTCTTCTGCCGTGACTACACCCGGGGCGCCAGCCGGCGGAGGGATGCGGCCATAGAGCAGCTGGAGCGGGAGGTCTTGGAGCTGGAGAGGCGTCTGGCCGCCAGCCCCGAGGATCCATCCCTCTGCGGAGCGTGCCGGGAGAAGCGGGAGGAGCTCCGGGCCCTCGAAGACCATCGGGCCCGGGGTGCTTTTGTTCGATCCCGCATCCACCTCCTTCGGGAGATGGACCGCGGCTCCCGCTTCTTCTACGCCCTGGAGAAAAGGAGGGGGGCCAAGAAGCACGTCACCTGCCTCCTGGCGGAGGACGGCACCCCCTCACGGACCCGGCGGAGATGTGCGGGGAGGGCCAGGGCCTTCTACGCGGCCCTTTTCTCCCCGATCCGACCGATCCTAACGCTTGCAGAGTGCTCTGGGACGGGCTCCCGACGGTCGGCACGGGCGACCGGGACCGGCTAGAGCTGCCTCTCACTCTGGCCGAGTTCTCGGAAGCCCTCCGTCGCATGCCCACCAATAAATCTCCGGGCATGGACGGGCTGACCGTGGAGTTCTACCGCGTGTTCTGGGACGTTCTCGGCCCAGACCTGGTCACCGTCTGGGCGAGTCTTTGCAGAGCGGGGTCCTCCCTCTCTCGTGCAGGCGAGCCGTGCTCGCCTTATTGCCGAAGAGGGGGGACCTCCGCGACTTACGGAATTGGCGTCCCATCTCGCTCCTCAGCACGGACTACAAAATCATTGCAAAGGCCATCTCGCTGCGTCTAGGGTCCGTGCTGGCGGACGTGGTCCATCCAGACCAGACCTACACCGTCCCGGGCCGCACATCTTTGATAACTTGTATCTGGTCCGGGACCTTCTGGAATTAGGGTGTAGGGATGGTCTGTCGTTCGCCCTCTTGTCCCTGGATCAGGAGAAGGCGTTCGACAGGATGGATCACGGTATATCTCCTGGGTACTCTGCGAGCGTTCGGCTTCGGACCCCGTTTTGTGGGTTTTCTCCAGGTGCTGTACGCTTCTGCGGAGTGTCTGGTCAGGCTCAACTGGACCCTGACCGAGCCGGTCAGCTTCGGGGCGGGGAGTGCGGCAGGGGTGCCCCCTCTCGGGCCAGCTGTACGCTCTGGCGATCGAGCCCTTCCTCTGTCTCCTCCGCGAGAGGTTGACGGGGTGGTGCTTCGGGAGCCGGAGCTGCGGCTGGTCCTGTCGGCGTACGCTGACGATGTGCTCCTCGTGGTCCAGGACCCGGGCGACTTGGTGCGGGTGGAGGCTTGCCAGGCTGTGTACTCGGCGGCCTCCTCCGCCCGGGTTAACTGGGTCAAGAGCTCTGGCCTGGTGGTCGGGGACGGGTGGCAGGCGAGCTCCCTCCCACCCGCGCTTCAGGCCATCCGTGGAGCGCGGGTCCGCTGCTCTATCTCGGCGTTTACCTTTCTGCCACGCATCCGTCTCCGCCGGAGAACTGGCACGGTTTGGAGGGCAGGGTGACGGAGCGGCTCCGGAAATGGACGGACTACTCCGGTGCCTCTCCCTTCGGGGGAGGGCACTGGTGCTTAATCAACTGGTCCTGTCCATGCTCTGGTACCGGCTCAACACCTGGTCCCGGCCCCGGATTTCCTGGCCAACCTCCGGACGACGATTCTGGAGTTCTTTTGGCCAGGGACGCACTGGGTCTCTGCAGGGGTCCTCCACCTGCCCCTGGAGGAGGGGGGGGCAGGGCCTGAAGTGCCTACGCACTCAGGTCCGTGTCTTCCGCCTCCAGGCCCTGCAGAGGCTCCTGTATGGTGCAGGTAGTCCGGCGTGGAGCGTACTGGCGCACGCCTTCCTCCGCCGCTTCCGAGGGCTCCGATACGACCGGCAGCTCTTTTACCTCCATCCGAGAGGTCTTCCGCGAGACCTCTCCGGGCTGCCGGTCTTCTACCAAGACCTCCTCCGGACCTGGAAGCTCTTTTCAACGACCAGGTCCGTGGCGGCCACCGTGGGGGCCGACCTCCTCGCGGAGCCCCTGCTACACAATCCCCAGCTTCGTGTGCAGGTGGCGGAGTCCCCCGCGGTGCGCCAGAGGCTGGTCTTGGCGGGAGTC
The DNA here is from genome assembly GCF_003597395.2 of Chelonoidis abingdonii. Lineage (NCBI taxonomy): Eukaryota > Metazoa > Chordata > Testudines > Testudinidae > Chelonoidis > Chelonoidis abingdonii. Next base: position 293,470,327 of record NC_133770.1, read on the forward strand.
ACCAGGGTCGGAGACCTCCTGGACTACGACCGAGCGTATCGTCTCTTCCCCAACGTGGTCAGAGACAGGATTGTTCAATCTGCCAATATGCAATGACGCAGCATCCAAATATCCATCCGTCATGCACCCACTTCTGGCAGAAGCAGAGGCTAGGGACACATCTGTCCTCTTGGCTAAGGCCCAGCTTTCTGCCTTACTGTTGGAGATCGCAAATCCGCCTACTCCTCCAGGAATTTATCTGTTTTAGCCTCGACACTTTCATTGCACAGTCGGCGCATGATCTGCAGCCAGTTTGCTGTTTCAGACCGCATCCATGGAAACATCTGTACACACTCGGGCTTCCACACCCTTTCACTACTCACCCTCGCGCCCACCGCCCGTCACAAAATGCGGGATCTTCTGCACTTCTCGACGGGTGAGAAGCCCGGTGGGCTCAACTTGTACTCTGCAACTGGTCCTGAGGCCGACGGGGATGTCAGTTGGGCCAGCTCCTTCAATGGGCCGGAGCATGGGCTGTACTTGGCGCGGTTTCACCACCTGTCCCCAACACCTGCCTTTTTGTGTGAGAAGGAGCCCTTGGTGCACATTTATTTGGAGTGCGCCAGTTGCAAGCCCCTGTCCGGCTCCTCTTGAATATCTCTTGCATTTCTGGTTTGCACTTTCCCTCACCTGTTATGCTACCGCACTCCCCATCGTAGCCCCACGATGTCGCGGATTCTTCTCACCTCCTCTTGCCCTGGCCAACTAGCCATCTACAGCACCAGGGAGAAGGCTTGGCCTGACGGGATTTCCTGCGACTGTGGGGCCTATTTCCGTTCCTCCGTCTGTTCACCTGCATCCGGCGAGTTCCCTGGGTGGTGTCCACTGGCTCCCTTGAGCTTTGAGGAGCAGTGGGCGTTGTCACTGGGGGGGGTTCTCTGCTCGGTGTCCCCATCAGGTTCCCTTAGTTTAGCCCTATGACCTCACTCCCGATCCTTTTTTTTCATTAGTTGTCCCGCGTAATTGCTTGGTGTCCCAGACCTGTGGATCCTCCCCTTAGGCTGGGGGGAGGTCCTTTAGAAGTGGGCGGGCTTTGCCCGCCCTCCCCCGCTGGATGCCAATAGGACCAGACTCCTGTATCCCACTGCTCTGGGTCTGTCATAATATATATATATAAAAATAGTTCTGTTTTCAGTAAACAAAACATTTTTATAACCATTTTCATAATGTTTTTAATAAAAAATAGAGGAAAAGGCATAAGATTTTTCATGAAACGCTGAAAATGTCAACAATATTTTTAAGACCATTTTTTGTTTGGAAAATATCAAGGAGTTGAACAGACAAGTGCAAGGTGTTGAACAGGCAAGACCAGGCATTGTACTGACTAAAGAAAACCTTTTACTACCAGTTTCCTTTATATAAAATCTGTCCAGGTTATCATCTCAATCTTCCAAATCTTATTGTGACATGGGCCGTGGCAAGGACAAGGAGAGAAGAAACTTTGAATTCAACCTTGTGACACTAGAGGAGCATCAATCATGATAGGATTTCTTTTTGGCTATTGCTCTTGGCACTTGAGAATCTATTGCAGGCATTAAGGTTGGTTTTGATTTGGTTTTGCCATTGCAAGGACAAACAATGACTAGGAATGTAATTCTGCTGACAAAACTTTAGTCCTTCCTCTTAGAATTCCACTGGAGTTTGGCATATTTTGCTTATTTCAATATCCTAAATTAGTCCTGAGACAGCATCTTAGCAGTACACATAGGAAAGGCACTTAGTAGCAAGCCTGGTGAAACTAGTCATGCATAAATTATGGTACAGCTTCTCTTCATATACCATATGGCTATTCAGTGGATGTAATTTGTTACATGACTGTATTTGTGCAATTAAAAAATAAACAAAACCATTTACATTCTACCTTCATCCACTCACCTAATAGTAGTGAATTCCATCAAGTGTGTAAAGTTTACAATCCTTGGTGACTTCTAGCAAATTCCTGTAGGATGTGTGTTCATGTCACAAAAACTGTTTCCACAACGAGCATTACCATATCACTTCCTTGATTGTGTCAGGTAGGTTGGACTCCAGAATGTAAGTTTGTGTAGGGGGTTGTATTTGTTTTCAAGATCCATTTTTCCTTGATAGCTTTTAGCCGATTCGTTAAGAGGATGTGAAGGCCATGTCTACACTAGAAAGTTGTAATGGCAGAAGTTCTGCTGGGATTCTGAAGCCGACATAGCACTTTTAGCCAAGTGTGCTCAGATTTGGCTACCTTTGTCTCTTTAAGCTGTGTCCTCACAGCAACAGGTTGTAGTGGCAAAAGATGTGAGACATTGTGGGACGGCATCCAACCCTGTGTGTACCATGCCATTGTCTAATGTGCTACCTTGTGGGAATTTTTAGTAGTGTATGGTGGGGCTGCCACTATGTATTGTGGGATACCATCATTGCTCTCACGTAACTATGGGAGTTTGGGGTCAAATTCCCATAACTCCCTTTGTTCCATCCCATAATCTACTCCTTTTCACTCTGTTTTTCTTTCTCACCACCATCCAGAAACATGGATGCTGTGCCTTTTTAAGTTTGGGGCAAGGCATTCTTTTGTATTTTGTATCACAGTGGCAGTACTGAGGATGGCTGCGAGAGAGAAAGAGAGAGAGAGAGAGAGAATGAACAGCTAGAATACCTTCAGGTATTTGCTGACCAACTGTAGAGGATGGAGAAGTGGTTTGGGGCCTGTACTATGAGCATAGAGTGCTGAGATTGGGTCAGGATGCAAACCTGCAATGACGGCATTGGCTCCAGAACTTTCAGATGTGGAAGGCTGCATGCCTGAAGTTGAGTGATGAACTCACCTCAACCCTGGAGTGCACAGACACACCAAGATGAGAGCTGCTCTGGCAGTAGAGAAGTAGGTAGCAATAGCTGTCTGTAAGCTTGCCATCCCAGATTGCAATTAAGTATGACTGGCTGCACAGGATTGTCACTCTTGGTAAAATACAGGAAGTAGTAATTGAATTTGATGTGATGGACTTCCCTAACTGTGGTGGCGCAATAGATTGGATCCATATCCCAATTCTGCCCCTCCCCCGGCTTTGCCTCTGCGCATATAAACAGAAAGTGGTATTGTTGAAAGTGATATAGTTATGCAAACATTGATAAGTCACTGTGGATGCTTTACTGACATTAACTTTGGCTGGTCAGGGAAGGTCCATGATGCTCATTTCTATCCAGGACTTTTTGAAAAGCTGAGAATAGGGATATTTTTCCTGGACTGACATTAATGAGGTTGTGAAGACAATTGTGGTTCTCAGAGACCCAGCCTACATTTTGATTCCCTGGCTAATGAAGCCATTCATGGGGCACCTGGACAGCAGTAGTGACAGATTTCACTGTCGCCCTAGCTAGTGCAGGATGGTTGTGGAATGGCCTTTGGAATATTGAAGGGCATGTGGAGAGGTATCATGACAAGGCTGGATCTTAGTGAGGAAAATACTGTTACTGCTGCCTGTTGTATATTGCAGAACAGCTGCAAAGCCAAGGGTGACATGTGACTGTCAGGGTGGAGGGGTGAAGTGGAGAGACTATCTGCTGATCTCAAGCAGCCAGAGATGAGGCCAGTTACTATTGTCACTGCAGGTGATGTACATTTTAAGGAAGCTTTAAGAGCACACTTTGCTAGGATGCACTAGCAAGCCAGTGTGTTACTTTTATGTTAGTGCACTATGGCACTTTCTCGGGGTGCTCAGGAGTGCCCTGCCTGCAGTGTCAAGGAGTCTTGTGGTAGCTGGATGTCAGCTCCCTGACACTGCCAGCCCGTCAGTCACGCAAACACTCTCTTCATGGCTCTACCAGGCCCTACTTTCCTTTGCAAGTTAACACTTGGTGTATCCCAGTCCTCAGACTCCTTTGAAGAGTCCTTCAGTATATCCAGGCCACATCAGTGGACACTCACAGTAATTACCAGGTAAGCTGTCCCCAAAGAGACAGTGTACACACTGCTTGACTGGCACATTCAGGATAAGGTCCTTTTTAACAACACATCACTGTAATCTACTTATATTGAAAACAAACATAAATTTATTAATAAAGGTTAAGATTTATGAGATAATGAGCAAGGATAATAAGGTTACAAATAAAACAAAAGGTATAAAATGTTTCTCTTAGTCTAAACTTAACTATGACAGGCTAAAACCCTCATCTAAAGCAACCAGAAAGGACCTTTATGATCATCTAGTTTGACATCCTGTATAACACAGGCCATAGAATTTCACCAGAAGAATTCCTAGAGTATATCTTTTAGAAAAACATCCAGTCTTGATTTAAAAATTGTTAGAGATGGACAAATCATCACAACCCTTGGTAAATTGTTCCAATGGTTAATTATTCTTCCTGTACCATTAAAAATTTATTCCTTATTTCCAGTCTGAATTTGTTTAGCTTCAACTTGCAGCCATTTGATTGTGTTATACCTTTCTTTCTAGATTGTGAAGAGCCTGTGATGGGTTTAGTCACAGAGACACCCTTGGGACAGTCACCTGATGTGCTGAGACTATCCCTGAGCCCCAATCTGCCAGCTTGGGACTTCAGAACCCTGTCTTATTGAGCCAGATACGCTAACCTGCTGCAACACAGACCCAGGGTCTGAACCATGTCCCCAAAGCTGCAGACTTAACTGAAAACAGCTTAGCAAGTACTCCTGTCTCCAGCACCTAGACAAAAATGGGATCCAAACCCCAAATAAATCCGTTTTACTCTGTATAAAGCTTATACCGGGTAAACTCATAAATTTTCCACCCTCTATAACACTGATAGAGAGACATACACAGCTGTTTGCTCCCCAGGTATGGGTGGACTTGCAAATATGGGCTGCTAGAAAGAAAAGAGAGATTTTCAAAACATGCTGGAGATTTTAAACAGGTGTGTTGGGGGGCGGAGAAGACATCCGGTCACTGTGACATCTAGGGAGCAGAGTTCAGAAATTTGACCAGAGCTATAACTGCTGCAGGAACCACTGCAACATGGACTTGTTGCTGGAGGACTGGTTGTGCTGGTACAAGAGCTCCTGCATCCAAAAACATTGTGACAGTAGAACTTTACCACTAGAAGGTTTATGTCGCTTGGGAAACTGGTTCACCAGAAAGATTTCAGGGTTTTGTTGGCAGGACTCAAAATAGGCAGTGCTGACAGAAGTTAAATTTTGGTGGTAAAACTTTATAGCGTAGACCAGACCTAACTCTCTACAGATTTTATAGAGCCATAGTAAATCCTATCTGTTTTTTCTAGGATATCTCTCACCCTAGTATATTTATAATATTCTTACACCCAGTGAAGTGTATCATCCAAAAAAATCACCACACTAATGTAGCAGTTAAAAGACTTCAGCTAAATACAGTGCAATATCAAAACTCACCTCAAAACTTTTGAATAATGTGATAAATTTTAGCATCCCTTTATCGACTGTTGCCTCACCACCAGACTTTTTTCACTGCTTTAGCTTATCAACTTTGCTAGATATTCGAATTAATTATGAATGAAGTAATTGGAATTTGCTGGCAGTTCATTTGATATGTTCCATTTTTCCACATTTAACATTCCACTTGAAATAATACTTAGCATTAGATTAAATCTCTATTGATCTAACTTTAATGAGTTCACCACTGTGATCAGCAGTTCATTTTCTTGTACCAGAGTAAAAAAAAAAAGTGTTTTTTTTCTTTTTTAATTATTAACAGAAACTCTTCTGCAGAACTCAGAAGGTTCTGGATATTGGCAGCATCACCTATTACTAGGGTTCCGTGTCTGTCACAGAGGTCATAGAAAGCCATGGAATGCATGACTTTCCGCAATTTCTGTGACTTCTGCAGCTGGTGCAGCTGGTGCCACAGGCCCTCTCCCACGACCAGTGCCCTCCCCCGCCCCACTCCCAGCAGTGGTCCTGGGGCAGTTGGAGGAACCGTTGCTTAGTGGCCCCCAGCAGCTGGTGCTGCTGGCCCTGTCCCCTCCCGAGCAGTGGCCCCACAGGGTACCCCCTGAAACAGTCCCCCCCCACGATTTAGTTGGGTATTTATAAGTCATGGACAGGTCCCAGGCCATGGATTTTTGTTTAATGCCTGTGACCTGTCCATGACTTGTACTAAAAATACCCATGATTAAATCATAGCCTTACTTATTACTAGCAGATAGTCAATGTTCACAATTGCAAATCTGTATTAGGGAGTGCTACTCCCTGAACTGAACATACAGAAAATTGATGGACTGGCTATCAGGGATAGGTGTTAATGCAATCTGGACAGTATACAGAATGCTTGCTTATGCTTTTTCCTACACTTAGGTATTTCTGAGTTGTGGCTCATGAGGATCCTCATATCTTCTGTCTACCCATAAGCTGATTGCAGTTAAGATCTCGCTCATGTTCTTATCCTCCCAGTGGTATTCACTAGGCAATTGTGGGAGCTCTTCATGCAGATTAGCCTTGGGCTTTAGATAAGTGCTGTAGAAATTTGAGTAAATAAGTTGCCATGTTCAGAGTCCTAACTTGACTTTTGGCCCATACATATATTGAGCAATTTGGATAGTGTTCCTTTAGGTGGTTTGACCATTTCATAATGTGATGGCAAAACTCATGTTCCAGAAATCTGAGGCCTTCACTTTTCTAAGGCTCGTATTTGTTCCCTTTGGCTGCAATCAGTCACATCACATACCTTTTGAGATCTCAGATATTTCTGAGGCACAAATTACAAAATTGCCCATCATCTCTGTCTTCTCCAAATAGTACCATTCTTTTATTGTCCCAAAGGTGGCAACTGGTGTGATGGAGAGAAATGAGTGAATTTTGCTTAATATGCATTTAACTGCGTGACACATGCCTTTTGTGAATGCTCCTTCTGATCGGCTGTGTCTGCAGTCTTCAAACAGCCCTGGTATCAGGCTGTACCCCCAAGGCTTCCTCCAAGTTGTTCAGACCCCCTTCTATGGGTTTATCATTGTTTGATTGTAGGCCACTACCACAGTGACCTATGGGGAGGACCCGGACCCACCCACTGTTCCAGGTCCAAGCCCAGAGACCCTAAAAATAGCAGCCATGTGCCGCCATGTCCTATTAATGAAACCACCTTCAATTCTCTGGGCCACTTCCTCACAGCCTCATCCTTCACCAAAGCTTCACCCTTCGCTCAGGGCTCTTCTGTGTTCAGGCCCAGCAGTGAGCCAGGAGCTCTTTCTCATTCCCTGATCCCACCAGCACTGAGCTGTCCATGGTACTGCAGTTCCCTTTGGCCAGCCAGGAGCACCATTTGTACTCCTCTCGATCCAGGAAAGAACTGCCTGTCTTTGGCTCTGCAGCTCCTTTTCATATGGTCCTCTGGGGTCCTGATTGGCTAGCCCTTGGCAGCCTCCCCCGATTGTCTGTTTCCTGCACAGTCTCTCTAGGCTGCTTGGAGGACTTAGCTCCACTGCTCCTTTCCTGAGATGGGTGTGGCAGGACCCTGAGGCCTCCAGCAGGGGGCCTCTGGGCCTAGTCCATCCTGTCACACTGCACTACAGTATGGACTTTCAAAGAAGAGTCATATTTGCATTAGGTAGGTTGCTTATCAAAAACCTATATAAGTCACTTGTGGCTTAGAGAAATGGTCCAACCTACTCTGAGCAAGTACACTGTTGTCCAGATTCATGGGTATGAGCACATGAAGACAAGAAGTCCTGTGGGTGTGGGTGCTCTAAATGTGTTCTGGGGAAATCAAGGCAGCCAGCTAAGAGCATCCAAACACTTGAGGTTGTTAAGCTTATGATAAAGTGGGGAAATACATTATTAATTCAGATCTGGGCTAAATCAGTTTAATGAGACCCAAAACCAATTCTATGCATCTCTCACTTGTAGAGGCCCAAAGATAGAACTCAGTGTAGGACAAACACCAGAACTGAAAGACCCTCCCCCTTTCTTCCCTCCTAATGTTTTAAATTTATTTTTAAAAATTAGCTTTGACTGATGTGTCATTTTGTATTTACATTTAGCATAAATAATATACTGTGGGCCAGCCTTTCTGACATCAATAATAAGCAATATTTCATAGATTTCATAGACTGTAAGGCCAGAAAGGACCATTATAATCAACTAATCTGACCTCCTGCATAATACAGGCCAGATAATCTCTGCTAGTGATTCCTGCATCCAGCCCAATAACTTGTGGTTGAACTAAGCAGAGTAAGGCTTTGTCTACACTGGCACTTACATCGTTAAAACTTTTGTCACTCAGGAGAGTAAAAAAACAGACCCCTGAATGACAAAAATTTTGGCAACGAAAAGTGCCAGTATGGACAGCACTTCAACGGAGTGAGCTGCACTCCCGGCAATGAAACTACCTCCCGTCACTGGAGGTGGTTTTATTTTGTCAGTGGGAGAGCTCTCTCCTGGCGATAGAGTGGCTACATAGCACACCTTACGATGGCATGGCTGCAGTGGCATGGTCACAGAACTGTGAGGTGTGCAGTGTAGACATAGCCAAAATCTTCTAGAAAGACACCCACTCTTGATGTAATGACTCCACATGACGGAAAGTATATCTCAAGACTGGTGTGGGATGGAATCCAGAGGGATATTCCAATAGTATGTTTCTACAGTCTCATGAGAAGATTTTTTTAGGCCTCTGAATTGGACTTAGTGGTGTGGAGGAGACAAGCAGATGTAATAAAATCAGGATCCTAGGGAGCTAAAAGCTCATCTTCTTAAAGGAAGATGCATGCTTGTTTAAATAAATATTTTAGAGTGATATACATGCTCAGTGCAGGATAGTTTGTGTGATGAGCAATTTTGCCTGAAGCATAGCTGAGTTGCTGCAGTCCCCTGAGGAGTGGAATGAACTGACTAGTAGCATATGCCTTGCTCTGGGTTGAAGCAGTCTGAAAACACTGCTGAGTACTAGTTTTAAATCAAAGAATTGTTTGCTTTTTCCTATTTCATTTCTATCTTGCGACAAGAGACAACATTTCCTGTTCCAGCTATGGTTAATGATATAAATAAGATATTGATGATTATAAATAATGGCAGCAAGTGAAGCCCTTCTGTGATTTATATCGTCTGTTTACATATGAAGCTGCATGTCTGTCACATAGGTCACAGAAGTCACGGATTCTGTGACTTTCCGTGGTCTCCGTGACTTCTGCAGCAGCTGGTGCAGCTGGCTCTGGGGCTGCTCAAGCAGCCCCCGGGCCAGTCACACCGGTCACTTCTGGGGCAGTCTCAGGCCACTACGCCTCCCACATCCAGCAGCAGCAGTAGTTTTGGTGTGGGAGGGGGCTCAGGGCTGGGACAGGGGATTGAGGTGCAGGGCGGCACTTACCTGGAAGGAGGGGGGGGTGTTCCCCTGGAAGCAGACAGCATGTCCCTGCAGCTCCTAGGCAGAGGAGCCAGGGGGCTCTGTGCACTGCCCCTGCCTGCAGGCATCGCCCCCACAGCTCCCATTTGCTGTGGTTCCCATGACTAAAACATAGGCTTATGTATAGCACCACTCATCATAAGGGAAGCCAACACACTTCGGTGTTTAGGACAGAATTGTGAGGATCCAGCTCACACAGGGAGCTGTGCCTGAGTGAGGACACTTCGGTTTGGCCATTACTGTATACACCTGTCTGCTGCTAAATGCATTTACTTCTGTGGAGAAACCTGATGGCTGTTCAATAAACCACACGAAGTGACATACCAGGTTAACACAGGATATAATTCTTTCCTCCACTGACGACAGTCATCACAAAGAGTAACTCAAAGTGTCATGATACGTGTGGACACTGCAATCCAAGCTTCACATGCTGACATAAGTTCATTTCACCTACATCATACTCTCTCCTTACTCCTTCAAGTTTGACATTCCAGGAAATGATGTAGTCCTTCTCCCTTATGAAACCTGTGTCTGACAGCTGCAATGTTAATTTTGAAACACGCAAACCCATTACTCAACATAGCTATTTCCCCTCAAATCTGCTGCTCAGATTCATAGCATTGCTAGTACGTGGATGTCCCCTACCTGTGGATGGGAGTGTTACTTTCACATCAGACTCAGCAGCCATCAAAGAACTCATCAGCACGTTCACCACGCTCTGTAAAGAGTGATGGTGCCATTGACAGGATATAAGGAATACTACATCTAGGTAGAACAGGAGGAATTTAGGGAGGCAGAATATAATTACCCAAGATGAAATGTAACCACAATACCAGCGTTAACACGCCTACTCCTGTGAAAAGTTATGAGCTTCGTACCGGTCTGAATCTTAGTTTAACTACTCATCTGAAAGATAAGGCACCTCTGACACTGTGTTGAGGCACTGCTTAAGTGTGAAGTCAGAGTATGTCTAGAATGCAATCAGGGGTGTCTGTGCAGCACAGATAGACATACATGAGCTAGCTTGGATCTAGCTGGGTCAAGTAACAATAGCAGCGAAGCCACGACAACATGGGCAGCAGGATGGGCTGTAAAACCTCTCCTGGGACCCTGGGTATTTACTTAAGTGGCTAGCCCCTGTTGCCAGCTGTGTTTCTATTTTGTTACTTGGGCCTTCACAGCTGTTGTTGTATGAGCCAGCTAGATCAAAACTAGTTCAGGTATGTCTACATGCACTGCAATCAGCCCTACCCTCAAGAGGAAAAAATGTTAATGCCTGAATCATTACCAACGCTTCCTGTGACATCCTGGCTAGTTCTTTGAAGGTCCAAGTACCGACTAAGCCCAGTCTTTAGTGTGTGAGAAATTATGTGATCATAGCCTGTAGGGGTCTGACTGCATTTACTAGTATAGACAGATACTTGCTATAAATGTCCAAGTAACAGTCCATATTTCTGTTAGTTCTGAGCTAGCTGATAGTTAGCTATTTGTGTCCCATACAAAGAATCAATTCACTCTTGTCTTTTGCAACATTCCATATTTTATTTCTAGGATATTTGTTCTTTAATTATACTGATTTTTCTTTTGTTTGTTTATTGAAGAATGGAGTCACATCCTCAAATCTATGTTCATGTTTCTTAACACTGTAATAAATTAGAAATCTATAACAAGAATGCAAATAATATCTTAATGAAGCAAGTAGTATCATCCCTCCCCCACACCTAGAATATATTTGACCTCTGAAATATGTCAGCTATCAGGACGGATCAGCTTTGTGAGCAAGGCTGGGTTCCCAAATGCCATTTTATAGTAGCCTATAATATTGTTTCTGTGCCATAATGGTGTGTGTGTGTGTGTGTGTGTATAAAAGGTGAAGGACTGGAAGCTTTTACTAGAGTATGGCAAAACGTGTGTGGCAGAGAAAGGTTTGCTACAATTTTCTAGTTTTAGCTTCTCATAGAGCATTTTCCATGTGTAAAGCAGGTATTTAACTGCCTAAACAAAGACTGAAGTGCCTAACCATAGTACATTTCTGACTTTGTACTTAATTGGAGCCTCAGTTTCCCCATCTGTACACTGGGGATAATAGTACTTTTTTACCTCCCAAGGGTGTTCTGAGGCTCAGTTAATTAATGGGGAAATTCAGCCCTGTGTAGAGGACGAGCACAAGCCCTATACATGCACGTAAGTCCAATTTGAGACCAATTCTGATTACGTGAATGGGAGTTAACTATTGCTTAGACTTTGTGTGGGCCCTCTGCACGGGGTGAATTTGCTGTAATGTCTATAAAGTCGTTTGATGTTGGGTTGAAGGTGAGATAGAATGCAAAATATTAATAGTATTACTAGAGATGGAACTGAACCAAAAATCCAGCTCTGAATGACCCTAAACCTTAGGAAAATTCATCTAAAGATGTAGGTAAGAGCTTTGTAGCTTGGGCCCATCGCTAATTATTATTTATTACAGAGCTAAAAGCAAATCAAATGCCTTTTCCAGAATGGCCTTAACGCTGCTTTCATATCAAGAGAGAATTATATGTCATTTTTGCTCTTTTTTGATTACAGTGAAATTATCCTTTTCCTTCTACTAATTAGAAGGAATTGTACTCCCTATTAATTAGATACAATTTACCATGAAAAGATCTGAGTACTGTGCTAAGCTTAATAATTATCAGAGCATAGTGAGCACATTGCACAACATACTACTTCTGTGAATGCTTCCAAACATGGCATTTTAAACGAATTATATAAAAAAAGGAAGAAATAGCCTTAGCAACTTATACATTTTCCCTCATCAGGGCAATGCTTTTTAAGAACAGCACTGTCCTCCAGTTATTTATGGTTACTTATCCGACTCACTGTGGTTGTTCTTATAGTGTTTTTAATGTAAATCAAGTTGCCAGCTCTGTGGGATGGTACCCAATTTTTTATGTGTCTAGAATGTGGCTGGCACATTCTAGATGCTGTCTGAGTAATAATAGTTACCTTTTCTCTGCTGGCACTTGCAGTTCTAAACAGAGGGGTAATGATTGGCTTATACAAAAATACTCTACTGCTTCTGGAGAAGGGGTGGACAATGACAAGGTGTGTGGTTTGAAGCCTTTTATTTAACTGTCAGTGATTCGAATAAAGGTCACAGAAGTCATGATTGAAAGTGGTTTCTGAACTGGGGGAGGCCTGGAAGTGCTGAATTCAGCACAGATGTCCACAGCACAATTACTGCCAAAAATGGAATGGACATGGGCCACAGTTTACCCTTCCAACCAGGTTTAGATCGAGGCATATTGGCAGGCTTGTGCAGGAAAGCTTGCACAGCTGCAGCTAGTAGAGTACCTTTTCTGTGGGTGAACAGAGGACTTCCATCTCTGCTGATGTTAGTTGGATAAATGTAGTCTGCACTCATAGATTTTAAACCCCGAAAGGATCATTCTGATCACAAGCACCTACTTCCATTTTTCTGGGTGGGTGCTCCACCCCACTCTGCCCCGAGGCCCTGACCCCACTCTGCCCCTTTCCTCTGTGCCCTGCCTGTGCTCTGCCTCTTCACGCCCTCGCTCCGCTCTGGAAAAATAATTTGAAGCTCTAACTTTCAAATTTATTCCATTACAAATCAATGAAGAGTGTTCTCTTGGACTGGGATAGTGTGAGTTGTGATGTACAAGTGTAAGAAAGGGCACCCAGGCAGGTAGAGTACTCCCCACTGGCTACCCCTCTGATACTTCCCACCATTTGGGTTTCTTTAAAAAGGAATTTTCAAAATGTAATACTAATAGAAATGTTTCCATGATCTGACAATAGAAAATAAGATCGCCTGTTTAGAAGAGTAAATACAACTGAGCTGTTTTACTGCATCATAACCAAAAAAGGAAACTTACTAGAAATTAAAGAGAGACAGGCCAGTCTAATGTCACTGTCCAAGCTGTATGAAATACGAAAAGTAAACCAAGAACACAAATATTGACAAGTAAAGCAAAATTATTTCCTCTTTAATGATCAAAATTAAGTTTATATTTAAAAGCAAAATCTGACACCAAGACAACTACTGAATTTTGGCCTAAAATTTGAAAAAAAAAAAAAAGAATAGTGGCTTCACTTTAGTGGGGCCTCAATTTTTGGGAACCCAGTCTAGAACTCCTTAAAGGGGTCTGATTTTCAGAAATTACTGAGCACCCAACTTCTGAAAATCAAACCCTTTCACTACATCTACAGTTGGGCACCAAAAATAGCTGGACACTTTTGAAAATTTAAGCATTCATAGCTGGGATTTTTAAAGAGCCTTAAGAAGTTGGGCACCCAGCTCCTACTGAATGTTGGATTTGAGTGGCTAACTCTTTTAGGTGCCTTTGAAAATTCCAGGCTGTTCATTAGCCATACATGATCTCTAGTTTCACTTTTACTATAATGGATTGAGTTTATCATCCATATTCCCTAGTACTGCAAAACTAAACAGGATTATAGACTCTCTCAGAGGCAGTTTCAATATGCAGCTATTCTGCAACCAACCAATTTTTCAGCCACATTTAGTGTCCTGTGAAGAAGAGAATCCTTCCGAGGCACATATTGCTACCATCTGGTGATGTGTTTTTCAGTCCGGGAACCATTTATGACTTCAGATTAGAAGGCTTCACTATATGACAATTTATTTAAAATCAAAATGCTGGCCACATAATGGATCCCTACCAGAAACATGTACACCTGTAGGATGCTGTTCAAGCTAAGAGAGCCAGTTACACTTAAGGCTGTTTATTCTGCCTGAAGCTGATTTCTGCTGTTAGAGAAGAGGAAACAAGTTTAGTTTCTCTTGAAGTGCAGAAAAATGTAATAAAAGTTTAAACTGAGCTTCAATTTCATCTAAAGAAATTACAGGGAAATCAATATTTTGTAGGATGAGTTAAATGTAAATCTGTATCTGTAGTGAGTAGTCTTTTATGTATACCTGCTTGATGTAGAATAACACTTTAACAGAGCCATTTGCCCCTTTAATAGACTAGGGGTGGGGACAGGAAGCAGCCGATCTCTTGCCCAAAGAGAAGCCCAGCAGACAGGGGCTGGGAATCAGCTGATTGGCTCACCCTCTCAGCTGGACAATACAAAGGAGAACTTAACTCCATGAAGGTGAGGCAGGTGGGAACCAGGAGAGAGGATACTCTTTTGGAACCAGATCAGGAGGCTGCAAGCAGGCAGACCCTTAGTATTGGAAATAGCCCTATCTAGTAGCTACCAGAGGACCCCAGTGTGAACCCCTAACCAGACTGTTTGTGTTGCTTTTTGTGCACTTCTCTTTCTTTGTGAAGACTACAAACAGATCCTTGAAGAAAGGGACAGACACCTAACCTGCATGTGGCTGGTGGTGTGTCTCCAGCTGGCGCCTAGTGCCAGCAGTGTACAAACATCATTGACCCTGCTACCCGAGGAGGCACAGATGACAAATTAAAAAGAAATATAGCTGTTGTTAAACAGAGCAAAATAAATAATACCTACAATAACTGTACCTTGCAGTTATACCTTTGTAACAGTCTAAACATGTAGTCACACGCAGATGAGCATACATTTGTGATAGATAGTCCCTTATGCCAAGAATCACAATATTCATGTTACTCCCAATCCCAAAGGACCAATCATTTTATGCTAGGTTAAATGCTCCTTAGATCTCACAGCAGAAATGACATGTGTAGCCAATCTAATAGTAAATTATATGTAGATTTATTAAGTAGAAAAAGGAATCAAGAGAGTTATTTACAAGATTAAAGCAGGTAATCAAATATACACAAATGAGTTATAATCTTAAATTTCAAAAGGTAATAGAAGCTTCTGTAATAAACAAGCTCTATATGTCTTTTAGGGCTAACACAGGCAAAGCAGCTGGGAATCTCTTGCTTATGTCTAGAAAACCCTTGCCCCCTGGAGTCCAAGCAGTGTAGAAATAACCAACCAGTTCCTTCTTGCTAGAGGTTTTTATCACCTTCCCGTCATGTGCTCTGAGTTGCAAGCTCAACTGACAGGAGGAATCCACTTGCATGACTCATCTTCATGGAGTGGGGGAGGAAGAGCAGAACAACAAATGTCTTTTATCCTCTTTAATATCCCACAATAGCCTGTCTGGTGTCGATGGACCTTTCCTGTTGGGAAGGTCATAACACCTTCTGTTAGAGATCAGCACTTCAAAGTAATGTCTCTCTCCTGTCTGGTGATTTACACAGTCTCAAAGGCTCACAATACAACTTCTCAAATAATACCTTACAATATGGGATACAGATGTTATAAGCACCAGCTGGTCTGCCAGCATCATACCACCATTACGCTTATCTCCTGCCTCTCCTTTTCAGCCGTCCAGGCTCCTGCTCTACCCTGCTCCAAGCCCCCTGCTCCTTCCTCCCCAGCCTGGCCCAGCCTCCAAACCTCCCACTCTTTTTGCTCTTGTTATCCTAGGCCTGCCTCAGTCAGTCCCTTTCTGCCTGTGATTGGGCTGTGATTGCTAACAGGCTGCCCGCTCACTGGCTCCAGCCTCTTCCTCTGCACTGCTGCCGCTGCTGCTGCTGTTGCCCTGGAGAAGTGAGAATGCAGTGGAGGGAAGCAGTTCTGGGGCACAGACTGGACAGAGACTAGCCCCTGATTGTCTACTCACTGGTGCCAGCTGCTTCCTCCACACTGCTGCCGCTGACCAGATCCTGCTCCCCATGTTGCTGCCATGTGGAAGTGAGAGTGCCTCTGGGGCATATGCGACCCACCGAGAACCTTCCTGCAATCCACTGGTGGATCAAGACCCACTGCTGGGAAACATTGTATTAGTTTTACACCATAAGTGGAAATAATAGGGTACAATTCTCCTCTCATGTATATTAGTTTTACACTGGTGTAACTCCATCGACTTAGTAGAATTAGTCCTGACTCATACCTATGCTTAATGAGATGAGAAACAAGAATAAGGTCCATGTGTTCTATCACAGTGGTTCTCAAACTTTTGTACTGGTGACTCCCTTTCATGTAGCAAGCCTTTGAGTGTGATTCCCCCCCTGCCCCTTATACATTAAAAACACTGTTAACTATATTTAACACCATTATAAATGCAGGATGCAAAGCGAGATTTGGGGTGGAGGCTGACAGCTCGTGACCCCCCATGTAATAACCTTGCGACCCTCTGAGGGGTCCCAACTCCCAGTTTGAGAATCCCTGTTCTATCCAATCCAGAGATTCTAAGGCCAGAAGGCACTACTGTGAGCATAGTATCAGAGGGGTAGCCGTGTTAGTCTGGATCTGTAAAAGCAGCAGAGAATCCTGTGGCACCTTATAGACTAACAGACGTTTTGGAGCGTGAGCTTTCATGGGTGAATACCCATTTCGTCAGATGCAGGTAGTGGAAATTTCCAGGTACGGTACAACACCTCAACAGGGAGACATGGGAGAGGGAGTTCACTTCCTCTGTTCAATGTCCTGAGAGGTATTTTAAGATGAAGATAATACCATGGCTAACAGTTGACTGGTATGTCTTGGGTTAAAGAAAGGAAGGGACCTGGGGTTAATAGTCTGAAGTATTTGTGTTACCGTCACTGTCTGACCCCCCCTCAGTGCAGAGCAGGGTTGCACTTTGCTGGGTGGAATGCACAGACTCCTGGAGAGCAGGGGCAGCTGTTTCCATGGCAGAGAGCCTGGCACTTAGGAGACTTTCTACACTGCTATTTTGAAGCAATTCAATAAAATAACAGTGGAGCTATAATGTCCCGTTCAAAATTTCAGCCCCCGCCCAAGTGCAAAAATGTTATTTTAGGATTTAAACAGGAGGCTTCCAGCACTAGGACACCTGACCAGAGAGCTCAGAGGGAGGTGGAACAGCTGCTGATTCTGAGGGTCCTGTGCTAAATCCACTTGCAGGTGGAAGTGTTTTATTTGATGGATAATGAGCACCAGCTACCAGGGGAGAATCCCTGAGAGCCACTGCTGCTCCGGTCACCCCAGGAGTGCTGCCGGGGGCCACCAAGCTGCGGCTGCTCGGTGAGAATACGTTTCAGGTTGGCAGGTTGTCTGTGGGCAAGGATTGTGGCCTGCCACCCAAGGCCTGTGAAA
The DNA here is from genome assembly GCF_003597395.2 of Chelonoidis abingdonii. NCBI lineage: Eukaryota > Metazoa > Chordata > Testudines > Testudinidae > Chelonoidis > Chelonoidis abingdonii. The sequence goes on from NC_133770.1 coordinate 293,487,744, forward strand.
GTGTGGGATCATTGTCCAGGATGGGTTGTAGATCCCTGACGATGCGTTGGAGGGGTTTTAGCTGGGGACTGTATGTGATGGCCAGTGGAGTCCTGCTGGTTTCTTTCTTGGGTTTGTCTTGCAGTAAGAAGCAGACAAGTACTGTGACCATGTAGTCTCGCCTGAACTGAAACTGCAGGAACCACCTGAGTAGGCAGAACATAATTCTCCAAACTGCATACTGAAGCGAGCACTCCATGCTTGTGAAAAGCCTGTAGGATCTTTCCTGACCACAAGTGGACAGCAGCTGTTTTCTATCTTATCCTAAAACCAGCCCTGTCAACAATGCTTTTCTCCTAACACTATACTGGAGCATAGCATCAATGCTGACTCTGATGGAAGTGTGCCACTCAATGCACCATTACCACTTCTTTCTGTACCTTCGGTTTTTCTTAGTCTTCTCTCATCCTAGTATAGACCAACCCCAACTCTGCAGTCTGGGTGTTCTGATAAGTTCACAGTCAGAGGTGGTCTGGCTGCAGGCAGCTTTTGAATCTTATGCTTTTGACTTAGCCTAATTTTAAATGATAATAGCAGGGGTCAGTGCAGTCTTCTGTTGTTGTTGCTGTTGTCAAACTGTGGTCCACAGAGCGCTTCCTTGGAGTCCAGGGGGAGCTAACAAGTCACATGGTGCTGACTCCTTCTTCCTACTGCACTGTAAAAGACAGACAAAAAATCATTGAATGTTTTGCCACTATTACCTTCCCACGTACATGTAGACAGTTGCTGTAGTTACCATGGGCAAATATAAATGGCGTGAAAGGGAGATCCATGCCATTGAGAATGACCCATGACGGTCCATCTGTGTGTTAAAATGTAGCCCATGCTGTGACATGTTTGAGACCCCTTGGCCTATGGTATTCACTCTAAAAATAATTAGTTGTGTTTTTACAGCACCCAAAAGTGTGACTTACAGTGCAGACGGAAAGAAGTGGTCTCTGCCCAGAAGAGCTTGTAATCTCATGTTTAGGGCCTTATCAAATTCACGGTCCATTTTGGGTGATTTCATGATCAGAGGATTTTAAAAATCATAAATTTCATGATTTCAGCTATTTAAGTCTGAAATTTCATGGTGGTGTAATTTATGGGGTCCTGGTCCTGACCCATAAAGGAGTTGGGGGGGGTCACAAGGTTACTGTAGAGGAGCTTGTGGTACTACTACCCTTATTTCTGTGCTGCTGCAGGTGGCCCATTACTTTCAGAGCCGGGCAGCTGGAGAGCAGTGGCTGCTGGCCAGGAGCCCCGTTCTGAAGGCAGAGCCATTGCCAGCAGCGGCACAGAAGTATGGATGGCATGGTATGGTATTGTCACCCTTACTTCTGCCTTGCTGCCTGCAGAGCTGGGCCCTCAGTCAGTGACTGCAAGACTTCTTTGCAGTTTATTTATTCAACCAATGTAGCCTGTTTTCCTATCAGGAACTATCAGAGGAGCTGATTGTTTTCTCAACCTTATTCATTATTTGCCAAATGGTTTGTGGCCTGTAAATTGTTTGTCAGCTGTTCCTTATGGATATTCATAGTACATAATCTGAACTGTGTTGGACAGTGTTGACAGAGCACATAGGTCACATGGTAAGTTTCAGTATCTTGAGTGGATGAGAATGACCTTTAGAATTACTTTTCCAGTTTTGATTTCAAAACTCATTTTCTTTTTCTGCAGATGTTCTCCAATCATTTCCTTACAATTCATGAAATTGCTCCCTGTAAGCTCACTCAATAGCAAGCACAAGATGGATGTCAGTAATTGTGATTCAGGTACGTGAGGGAGTATATACACCCACTGAGGTTTATGAGGGGATCCATGCTGGGCTCATACCATCTTGTTCCAGGCTGGCCTTTGAGAATCCCTGTATGACTGGCAAAAGAGATACTATCTCTGAGAGAGAAGAAATGATCTTGGGGAAACAGGATAGGGTTTATATAAGTGAACCTCTTTTGCTAGCCCTGGCTTTATGGATGGAGTCCATGAGAAGATTCCTCTTACCTCAGTGATGAAAGACAATGTTGGCTACTGGGAACATCCAACCAGCCTCTGAGATTTAGAAGTCTGGAAACTGTAGTCCATTATGACAGGCGTAGTTGTCATTCTAGCTTCCAGCAATGACTGCTGGGAAACAGGGAGTATATACCCAGTACCCTTCCCACTGACCCAGTGAGATTCCTGGATGGAGTCAGGCTATCTGGGCAGTGTCTTCTGGAAGAAATGGGTGAGTACGCATTTTTCTTGTGTTTCATTTTATAATGGTTTTCTCTGCAATGACTTTCAGACAGGTTAAAATAAAATTTCCCAGACAAGGGAAAACTTCTGTTACTATTGTCCATGAAAATACTCCTTTGGCCCACCTGGGACACACTATAGTGCACATTTCAAATGTATTCACTTTATGCTCATTTTCTCTGACAATCCCTCTGCACCCATTCTGTGATCTTGCCAGTATTTTACAGTATGGATTATATCATGACACTTATGTGCTGTATCTAATTTTTAATGACTTTTCTCCTTCACTTTATTTTGAAATACCATGAAAGTGACTATTTCTCTTGTTTTATCACCATTAGTATCTACACAAAATCAAGGTGCATCTTAACTTTTTTTTAAAGGAACTAGGTTTACTTTATTATGTTTTTCCTCAGTTTTATTCTTCCTTCATTTTAATTGACTTTAATGGGGAGCTGAATCCACAAAACATTCAGGGTTTATTTTCAAGGCTCCCTAAAGACTTTGGATACTCAAATCCCATTAAAATGTAATGTGATTTTGTTACCTGGGGTTTTCAGAACCCCCAACAGGGGCAATTTAACTATTTCAGTCCAGGTCGTGTAAGGACTAAATCAACAGGAACACAGCACTTCCCTCTGATAAGATTCATGGAAGTAAGTGTGCTCTAACTAAAACTGCAGTTTATTAGCTGTAAGCACACACAGACATAAGCAATAGCTTTAGAACATCCCAGATATTTACCAAACATCTGGGACGGTATTGAGTAATTAACAGCAGGTTTGCAGTGGCCAGTTGCTCACCCACCAGAGAGAAAGGGTGTCAGGAAAAACGTCTCGCAAGATGTTTTCAGAGGATTGCTCCAAAGTACACTCTGTTCGCTAATCCTTTAGAACTAACTTCTACAAAACACATAGGTCAGAATGACCCCTACTGTAGCATCACTTTTCTAACTTTCAATAAACTTTTAATATCAGAATTGTCTAGATTCAAGGTTTTCCAACGACCAAGGTTTTCAGTCTCAGCTGTTTACATATTTGTCCCTCCTCCCATTCTGATTAGCAAAAACTGCCAGCTAGATATGGCCTTGCTTCTAAAAGCCTGTCTCCAAATGAACCCTTAACTATGTGGTGTTCTGCTTCATTACTTGAGGGTGGCTGAATACACATAATAAGGTTGCAATTAATCAAAATCTGGGGTATACCCACCCCTCAAATCCGGGGCAACAATTGAGGTGTCTATATTCTGTAGGTGGCTCTGAAAATCCCAACCTTAATTCATATTTCAACAAACCAAATAATGATGGGCTATGAACGCACACACTAAGAGGGGTGAGATGAGCAGGTGCTTCAGAGTCAAGATCTCCTGTGTTCTAATCTTGACTCTACACTGACTCATTCTGTGGCCAGGTTAGGATTGGCCTACAGTGCAACTTTCCAGGAAGCTTCAGGGCTTAGACTGCCTCACTCCTCCACTTACCCAGAACTATCAAAGCAGTGGGCGATACAACACAGATCCCATTGATCTGTGGATCTAAGTTCTTGTTGACAGGGGAACCTGGGCCCAACAGAAATTAGATTAGTATATCCTTCAGGGACCCCAGCTCTGGAGAATCGTGAGGTTAGGAGGCTCAAGAGCAGGGTGTTTTAGGAGAGGGGACCAGGAGGCCCTGCTGCTCTCTGTTGCGCTTGTGTTTGAGTTTAGCACGCTGTTGGGTTAATGGGTATGAGTAAGGCTAAGATTTGTCACAGATATTTTTAGTTAAAGTCACAAACAGGTCACAGCTTCTGTGAATTTTTCCTTTTTGCCCATGACCTGTCCGTGGCTTTTACTAAAAATATCTATGACAAAATGGGGATCTGCGGGTTCCTACACCAGCTGAAGCGGGGCAGCTGCACAGGGGCTAGGAGCTGCCTGCAGCACCTGGGGGCTGCAGGGTATGCCTGCATGCTGCAGCTCTGGGGATCCCCCACTGTCTGCGATGGCCAGGAGCTTGGGGGTTCCAGCGCCACCTGTGGCAGCCGAGAGCTCAGGAGTTCCCCCACTACTGGCAGCTCTGGGGGTTCCCCTGCCATCCCCCCGTGGCTGGGAGCTCTGGGGCTTCCCCTGCTGCTTGCAGAGGCCGGGAGCTGCAGTTCCCGACCACCGCAGGCTGAAGTCATGGAAGTAGCTGGAATTCCGTGACTTCTGTGACCTCCATGATTAAATCACAGCCTTAGTTAAGAAGCACGATCTCATACACCCCTCCCACAGCGTCATGCTAGATTCAAACACAGGAGACAGCACGGGGCAGGAGGGCTGTGCAGCTGGCAGGCTAAGCATTGAGATAGCTGGGTCCAGCTGAGGGTCATAGCAGATACAATGGCAGTGGTGTTCCCAACCCTCAAAGGGAAAGGAGCCAGAATGCAATCTGCGTCCCCTGGGGTATAAAGGAGATGATGGTGCGTAAAAAGTAGGAGTCACTAGTGCATAGACCACTATTAGAGGCGCCTCCTCTTTCCTTTCCCTGGCCATCCAGATCAGCCACTATCTGTGGCCAGAAGTAAGTTGCATAACTATCTGTGCCTAAGCTTCCCTACGAAAGGACATAGGCACTGAGTTATATGGGCCCGAGGGGCATGGGCCCCACCAATATTCTGGAAAGTGGCCTGGCCCCACCAGTGTTTGAGTGAGGGGGGGTGCAACCAAAATGTTCCAAAGGAAGGGGCCCAGCTTATCTGCCTGGCCACTCCAAATTTGAGTGGCATTGTGACCTGGCACATAGGGTTGCAACATCACTCAAATTTGGCCCTGCTGCCCCTCCATCATGCTCAGAGTACATGCCTTCAGGTGATCGCTCAGGCATGCACTCTGGACTGTCTCTTCTAAACAGATTCAGCCAGATGTGTCCCGTGATACAGCATGGCCAGAGGGCAGCATGAGAGTGTTAGCAGGGGGCCTTATTCCCTGCCAAGGGAGGAAGGTTTGCTTTAGATTAACTAGAGCACCTGACTCCAGTCATGTGATAAAAACCCCTGCTTCAGTCAGACAGGGTGGGAGTTGAAGGAGGAAGGTTTGATTGGAGAAGAGAAGAGAAGAGAAGAGAAGAGTTTGGAGGAGTACTGCGGTGGATTGTGAAGTCCAGAAGAAACCCTAGGTAAGGGGCACCAGGCTTGTGTAGAAGGGAGGCAAGAAGCCCTTCACAAGCTGAAGGGTAGGAGAGGGAAGTAACCCAGGGGAAGGAACCGCTAGTTCAAGTGGTTCACCACAACCCTCAGGGCCCCTGGGTTGGGACCTGGAGTAGAGGGTGGGCCCAGGTCCCTCCCTCTCCACTCCCCTCCTCCAAGGACACTAGTGGAGTAATTAAGAACCAGTTCAGAGGCAAGCAATAGCGCCCTGAACCTACCCCAGAGAAGAGAAAGCACGAGACCCAGCAGACCAGTACTGGCAATTTGCCACAGTCCCTTATAGGGCAGTTCAGGACTCTTCCAAGAATCCCATGCAAATCAATAAGAAGGGCTCTGTGGAGCTTGAAAGCTTCTCTCTTTTACCAGGGGGGAGGGATAGCTCAGTGGTTTGAGTGTTGGCCTGCTAAACCCAGGGGTGTGAGTTCAGTCTTTAAGGGGGACCATTTTGGGATATGGGGCAAAAATCTGTTTGGGGATTGGTCCTGCTTTGAGCAGGGGGTTGGACTAGATGACCTCTTGAGGTCTCTTCCAATCCTGATACTCTATGAGGAGGAAAAAAAAGACATAAGTTGGTTCAATAAAAGGTATTGTCTCACCCACCTGGTCTCTCTAATATATTTATTGTGAGACTAATAGATACTTGTCTGTGTTTTGGTTTATTCAAAATAGGCATTAAGGACTTACTAGGAATTCAACAAACACATATTTAAATAAAGGAAACTTATGCCTAAAAGGAAGCATTATTTTAGAGGAAATGGCCACAGGGCCCACTCCTGATAAGTGCAGCTGCTACTGTTTTTACATTGTATTTTTTTTAAATTTTAGAAAATGTCACATCAGTAAGTCACTGATAGAACAGAACTTTGCAACAAGAAGCTCACAGTACACATTGTCATCGGGCTCAACTCCTCGAAGCATTTCGGGTGAAAACTGTCACAAAAAAGACCAGGAAATAATTCACACAGTGCTAGTGAATAGGGCTGTGGATTTTGTGCTGCACTGAGTTTCAACTTTAAGAGAGAAGAGGCAGGCTGGCAGGGAGCCATAACTGTCTGCCTGATTTCTGGTCCAGATTCTTTTCAACCTATGAGCTGCTGTAATCTGTGCCAGCTAGCCCCAGTCCCCAGCTGAGGTAACCAGGACACAGAATGCTCAAGGTTGTGGGGGAGTGTGGTACAGGGGCAGACTGCCAGTTCCACACTCTCTGGGGACTCAGATAGGAGACGGAATCTGTCCCTTTGTGCTGCCAGAGCAATGCAGATGGGACTGATGGGTGCAGGGAATATTACCCATAATGCTTCATAGGTAGAGAAGAGTAGGACTGCCACAAATCAATGATGTTTCCTCCTGTATCTCATATATCTCCCAACTGTATCTGTTTTGGTTTTTTTAAATAAACAGGAAACAATGAGATGTTCAGGCTCCTGTCCTTCCAATAGCCTGAATGTCTTGTTCAGAATCTATGGAACTGGCTAAAGCATCCTCACCCCAGCCAATCAGATTAACATCAGGCCTCCTCTATTTAAAAGTTATAAACAGCAAAGAAATTAAATGTAGGCAAATGTTTCATCTCATTATCAACCTTCCCACCTGCCAGCCTGGATGGGTTCCCCTTGGTGTAGGCTGAAGTCTGAATATAGGGCCAGGTCTTCAGCTGCATGACACCCTCTCTGTGCAATATTGCCAGTATATTTTGGGAGAAGAGCTAAGTAAATGGCTGAGGGAAAATCACCTCAGAGCTCAGGTGATCAGGCAGATGATTTAGGGGCTGCTATGCCATGCACCTGCTTTCTGCCAGCATAGTGGGGAAGCATTACTGGAAGGGGGTGGTGTTTGGGAAGCAACTCTGCTATGTTGATCGTAGACAGTTATTTGGCCCCTTATGGCCATTATGGACCAGGCCTGAGGCTGTTTTAACAAAGAGTATGGTTGGGGTATACACTGACCTGAACCAGGATCATGGCAGTGCAAGTGGAAGCTTTTACACCAGCTTTGCACACTACCTCCAACATCTGCTCTGAATTTTAGAAGTACTCATGGATCGTCTGGCCCAAGAAATACAGACAGAAAGATCGGTAAGCCCCTTCAGGCAGGGACTGCCTTTTTGTTCTGTGTTTGTGCAGCACTTAACATGGGAGGGTCCTGGCCTATAACCCTGGCTCATAGATCCTATAGTAAGACAAATAATAAATAATAATATAATAATGGGTCTTCAGTATACAATTGCTTTATTTGGTTATCTTATTTTCTTAGGCCTGTGCTCTCCTCCTCTGGACTTCAGTTTATTACCTCTAGTTTTTCATTTTGCTACCACGATTCCGTTATTTCATGGAAAATACAGCTCTTGTTGTCTTCATCAGTATGAAGAATTTGCTTCTGTCCATTCTATAAAAGGGTAGGTTGGCCACAATCAAAACATGCCTTTCTGGTACATTATTTCAACGGCTGTATTTAACTAAATTATCACCCCTTTGTTTGTTGTTCCTCTGGTAATAGAATTCAGCATCCTGTTTGCCTTTATACATTGCAGCTGATGGGTTACTGAAATCCCTCATGGCTTTTCCTGAAATAGCTTCTTAATTGAAACATCTCAATACTGAATTAGCAGTCCAGGTTCTGGAACAATTCAAGATTTCCTGTATCAGAGTGTTGTAACTCATCACTCCACTCTGCTATTTCAGCACCAAACATAGATCTGCAAAATGTGGCCAGTCAGTTTGGACACAGCCATTGTTTACAGTAAATGCAAACCCTGCTAGCAATGCAACTTTATTTTTGCAAACTCAGTGACTCAAAATCATGAAATCCCCAAAAGGTGGGTTACTCCAGCAACCTTAGCTCAGTTATGTTGCATATCCTATGTTAATAATCCATTGTCCACCACAGGAAATGTGGATGCTGTTCACCAGTCATTATCTGATTACAGACGATAATCCCTAAAGCTGCTGTTCTGAGTAATTTTGACCAGCTTGCCACACCTAATTTACATTTTCATTACCCACATCTAAAATATTAGAGCTGTATACATATTATATATACATTGTGCTGCCCTTATAGTGTGCAAAGTTATATCTTCTGATAGTACTTTGCAGTCATATTGTGCTTTACCCTCCATAAGGAGTCAAGTATCAGAAGGGTAAACTTCTAGTGATCTGAATAAGAGATTGGGTTCATAAAAACTAGAGATGGTCAAAAACAGGTTGGGTTGTGCGAATCCATAGAATATCAGAGTTGGAAGGGACCTCAGGAAGTCATCTAGTCCAAGCCCCTGCTTAAAGCAAGACTAATCCCTAGATAGATTTTTACCCTGGATCCCTAAATGGTCCCCTCAAGGATTGAACTCACAATGCTAGGGTGAGATGGCCAATACTCAAACCACTGAGCTATGCCTCACACTAGAAGTGGCTTATGTTCAGGCCCATTTTATCTGCTTTGGTCCACATCTAATAAAAATGGGTACCTCTGGAAAAGGTTTGGGTTCTATATTATTGAAGAAGGAGGGAGCTGAAAGAGTAAGCTGTGGAAAAATTGCTTGTTCCTAACAGTAGCACGCTGGAAGTTCCAGAGGTCTAAAATATGAACAGCTTTGTGAAAGTTTCACAGAAAATTATGGCTTATGTGGTGTTCTAGGTCAGCAGTTCTCATGCTGTGGGTTGGGACACCAAAGTGGGTCACGACCCTCTTTTAATGGGGTTACCAGGGCTGGCTTAGACTTGCTGGGGCTCAGGGCTGAAGCTGAACCCCAAGCCCCATCAGCCAGGGCTGAAGCCAAAGCCTGAGGGTTTCAGCCCTGGGTGGAAGGGCTCAGGTTACAGGGCCCCCAGCTGGGACTGAAGCCTTTGGGCTTCAGCTTTGCCCCTTCACCTCCACTCTTGCCCAGGGCAGTGAGGCTCGGACTTTGGCCCATGCTTCTGGGGTTCTGTAGTAATTTTCATTGTCAGAAGGGGGTCACGATGCAATGAAGTTTGAGACCCTGTGTTCTAGATAAAATTTGCATCCCCGGTTGTAGCGAGGTGGTGTGGCTCCCCTCCTCCCTAGGGAGGGTCAAGCCCTGCCAGACGCCAAAAGGGGCGGGGACACAGGGCAGTGGGCCTGCTCCTCAGAGGGTCAGAAGGCGACCCGGAAGTATAAAAGCCGGACGGTGGCGCTCAGTTGGAGCCCAGCCGCCATTGGGAGCAGACCTGCCAGAGGGTGCTCGTGACTGGGAAGCTGCTGAGGCCCAGGGCAGTTGCCCTGAATGGGCGGAGCTTCCCCGCGCCCGCTATGACGAGGAGCTGCCGGAGCCTCCCTGTCCCTGCTGTTACCCCGAGGAACCCGCGGAGCAGGCCTGGCCGGACTTCCCAGAGGTACTGCTGGACCTACCGCCCAGCCCCAGCCGGGAGGGGCCCATGCTACTGGACTTCCTGGGAGCTGATGCCACAGACCAGGTGTACCCAGAGGGGGAATTGGAAGTAGCCCGGGGCAGCCGACTCCAGTCAGGCTGCAAACATACCTGAACCCATGTCAGTGTGTTGCGGTCAGGAACCCCACTGACCGTTAGTGGTGATAGCCGCTACTAGGGCCCCGGGCTGGAATGCAGTGGAGTGGGTGGGCCTGTGTTCCCCCTACCACCCGCCCTTGGGTGGCAGAATCCCCTGGCCTGAGGAGGCCATATAGTGGTTGCCTGCTCAGCCCTGAACCAAGAGGGCCTGAGCCTCTGTGACATTGTGTTTGCTGCCCCACCCGAACCAAGGGCTGGGCCCCTTTAACTGTGCCACTGCTCGGTCCTGCACCAAAGGACTTGAGCTGCCAGAACTATTGTTTGCTCAGCCCTGAGACAAGGGGGCCTGAGCCTCTATAACTTTGTGTTTGTTGCCCCGCCCTATAGCAGAAGGCCGGAGCCCCCAAGTGACTGCGCAGCGTCGCTCAGCCCTGAAGAAAGGGGCTGACTTAGACGACGCGTATCAAGGCCGGTGTGGCTCCCCTCCTCCCCAGGGAGGATCGAGCCCCGGTCGTACACGGTTACACCGGTACAGCACACAAAACAACAAGACCTAGAGGGTCAATCCTGTGTTCCTTGCAAACCTAAAACTCCCACTGAAGTCAATGAGAGTTTTGAGTGTCTGAGAAATATAGAATGAACTCCTAAGATTTTGTAGCTTCTCCCTACTTAAGCACATAAGAATGGCCATACTTGGTCAGACCAATGAGCCATCCAACCCAAATCCTTCGTCTGACAGTGACTGGTGCCAGCTGCTTCAGAGGGAATGAACAGCAAAGGACGATAATTGTCTGATCTATCCACTGTTGTCCAGTCCAGCTTGTGGCAGTCAGAGGTTTAAGTACATCCAGAGCATGAGGTTGCACCCCTCACCATCTTGGCTGATAGTCATTGATTGACCTTCCCATGAACGGATCTAATTCTTGTTTGAACCCAATTATACTTTTGACCTTACAACATCTCCTGGCAAAGAGTTCCACAGGTTAACTAGGTGTTGTGTGAAGAAGTACTTCCTTTAGCTTTGTTTTAAATGTGCTGTCTATTAATTTTATTTGGTGACCTCTGGTTTGTGCATTATGTGAAAGGGTAAATAACACTTCCTTATGCACTTTCTCCACATCATTCGTGATTTTATAGACCTCTGTGATATCCTCCCTTAGTTGTCTCTTGTCTGAGTCTTTTTTTAATCTCTAGTACTTCTTACCTATTAGATTCAATGACGATAGCTTTATAGATATAGTCATAGAGCCTCTGAAAGGGATAAAACCATAGAAACTGCCCACACACAGAGAGGGCATATCTTTATTTTAGTTTGCTTTCAGTACTCAAAGCTGTGCTGCTTAAAAGTGCCAGGACATTACAACAGCCTCTGTGCAAAGGCTCAAAACTGAAGGACTGGGGAAAATAAGAGTAACTTCAATTGCGTTCAGTCTAAAACTGAACATAGGTACAGTACTACTGGATACAGGCAGCAAGAGAACCAGTGAATCTTCATGCTGACAGCACTGTGGCAATATTAACATGAGTGGCAATGTATTTACTCTAGAAGAACAAGCTGATTTCGTAGTAAGTGAAGCAGCCCTAATGACAGCTCCTTCTGCCAAACAGGTAATCTTGCACATGGAATCCATTTGGCCACACATGGAACCATCCACAGATAGGGCTGATTACAGACAACATAGCTCTCCAGTAACTCAGCAGACAGCTCTGCAGTAACTTTAACCACTCTGTCAGGACATATGGGTTTACATATAGTGGTTAAAGGTTTCATTACCCACATCCAGCAGATTAGAGGAGAAAGGAGAAATGATCATAGAGACAGCTGCCCGGGGGGGATTTAAGGGTCTTTTAACAGCATAGAAGAGCCTCACTTAATTTTGCTAGCTGAGCAGACTTGCTGCTTGGTCTAGCTCTTACATGAACCTACAGAGCAGAATAGGAGAGAAAACTGTTACACTCCTGCTGAGCATTATAATTTCATATTTTATTAAGATTTTAATGTAGGAAGAAGAAACTTCCCAGCATTTTATCTTTATCCAAACCTGGAATAAAAACAGCACATCAACATAAAACTTCAGACGTGCATCAAGAGCAGAGCGTTAACACAAACCACCCAGAAGGCACCATCTCATGGGACCAGGCTTGGAATATGTGGCAGAAACAATCATGTAAGTATCCGGCTAAAGAGCTCCTGAGCCAGACCTGGAAAAGAAGGGAGAGAACATACACTGCACCACACATGGGAGCGGAACAAAATAAATTCTTAAGAGGGAACAAGGGAGATTACAGTGGTCAGATGCTATGGGGATGGGTGTGTTATAATTGCCCAGATGGAACAGACTAGGACAGTTTCAGATGGTTGGACCCAAAATGTGGGGTTTGTCTTCAAACATCTGTTTTTGTAATAATCTATTAGACACTTTTATAAAATGGTACTTTTATTCTTAAATCTTCATGTAAATAGTGTGTCTGGATTGAAATAGGCGTGGAACCCAGACTCAGCAAAATGCTGCAGGTATACGAGAGACACAAAGTGAAGGTGACCAGTCTGTTTGCATTATCCAAATCAAGGGAAAAGCAATAAGTAACTGAACTGCATAAATGCTGTCAAGGAAATCAGTGGTTGTTTTTTAAAAAATTGCTTCCAGTCTTCATTAGCTAAGATGGTGTTAAAGGAGAGGGAGGGGTTAATGCACATTTAACCTGACAACACCTCTTGAAACAAATGTTCAGTGGCTTATCCCAAGGCATTAAACCCAGACTAGGAAAGCTCTTTCCCATTGCTCAATTGCCTGCACATGAAATGTGGAAAACTGCCTCCGCTGCACCACCTCTCTCCCTGGAGTCCCTTCACTGTGGTTCTGTGCAGAAGAAGCTACCTGAGTTGGGCTGGTGTCTCTGCCTCCCCTTCACCACAAGTGAGCATCAGCTTGAAGCAGGAGTTGGGATGGAAACAGGCATAATGAGAGATGGGGAAGATAAGAAAAAAGGGTGAAAGTGATGAGAAGAAAGGAAAGGGGGAGAAGTTTGAAGAACAAGCAAAGGAGAAAGGAAAAGCACAGAAAATGAAGAAAGAGTGGAAGCCCCCCCATCTTGGCCTCCAGTTACCAAAGACACAGACAAAACACAGACAAGTTACCAAAGATCTCCTGTGTGCACCTTGCAGATCCTGCACCAGACCATCTTCTGTGGTCCATGGTCACTCTGCACTGGCTCCTGCCCCTGTGGACTGCGGAAAGAGTGGGTGTTCCTGACCCAATGATCTCCAGGTTGTGCGTGGTTAGGAGGCTTGTCTCCCTCCAAGCTCTAAGCTCCCCAGTTTTTATCCCCATGAGGGGATAGTTCACAGGAAGCTGCAGGGTGAACCCCTGCACTTTTATGCCTCTTGAGCTGCCCTTTCCTCAAGTCTGTCAATGGCAGGGAAGATCTGGCCCCTTCACTTTAGATCTCTTAAACTTTTTCTATATCTAGTATTTTTTAAATGCTGTCCAACTCTCATAGATTGAATCTGGGTTCCAGTTCAAGGCAGTCCTCACATTTTTTTGAGGGCAGATTCCTTGCTAGCTGATTGGACCATTTCACTTTGAGAAGATGAGGCATGGTTCCTGGGTTTGGAAGCCTCATGGCTGTTAAGGAAGTTTTCATTCCAGGTGAGACTGCAGTCTAAAACCCAGCCCATTTGAGAGCTATATGCTGACCTATCTGAAATGAGCTGGTGGAGTCTCAGTCCAGTTCCCAATGGACAAGTGTCTCCTCACTAAAACTACCCTCACAACTAGATAGATATGCTGGCAAACTCAGCAGAGCAGACAAAGACTAAATCGTCGCGGAAGCTGAATTCCTCTCTGATCTCTTGGGCTGGTCTTTCCAGCTCAGGGGTGAAGTCCATTGGTAGGGCAAGGAGGAGTAAGCTTGTATTTCCAGTCTGTTTTACCTCTTTTGGTCACCTCACCCACCACCTTCCATCAGAATCAAATTTAATTGAGAGAGAGAGAGAGTGTGTGTGTGTGTGTGTGTGTGTGTACACACACAAGAGACCTTTGGTTTTGGCATTTCAGGGTGTTCTTTGCCGCTGAGAGCAGAGTTGGCCAGAAGAATGGCAACATTAAAAGCCAACTGACTAATGAAGATTAGAGTACTCCAAACAGTCTGGCAGAGATTCAACTCAAACCACACAGGTCTGCTCTACGGCTCGGCCAGTACACAAGGGCCACCCTCCTTCTACTGAACTGGAAATTGGACACACGGTTACAGGCAGCTTATCACCAGCTTGAAATCCTGGAATACAAAGACTGCAAGACAGCAGTGAAGAGGCAGAAAAAGTGCTCCACTAAAATAGGTGAAGAACAGTGACTTGTGGTTTCTAGCTTGATACTGTGGATAAGCCCAGGGGATTTGATTAACTGCAGCTCACATGAGGTGGCATAAATTATTCATTTTTAGCCTGTGGAAACTTAACTGGTTGCTGTGTCAGCAAATATGCCAAGACTTGCTTCCAGTGTACTTTGTGCTAAGTTAGAAATCCTCTTCCAGCTGAGCCCTTGATTCACCCCCACTGGCATGTGGGACCTGGAGGTGCAATTTCTACTCGATGCACTAGAGGGAACTGTTTCCCTTAGGGGAATGCAGCTTTAACCTGCCATTGAGCCTCCATAGGAGTCCCACTGACAGAGGTTGTCTGGCAGGATCGCTGAACTGACGCATAACCTGCGAGATGTTCGCCACAGCCCCTACTAGCACCATCCATTTTGGGACTACATCAGTCAGTTCTGGGCCTCCCTATCAGAGCAGGACTTGTGGGCACCATGCATTGCTGAGACCCCTAGTCTAGGCAAACGTTATCCTTCTGGTTGGAATGATCAAGCCAGAGACCTATTAAATAACCAGGCAGTAGCCAAGCTATTCCCTTAACAGGATGAGTATTCTGGAGGCTTTCATTATCTTATGAAAAAGGGTTTGGAACCCAGAAAATGTACTAATTTAGGTGATCTGCTGTATTAACACACTTCAATTTTATCTATATTCAACTTTTCAATGCACAAGATAAAGACCTATTTCTTCTGTACCCAGGATTGATTTATAGAAGGTCTTTGATATTTTTTTCAGGGGTAGAGCAGGGTTGGTAAATAAAACAAATAATTTTATCTCCAACTCCACCAGTTTTGTCCTTACCACCATTGCTTTAGGAACAGAGCTATCATCCTGGACCATCTTCCTTTCTCCCCCTGCATCCTTCTGGTCTAATTATGGCCCTTGCTACTATTGGTCTTTTCGTTGACCTTGTTTCTGCTGAAATGTGTCTTTTCCCTCTATTTACTTCCCATTTTGTTTATCTCTATCCTGCTGAGATGGTGTCTGAAGTTTAAAAAGTATTCAGGATTTTGCTTCTCGCTCCACAGCAAGTGGATTTTGTTTGATCAAGATAGGTGGCTTTAGACGCCTCTCCACCCCGTTTTTCTGTCGCTCCCCCACCCATACAAATTATTCACATCTGGTATTTTCAGTCAGAAGAGAATTCTGTGAGTACAGCATATTCCATACACTTTCTGGACTCAGTAACACCCAGGAGCCTCTTCAGATCTGGAGTTAGAGAGTTCACTGGCTACATGTGCTTTTGTACATCTTTCAGCTAACTCGGAGATCAGATACAAAATGTAGTACTATGAGGAAACACATAGATTTGTGACCATCTCAGGGAAGTGGCTTTGGGTCCATAAAGCACTGAATGGATTACTGATCTAAGTAGTTTCTTCAACAGATATAGTATGGATTATATACTCCATTTAGTAAATAATTCATGCATAATTCACAGCCAATGACTAATAGAAACTTCAAATGTTCTCTAACTCCAGCTGTCTTAGAGCATGAGAGCCTACAGCAGGCTGGAGACTGCCTAGATAAAATGTAAAGAGGTTGAAACATTTTGTAGCGTGTGCAATACCCTGTCAATGAAATGGAAGGCGTATTCCACTTGAATGTTTACCACAGCCCCCGTGGCACATGACAACCCTATGGTTGGGGAGGCACCACTTCCACTTCAGGGAGAGGTTATACAATATTATTCACAGCGCTCTGTTACTATTGGCAAGACATTGCAAGTGTGTTGTATTGTTGGCATACTTAGCAGTAGTACTGTTAGAGTTGTGTTTAGAAAGCTCAACCACAATCAAGGCCTTGTTCCAAGTGCTGTAAAAACCCAGCAGAAGGTGGTCCCTGCCCTGAAGAGCTTGCAGTGTAACTAATAAATACTTGCCATTTATATAAATACAAGGTGTTTTATAGTGCCTTGCATTTTAAGATCTCAATGCACTTTCCAGAAGGTGTAAACTTTACTAGTATGTATTAGCATCTTCACGTAATGCAGGGGCAAAATGAATCACTGATCTAGTGACTAAAACCAAGAGAGAAATTAACAAAGGGTAGTGTTGTCAAGAGGTGTTGTCAGATGCTACCAGTGTGGTGCTCTGCTCTCTCCTTGTTGGTATCGCTTGGCTGCATGCGTGTGTTCCCTCTGTGTGCTGCCCTAGCTCTGCGCAGCTAGCTGACACAGCAGACCCGAAGAGAACCCCCAATGACCACAGAGTCTAGTAAGGTACGAAGGCACGTCGGCCAGGTTTATTGCCGTATTGGACACAACAATAGTTCCCCTAGATTGTTACTCTAGTAAAAGGCATACTACTAATATGTGCCCATGGTCAGTGGACTCGGCTCAGTCAGGGGCGGGACTTTCCACTGCCCCCTAGGCGGACAAAGACATCGCCCCAGGGATGCATTCTTATACACAGGTACAAACAAATTACACGTCACTCCTGACGTATTGAAGTGCAACCCCTCTACGTAGCAAGGTGCTGCCTCTCACCTTGTACATGTTGGTTTGAACAAAACAACTCTATCCATCATATTACCCTTTTGCCCCTGTCATTGGGATGGGTCAGTCTGTTCCTTGTTATCTGTGTGGAATGTGCAAGTATTCATATACCATCAGTATTACCCTTATATGCCCTGTCAGTGGGAGGGTCAGTCCTGTTCCTATGTTAAATCTGACTGTGGAAGTGCAAGTATGTGACTGTTATCTGATCTCTGGTTTCAGTACTTATTTAGGTAGCGATATATTTTGCAGCATCAGCCACGTATCTTTTTGCAGCATCAGCCCTTTCCTTGCCAGCTTCTGTGAGCAGGGCCTGCCTCTGGCTCACAGCTTCACTTTGCTTTATGTTAGCAAAGTTTTAACCATTACTTTAGTTCAGGCTTCAGGCCTCATACCGGGCCTCTGATACCAAGGTTTATATCTTAGGCCTCCTCTTACTAAAGGTAGTCGCATACTCAGTAAACTTAGTTTATTTTTTTCTAAATAGTTGCTGGATATCTGCCAGCAGATCATTGTTTCCTCATACTGCTTTGACAAACCTCTCTTCATAGTGACTGTTCTAGGGATTGATTATGATTATTCAAAATTAGATCTAATTGGTCAGGTAAGTGGCATAGAGTTGTCCAGTCCCGTGACTAGAAGAGCACATTAAGGGTATGTCTACTCTGCAATTAGACACCTGTGGTTGGTCCATGCCAGCTGACTCAGCTCATGGGTCTCAGGCAAAGGGGCTGTTTAATTCACAGTGTAGACATTTGGACTGGGGTTGCCGCCCAAGCTCTGGGACCCTCCCAACTCAGAGTCCTACAGCCCAGGCTCTAGGCCAAGCTCAAACATCTACATCACAGTTAAACAGCCCCTTAGCCTGAGCCCAAGTCAGTTGGATGGTCCAGTCATGGGTTTTTAATTACAATGTAGACATACCCTTAGACTTCAAGTGTAAAAGTTTAACACTTTTTGATTGTTCAGTTTGAATGTGAATCTTCTTTTTGCCAACATTTTCACCAGCAAAATTCAAATATTTTGCAGAAAGCAAATGGTAACCTATCTGCTACTCTTTGTAAGATTAATTAAACATTGGGCCAAATATTCATGGAATACTGTACTGTTTTTCAAATTAACTCAACTGTAGTAGTGACTTGTTCATAGTTGCACAGCAAATCCATGGCAGAGCTTAGACTAGAACCCATGTCTCCTCACTCACAGTCCCCTATGCTGGCTACTGGAGAGTTGTGCCTCCCTCCTACTTCCCTTGTAATAATCAGGAATATGGTATAAATGGAGACAGTCTCACATCTATTGTTTTCCCTAATCACGTATACATTGGCTAATCTCTTTGGTACCTATTTTAGTATAAGGTTGTTTCTCTCTTAATTACTGTTCTGGTTTATGCTTTGGTTATTAAAAAATGACTAGGAAGCCCACTTTGGGTTTGCTAGCTGGAACAAAGGACGTTGTATATAAATAAATACAGTAAGTAGAAACCCATAAGTAGTCCCAGGTGTCATTTAGAAACAGATCATATTTACCAGAAACACAGATGTGGAAACTCTGCCCACAGTCAGAGCTGCAGAGATGGACCTGCCTGAACAGAAAGTTCAAGCAGTGCTGCCTTGAGCTGTGCGCAGAGATAGACCACACTACTTCCCAGCAGGGCTAACAGCTAGAGCAGAGGGCTCGGAACTCCAGATTCCTGGTTTCTATTGCCAGTGCTTTCATGGACTTGTTGCATGGCCTGGTGTGTGTCACTTACCCTCTGTCTCAGTTTCCTGTCTGTAAAATATATCCAGTAACACTTACCTCACAGGGCTGTTAGGAGGATTGATTAGCTAATGCAGTGGTAAAGCACATTGGGAGACTTAGATTCTAGGCACTCCAAAGTGCAAACAATGACTTATTTACACCATTTTGAATTAGCCCCTTTCTTTTTCTTTTGTTTTTAAAGCACAGACTGTCATGGCTGCATCCTGTGGCTCATGTTTTTTTCTGGCACAGACAGCCAAGGTTCCCCAGTGTTGTTAGTATTTGATAACTATTTGAGCATTGTTGCTCACTCTCCTGCAGGTAAGGTGGTGTCACTAGTTCCATGATAAATCCTATCTTGTGGGCACTTAAATCTTGGCTGCAAAATCACATTTTTACTAGAGTTTTGTAAGACACTGGGAGCATGAGTGGGTGAGAGGGGAGGAAACGTAGCCACAAAACATCACACAAAATGACATGGGGCCCAGTCCCAAGAAGCAATGAGCACACACAACTTCTGAAATTTCTAAAGTTTCTCAGCACTTCTTAGGATCAGAGCCATATAGCAAAGGAAGTGTTTGTGGGAAACTGTTAATAGATAATATTAGCTCTAAATCCTTATTTATATGACTGTCAAAACCAGCTCCTTCTAGCCTTCTGTGTTACTGGTTGCAGGGCTGGCTTACAAACTGTTAAAGCATGGCCAGTGCCAGCCTTACCAGAGCATATGTATGCACTGCCTGAGCTCCCCCTGGTGCTCTGTCAGAGCAGTGGAGACTGCCTTATGATACAGTCTTTTCATTACATAAGGACACACCCTATATTTTTCCATAGGACCCAGCCTCATTCAGTGCACAGGATGGACACACAGGGCTTAAGCAACCATAAATCTGCCATTTCCTAACTTTTGCATGTGTAAAAATCAGATAAATACCAGCTATCCTTACTGGCTTTCTAGGTACTTTCCTTTAGCAGGATTGCACCATCCACAGGGAACGTGATAGACGTAGATTTTGAGGAGGTATTTGAAGGGCTGAATAGTGGCTTTATGGATTTGGAGCTTGTCTAAATGGGGATGTTATACTGCTATAAGGTAGGTGTGAATGTAAAGCACTATAGTTATACTGGTATAACTCCCCATGTGGACACGCTTTCTCTGGTATAAGAAGGCCTTTGTCTGGTTTAGCTCATGTCACTTTGGAAGCTAAGTCCAAAAAAGCACTTTTATTTCTGAATCAAGTGTCCAAAGAGGGGAGTCCTACCAGTAAAGGTCTCCCATATAGACATACGCCATTTCAGGGCAGGTGTTCCGTACACATGGGGCAGCATGGAAGGAAGCATGAATGTGCATGTGAGCAAGGAGGACAATGGATAATGGAGGCTTTCAGTAAAGCAAAGGGCTTGTGTGGATGACATGATAAGGCAGAGTAGATAAGCAGGAAGAAGCTACACTGTAATGGACCTTAAAAGATGAAAAGCAAAGCACAATGTTTGCCCAAAAGATAGATGGCTAAAAAAAGAGCTGTTGGTTATTCTTTGAAGAAAACAGACAGCAACATCCCCTTCATGTTGTATTGAACCATAATAAATCTTCGTATAATGCACAGGCCAAAAATGTAACATCTCGTACAGAACTGGCCACAGACCTGCAGAGTTCTACTGCGTGGCTCCTGGTTCTTCTCATCTTTAATACAGAGGTGTAGCCTGGAGAGCTCACAGAACAGTAAGTGACAGAGACAGACTGCTTGGGTTGATTTCAAGCACTGCGCTTTGGGGTCCACAGTCATGGTGGGTTTCACCTGCGTAGTGAAGATAAGGGTGACTGCAATCTGTTCAGTTTTATAGAGCCTTCAGGATCATGGCAAGTTGGTAAGGGGAAAAGTTTGGGAGCCTGGTATCTAGGTTCATATGCTGCCTGAAACACCCGTGAAAGAGTTAAGCCCGACTCGGTGTGTTTAACTAGTGGGAGTGTGCTGATGTTGTACGCCTGGCTAGGCTGTCACTGGGAAGTCGTTCAGTTTCCTGCAGGGAGATAAGTGGGTGGGTTCTTCCCTGAAGCCTTGGATAGTTGAGCGATAGCAAACACATTGCTCATTTGCCCCTGGACTCTAAGAGTAGGTCTATGTTGCAGCTAGGAGCTAGCTTCCCAGTCTGGGGGCAGACAGAAGACTTCTGGTAACATGATAAAAATAGCTGTGTGAATGTTGTGGTACCAGCAGAGGCTTGGGATGGCCACCTAAAGCTGAAGACCCCCAACCCTCTGGATCTGAGCTCAAGTGGCTAGCCTGTGCGTCTGCCAGTGCTATAATGTCCAGACTGCTTTTTGTAGTGTGTTAGCAGGAGCTCCACTAGTGCAACTCTGTCTGCCCAGCCACGAGACTCACTTCCAGCTGCAGAGTAGATAGACCCAAAGAATTCTTACTGCGAGTGCTTCCCTTCTCTAGTATTCAGACTGGTAGAGGAGTAATTCCGTGGGTCGCTTTCCTTGCTATGGGTTCCCACTAACAGCAGTTATAAAGCACCCCATAAAAATGCTCAGGGTGCTGAGGGACAATCATAGAAACAATTGCTCATTAACTAATAGAAAGATGTACTTTCTTCAGTGCCCTGGCCTGTATGGAAATGGCCCAGGGGCAGGAAAAGGTGCAAGGCCAGGCACAGTTGCAGGCTCTGTGCTCAAGAAATGCACGAACTGCTCCCTCCCAGTGCATCTGGGTATGCCAACCATGCCAAAGGGGGAGAGGAGGAGCAGACTGGGGAACATGCCACTCCACACTGAAGGATGGGGGTAATGTCCACACCTCCTGCAACATCCTGGAGCTCCTTCATGGGCTCTCTCTGGGGCAGTGGGATACTGCAACATCCTTGGGCTGGGCCAGTATCTCCAAGGCACAACCTGACACTAATAGCCCAAATTGCACTGTTTTAACCTGGAATTTAGAATTTTTATTCTAGAGCTGGCATTTCCTGTCCCTGTTACCATGGCTTTTATACATGACATTCATATTCCAATCTAATGTGAATGGATAGCAGGGAGGGAGAAGCGGCAGGGGGNTGGGTGGGTGGGGAGGATCCCTGGGGAGAGGAAGAATTATCCCCATTCATAAGGGAGGAAGTGACTCTTGCTTTTGTGCAAAAGAGACCCACACAGACAACAATGAGGCTTAAAATCATAAGTGCGTCTGGGCTAGGGCTCTGATTCATTCATTAGATACAGCCCCTTCCAAAGGAAGAGAGGAAAAACACAATGGCCTGGCCTTTCAGAGAGGGCTTAGGAAAACAAAGGAACGGGATCCAGTGTTGCCTTAAAAGGTCAGATGGAGGGATGTACAACCCATCTGACAGCTATTCATGTGCCTCTGGGCACTGGGTCCGTGTCATTTTTCTTCCAGCCCAAAACAAAACAGCTGAGGCCTGCTTCTTACAAGGCCCTGGCTGGAGTCTGGGGACAAAATCCCTGGGGCACTGACACTGCAGAGAGTTCGCAGTGAAACGCTGCTCATGGGTCAACAGAAAACGCTGCCAAGGAGAGAACACCAAGCGGCAGTTCCAGGGGGGTTGAGGAGAAGGCCTCAGCTTGCACTCATTCCTGTGCGGAAAGAGCATCTAGCTCTAACTGCACTTTATGGTGTGAGAAACTCACCTTTCTTGTCTTGCTACAAGATCTCTTCCATTTTCTCTGCCTTGGGTCTTGGTCTCCTCCCCCCACCACAGCCCTTGGTGCAGTGTGACTCTGTCTAGCCCAGGGGTCTCAAACTCAAATGATCACAAGGGCCACATGAGGTCTGGTGCATTAGCCTGAGGACCACATCACTGACACCCCCACTCTCACTGCCCCCAGCCCGTCCCCACTCCACCCCTACCATGAGGCCCCACCCCTGCCCCACCTCTTTCCACCCCCTTCCCCAAAGTCCCCACCCCAACGCTGCCCCTTCCCTGTCACCAGGGGGTGCAGGGTGTGGCAGGGGGCTCAAGGCAGGGAGTTGGTGTGTGGGGTACAAGATGGGTGAGGGGTGCAGCAGGGGTTGGGGTGCAGGGTGCAGCAGGTGGCTCAGGGCAGGTAGTGTGGGAGGAGTGAGGGGTGTGACGGGGTCGCAGGGCAGAAAGTTGGGGTGCGGGAGGGGTGTGGGGTGTGGCAAGGGGCTCAGGGCAGGGAGTTGGCGTGCAGGAGGGGTGTGGGGTGCAAGCTCCAGCCCGGCACCACTTACCTAGAGTCGCTCCAGGGTGGCAGCGGCACATATCGGGGCCAGGGCAGGCTCCTGGCCCCGCTCCGCTTCGCTTCAGGAAGCAGCCAGAACCATGGCCCCTGGGAGAGTGGGGATGGGCACAGGGCTCCGCTGCTGCTCCTCCAGGTACCTCCCCTGCAGCTCCCATTGGCTGAGAACAGGGAACCACAGCCAATGGAAGCTGCGAGGGGGCAGTACCTTGAAGTGAGGCAATGCAGGAGCCCTCTGCCTCCTCTCCCGTCCCCTCTGGCCCGAAGGGATGTGCTGCCAGCCGCTTAAGGGAGCGGTGCAGGGCTCACGGCGCCATGGGGGGCAATCCCATGGGGCACCCCTGGCCTGGAGTTAGGCAGAGGGGCAAGGGGGCACAGGGAGCTTGGCGGGCCACACAGAAGAGCCCCGCAGGCCACGTGTTTGAGACCCCTGGTCTAGCCACTGCATTCCCGCCTCCTGTTACTGTCTCTCTCTCTCTGCTTCTCTGTAAGCATCTGCTCAAATAACTTTAATGCTACCAGTTTTTAAATAAAAAGCTTCTGTCTCCAGGCTGGGTGAGGTGATATCTTTTATTGGACCACCTTGTCTCTCTAATAGCCTGGGTATGACACAGCTACAACTACATTGCATTCACCTAGTCTATGGCACTTATTGCTTGCCTGGCCTCCAGACTGCAACATGCTGGAGGCTGCTGCTTCTCTTCTTGGCATATGTGGGAGTGTGATCACCTCAGATCCATCTTCAACTTCACTGGCTTCCCCCACTCATTTCAGGAGTCAGTGCAGGAAATCAGAATCAGTCTATGGACTGTAGGGGCAAGAACAGGAGGGTAGAGGTTACTTGCACAGAAAAAAATCCTGGAAGCCAGGAGATGAATTTCTGATGCAGTGTCAATACTCACAGCCAAAACATCACCCAGTCTGTTCTATGCAGGGTTCTATATCACATCAGTCACTGGGCTATCTAAGCATCTTCCTACAGAGTAGTGTGGTGGGGTGGGAGAAGAAGGGGTTAAAAGCAGCACAAGGGAGGCTGTGCAGAACCCACTAACAAGGAAAGGGTTTATTGAGCCCATCAATAGGGGGAAGGCTTGCTGGAGCAGCCAGTCAGGGCCGGCAAGGGCCATATATAAAGGGCTGCTCAGCAGAGCACAGGGGAGTCTCTCCTTGGAAGGCAAGGGAGGAGGACTGGCTGCCTGAAGAAGTGCCATTGCTAGAGCAGTGCTGGGTAGGGGTAACAAAGGGTGAGCTGCTGGCTGACCACTACCAGGCTGGGGCTTTGCTACCAGAGCTGAGCGGGTGCTAGGACTATGGGAGAAGTGGCCCAGGGAAAATAAGTAGTAAGCTGGAGGAGGGAAGTAGGTGGCTACTGGCTATAGGGTCCCTTGGCTGGGAACCAGAGTAGTGGATGGGCCTGGGTGTCCCATCCTCCACTTGCCAATGAGAAGAGTGGCTAGTATCCAGACTGTAGTTTGCTCCTGAGGCGAGGGGGTGGATCTTGAACTGCAGTTGGCTGCTGAGGCAAGTGGTGGAACTAAGGACTGTCCTTCCCCTGGAACAGGGGGAGAAAGCAGAGTGGGGCACAGCTGGAGGGCTGTGCCCAGAAGATGCTGTGGTCTGGAGAGCAAAGTGGGTCCAAAGAGTGGAGACAGCAGTGATGGCAGGTGTGACACCACTAACTGAAGGTGGACTGGAAGGGCTGAGACCTAATTCCCAAGATGGCCAGCAGGAGGCATTGCAGTGGTGAGTTGTGCCTCGTGACAGGTAATAAGTCCCATCATAACTTCTATTGTGTGATTCTCTCTTCCTGTTTCCTGGTGGAACTCTGCCTGGAGACCTTCAAACAAAATGGAAATGTTTGGTTCTACATGGTGTACTATGAGTGTTGTATTATTAAAGAGAGATCAAGGAAATGCACCTTACACTTGGAATGGAAAGAGGTAAGGTGTATGGTGGCTCCTGGATTCTGTGGGAGTTTGTTCCACTATCTCTAGGGCCCTACCAAATTCATGGTCCATTTTGGTCAATTTCATGGTCATAGGATTTTAAAAATAAATGTCATGATTTCATCTATTTAAATCTGAAATTTCATAGTGTTATAACTGTAGGAGTCCTGACCCAAAAAGGAGTTGTGGGAGGCTCACAAGGTTATTGTAGGGGGGCTTGCAGAACTGCTAGCCTTACCTCCGCACTGCTGCAGGTGGCAGTACTACCTTCAGAGCTGGGCAGCTGGAGAGCAGCAGCTACTGGTTGGGATCCCAGCTCTGAAGGCAGACATGCTGCTAGCAGCCACTTACCCTTCTGCGCTGCTGCCTGCCTGTCCAACAGCTGCCGCTCTCTGGCAACCCAGCTCTGAATGCAGCCCAGAAGTAAAGGTGGCAATACCAGGACCCCCTAAAATAACCTTGCAACTTCCTTTTTGGGTCAGAACCCCCATTAGAGAAACACTGATCTTTGCTGTCAAATCTGTATACTATAGGGTAAAGCACACAAGACCAGACTTTACTGGGGGAGACCAGATTTCATGGTCCTTGACACGTTTTTCATGGCTGTGAATTTGGTAGGCCCCTAACTATCTCAGACAAGCACTGCAAAGCTCTGCCTCCTGCCATACGGTCTTGAGAAAGGAAGGATGGGCCACTGGCTAGAGCATTTTAGCCTATGATATGGGACACCTGCATTTGAGCAATTGCTCCACCATACGTCCTTTGTGATCTTGGGTGACTCCCTTAGCCTTGCTATGTCTCCACTCCCATCTGTAAAATGGGGATAATATCAGTGCCCCCACCATAAGACAGAACATTTCATTGTGCATAAGGAGGGGAGTGGTTAACTATAAATTTTTCCAAAGCTATAGGTGACTTTTCCTGGGCTAGATCTTGAAGATCAGGACTGATATTCTGCACTTGATGCAATATACTAGTGGGGAGCCTACTGGCTTTCTTCAGAGTATAGCGCTCAGAATCCACTGAGTGGAGATTCAGGTGGTCTACACCTCTGGAAAATCAGAGTTAGAGTGTACTGGGGGGGCTAAGCAATTCAGGCTGCACAAATCTACTCCCTTGGTAATCCCTGTACTTAAGCTAAGGAGCTGTAAGCTGTGGTGTCTTTCAAAGAAAGCAAATTTATTCTTTTTGCCAACCCTGCACTGGGGTCTGTCTGTACTATACTTTGAGGCAAAAAAATAATCATACTCATGAAGGTGACTGTCACAGGGCCATAGCCCTTTCCTCTGTCACATTTCCCCTGCCTCCCCCGCAGTGGTTTATCACATTTGCAGGTAATCATTTTCCCAGGAACTCTTGCTGCAGATGCAGTACACTAGTCTTGTCACAGCTTAATACCAAAGTGCTTTTGAGACAGGGTGGCCAACAAGGGGAAACTGTGCAATCCTCAAATGATGCTTCAGATTCCATCTTACTGGCTTCTAAAAGCAAAGTTTTGTTTCGTTTCTTGGTGGAAAATTCTGAGGAGCGTCAGATCTTTCCTGCTGCTGCTCTCTTCTTGCCATCCTCATTATGATTCATCCAACGAAGCATTGTCTCAGCATGCCCCCCAAACAAGCAAAAGGCCCCCTCCTCCTGAGTGTGACCTCAGTCTGCCTCTTCCCAGCAGGAATTTAGCCCATTCATCTCTCCCCACATGTGCCTCCTCCTTGTAGAGCTTTTGTGTGGGTTAGTCAATGGCCAGTTGTTCACCATAGAAAAGGCAATGTGCAGCTCCTCTGTGATTTACCCACTGTCTCCTAAGACCATTATAAAATACATTTTCTACTCAGAATGTATTTCCAGAGATTTTTTTTACAGCTGAAATCAACACAAACAAGTTTTATGCACCAGGAGAAAGTTTCATTAGAAAAGATTTAAGATTGCAAGTGTTGATAGTCCAGCTGATGCCCCACAACACTATTGCAATGTTTAGATTTTATACAAGATATAGAATTTTTGTAAACTATACACTCACTGGAAATGACTAGCTAAGAGATCCAGCTATTTCCTGACTACTGGGGAATCCTCCTTTGGAGTGGAGGAGCAGGGAGGGAGCCTGCGCTAGCTGAGTGGGGATGCACCAGTATTACCAACGCTTTCTGAAGTTGTCACCAGTCTCATGAAGTTGGTGTTTTTTCTTATGTAACCCTTCTGCTCTTCTGAGTTGGCAGCAACGAGGGCCAGGTTCAGTATCCAGGGGTTCTGTTTCAATAACACAATGCAAAACCAGCTCGAGCCCTCACCCAGTGACCTGGGACAATTACATACCACCACCCCGGGCACCTCTAGGAGGCAGTACTTCCCCACTCGCAAGCACGGAGTCCGAGTGTAGCAAAATCCTTTTAATAAAGAAGGGAAACAATGCAGCATCACATTGGAGAAACACCACCAACAGAATTATAACACAAACCCTAAGCAAAAACCCCACCTCCAAGTACATATGGCAATGTCCTTTCCCCCTTAGGGTCTTAAGTCCAATCACCCCAAAGTCCAACAAACCAAAAGTCTCTGTTTCAGGTTAGTGCCACCCCAGAGTTCAAAAGTTTATTTGCAGAGTTCCCCCCCACCCCCAGCCTGGATGGAAAAGGGGGGGCATACACAGGGTGTTGAGGGGCACCTTACATGGGCCAGGGGGCCAACTGCTCCACCTCTCCATGGAGTTGTGCTGCAGCCTTCACCACAACCAGCTCTACTCCACCAACTGTGCCACTCCTCCAGCCGACCCATGAGCTGCTCCCGCAAACTGCTTCACTCCGCTCACTGTTCCGTGGGCTGCTCCAACGTGCTGCAAACTGCTCCGCTCTGCCAGCCGCTTAGCAATAGATCTTCAGGCTCCCCCACTAGTTAACACAGCACTCAGTGATCTCAGCTCAGTAAGCTTAGATCTTTTAGTGATTTCAGCTCTTAGTGA